>NC_139535.1:94633673-95027068 GCF_965153285.1 Podarcis tiliguerta | reverse complement strand
TCCAGCATATTGTTACAAAAACTGGGTGCCACCCCCACTCCAGGGGGTTCCAGTCACTCACCCAGGATCTGGGTTCCATTGAAGGATTGAGACACGGCAGAGACTGTCTTAGCTTTAAGAAATACAGTGGTACCTCGTGTTAAGTACTTAATTCATTCCGGAGGTCCATTCTTAACCTGAAACTGTTTCTTAACCTGAAGCACCACTTTAGCTAATGGGGCCTCCTGCTGGTGCTGTGTGATTTCTGTTCTCATCCTGAAGCAAAGTTCTTAACCCAAGGTACTATTTCTGGGTTAGCAGAGTCTGTAACCTGAAGTGTCTGTAACCTGAAGTGTATGTAACCCGAGGTACCACTGTATGGTTTATTCACCTATTTACACCTTCAGTCTGTATGGAAGGGTCCAGATAACTAGGAAAGGTTGGAATAAGTTATCAGCACCCATTATAAAGGTGTGTGTGTGTGCATTATTCATGATGCTGCTGTCGGTCTGTGTGACTTTATGCCTACCATTCCAACCAAAATATACCTCTATTTAGCTCCTGGCTCGGGGGGGGGGGTACTAAGCGGATCCCTCATTTTAACTTGCTTCTATTTAACGATCACTTGCTGCCCACTCCCTAAGTGGGCATCTTTGCAGGTGCTTAAATCATTGGGCCAACTCCTGTCTCAGCAGTCCACTGGCCATGGGTTCTGTCGTGTGATTTCACATGCTTGTGTGTTTGTGTACCACCCTTCTACCACTTCGCTTTACATGTCTAGCTGGCACCCTTCATTCCTTTTGGACGGGAAGGTGGGAAGTGGCTGTCGTGGCATTTCTCAAAAACCTGTAAAGGCAGTGGCGTAGCGTGGGTTGTCAGCACCCGGGGCAAGGCAAGTAATTTGCGCCCCATAACCTGTGGATTTTAGTAGGGGCAGAGAGCTGCGAGTGCGAGTGCCCCCCCCAGATGTTGCGCCCGGTGCGGCCAGCCCCCCCCTGCACCCCCCACGCTACGCCACTGTGTAAAGGTAAAGGGTAAAGGGACCCCTAACCATTAGGTGCAGTCGTGACCGACTCTGGGGTTGCGGCGCTCATCTCGCTTTATTGGCCGAGGGAGCTGGAGTACAGCGCCACCCGCGTCCCTCAAAAACCTGTAGGCAGCTGATAATCTTCAGGAAACAGAAGTCAGTGGCTGATCATACCTGGGTTGGGGGAGAGAAGAGACATCCAGCCAGTACCTCTCCATCTGTTTTCGCCTTGAATAAGACTGCTAGTAGCAGGCCAAGCGAGAGAGCCTCCGTTTATATATTGATACCAATCAGGGTGGTCTGCCACAATCTAGGGATGCACAGAGTACACCAGGAGGTTAAAACTTAATCAACAGTTGCCAAGAGCTGCCGCAACCATTGCTATATCGATCTCTCTGCTCGTGCTGTTGTTTTTCGCCCAGTGCTTAGTGAAGGGAGAATTTCAATCAAAGTGTCCCACGCTTTGTGGGAAACTGGGATGATGCAGCCAAGAGTTGACTGTATTCTTCACCATTTGCTCCTTTGCCTCCCTCCTAGCTGGAAGGTACTAAGGAAAGATGAACATGACCGAGGCAACATGGGCAAACAAAGCCAGGGACCCAGATGGGGATGGGAAATCGCCTTGTCTTGCTGGCACTGCTGCTGTCATCTATTACTGCATCCTGCTGTGCGTGGGTCTGCCAGGTAAGGAAAAGGATGAGAAGCAAGCCATCTCCACAGGTGTGTCTGGGAGAAGCTTAAGAGATACAAAGAACAAGGAGGGAGAGAAGCAGCAATTCAGAGTGAAGGAATTTTTTAATTCGCAGTACTTTGCTTTGAAAGAAAAGTGGGATTTAAATGTAGTGAAATAAAAATGTGTTTTTCTGTTTTTATTAAAAAAAAATGTTTTTAAAAAATTAAATGCTATAATAAAAAACACATCGCAACAACTTTTTTAAAAAACGAAACAAATAAAAGCCCACAACAGAATCACAGAGAGAGCTGGTATGATATAAATGCTTCTTGGAACCAACCTAAAACTTTGGTGCAAAGGGGCCAAACAGATGCACTGTTTCAAGATGTGGAGCCACCACTGAGAAGGACCTGTGTCTGGTACCCATCAACAAAAAGGGAATAATATTTTGAGACCATGTGGATCATGAGCTCTGGGGTGATAGAAAGTGGCAAATGGTGGGGAAATCTGGGTGTGGAAATAGCAAGGGCTTTAGGAAATAGTTTAGAGAGGTGTTCGCATAAATGATTTGCAAACAAATCTGACAATGAAGAGTTTGGATTTGATATCCCGCCTTTCACTCCCTTTAAGGAGTCTCAAAGCGGCTAACATTCTCCTTTTCCTTCCTCCCCCACAACAAACACTCTGTGAGGTGAGTGGGGCTGAGAGACTTCAAAGAAGTGTGACTGGCCCAAGGTCACCCAGCAGCTGCATGTGGAGGAGCGGGGAATCAAACCCGGTTCCCCAGATTACGAGACTACCGCTCTTAACCACTACACCACACTGGCTCACAATAACCTTAGGGAGTTCAGAAGGATGCAGAGCCAAGGGGTCATGTGATGAGAGAGCAGAAAGGAAACAAAGCAACAAATTTTAAAAAGGCATTTTTTTCCAAGTGAGGGTTTGTTGATACATTGCTTGGTGCGGATTAATTTACCCCTTGTTTACAAAATGAGAAACCTTTTTAATCAAATGCAGCGAGGTTCATTTATAGTGACCCAGCAGTTATCTGTTAGCAGCATTCACACACCATATTGGAAAGCAGGAAATGGAAAATGGTTATGAAATGTCCTATATGAGCAGAAGTCATAAATGCTACTAAGCTTGGTAAATAGAGGAGTGCCGAGTTCTCATAGAATTCATTACGTAAAAAAAATGGGACGTTGTAATGAGAATGAAACCCATTTCAATGCAAATAAATGTGAGGTTTTTAAAAAAGTTGCGCCAGTGGTTGGAAATAAATATAGATAGCAAATTGGGATGTTGTGCCAAAACTCCACCACGGTGTAGCGGCCTTGCTACAGTGAGAATTGGTGGGGCTTTCTTTTATTCTGCACAAAGTGGGGGTGTTCGTCGACGGCACCAAGTTCTCTGAAATTCTAAATTATAATCTGCATGAATGTCACTTAATTCTCAAACTTTGGGATACTTTGCCAAGGCACAACTGACAAGAGACCCATCTCTTTGTCTGTGGCCAACTGCATCAAAAGGACACCCCCCCCCCCCCGTGTTGTAAAAGGGACACATTTTTTGAGCTGAAAAAATTGCAGCACGCTGTGACATACCTTCAGGAAACGAAGAAAATATATATATAAGCGATTGGCTTGGGAAAGGAAAGGTTATTTAGGACAAATAGATGGTCCCCTTATGTAAAGCAGAGTATTCTTTTTAGAGCCAATCACTAGAGGGAGCCATGAGCTCATGTAGATAAGACAATCCTGGACATGCGACTGGTTTGGACAGTGCAGTAAGTGCAGCTCTGTGAATGTGTGCTGGGGAAAAGTAGACCGGAGGCCCTGAAAGAGAATCAGCGGGTGTGAAGGAGAATGTGACTAGCACTGAGGAGGGGAGAAGGTTCAGAGCCAGGCCCAAATTGAGGTACGCATGCTTCCCCAACATAAATAAGACGACTTCGGATCTCGATGGGATAGGGACCTCCACTGCTATCATAGAAAGCTGCCTTATACAGTGGTACCTTGGGTTAAGTACTTAATTCGTTCCAGAGGTCCGTTCTTAACCTGAAGCAAAACTTTAGCTAATGGGGCCTCCTGCTGCTGCCGCTGCGCCGCTGGAGCACGATTTCTGCTCTCATCCTGAAGCAAAGTTCTTAACCCGAGCTACTATTTCTGGGTTAGCGGAGTCTGTAACCTGAAACGTCTGTAACCTGAAGTGTCTGTAACCTGAGGTACCACTGTACTGAGTTAGACCACTGGCCCATCTGGCAGCTTAGTGTGGTCCACTTTGACCGGCAATGCCTGTCCTGGCTTTCCAACAGAGGACATTCCCCACCCTTGGTGGAGTCGCCAGGGATTGAACATGGGACCTTCGGCTTGCAAAGCAAATGCTCTGCTTCTGCCTGGAGAGACATTGGGCACATTGAGGAAAGCTGGAGAAGGAATGTGCAAAAGGTCACCCAATGGGTTTTATGGCTGAGTGGGGATTTGAAACCAGGGCTCCCCGACAGCCACACTGCCTGTCTTTAGCAGAGTCATTCTCTTTGGAACTACCACCACAAAACCATTTCTCTTTTTTTTTTTAATTTGTAAAACTGAGTTTTGAATCGAGCGGATTTGCAGATGGAAGCTATTGTTTATGTTCCTGTACCTTGCTTGTGGTTGTTGTTGTTTTCTGTGACAATCTCTCACCTATTCCAACTCACTTGCCTCTCTTCCTCATTTCAGTGAACATTTTGGCTGCCGTTGCGCTGACCCGCCTGGCTGCCCGCACCAAGAAGTCCTCCTACTGGTACCTCCTGGCCCTCACGGCATCCGACATTATGACCCAGGTCTTTGTCGTCTTTGCGGGCTTCATTGTGCAGGCGGCCATCTTGGGCCGCGAGGTTCCGGGCGCCTTTACCCTCACCATCAATGTGCTGCAGTTCACAGCCAATCATGCCTCCATCTGGGTGACTGTCCTGCTCACTGTAGACCGTTACGTGGCCCTCTGCCACCCACTGCAGTACAGGGCTGTGTCTTACCCAGGGCGCACCCGGAAGATCATTGGCACTGTCTTTGCAATATCATTGGCCACCGGAATCCCCTTCTACGGGTGGCTGGATGTTTGGCATGATGCCTACCCACCCACCACCATGGACAAGGTCCTGAAATGGCTTCACTGCTTCCTCATCTACTTCATCCCCTGTAGTATTTTCCTGGTGACGAATTCTGTGATCATCTACAAGCTCAAGCACTCGGGCTGGCCCCACCGGCGCCTCAGCAAGACCACAGCCATTCTGCTGGCCGTCACCACCGTCTTCATCATCCTCTGGGCTCCACGGACCATTGTCATGATCTACCACCTCTACGTGGCCTCCGTCAGACAGAACTGGGAAGTCCACCTCGCAATGGACGTTGCCAACATGGTGGCCATGCTCAACACCTCCCTCAACTTCTTCCTCTACTGCTTTGTCAGCAAGACTTTCCGGCGCACTGTCTGTGAGGTGCTGGCGTCTATCCGGCTCCCATGCACCCAATCGCCGAGGAGGAATGGCCCCTCGGATCCGGCCCTGAAACCCCTGGGAGTCTTAGATGGGACCATTCTAGGAGGAACATCACCCTTCTGCAACCAGCTCCAACATTGCTGAAAGTTTCCACAGCCCAACAGCTCACTGGGACAGATAGGCTTGGCGTCCTGGCATGACTCTGAATCCAGAGCATTAGACGACAACACAGGAGGGTCTACTAGACATGGATGCATATGTGTGCATGGATATCTATATATGTATGTTTGCATATATGTATTCTGTGTATCTGTGCATGGAGACGGGGTGTGAAAGAGAGAGAGAGAGAGACTTTGTGTGCAGAGAGATACAGTCATACCTCGGGTTGAATATGCTTCATGTTGAGCGTGTTTGAGTTGCGCTCCGCGGCAACCCGGAAGTAACGGAACGAGTTACTTCCAGGTTTCGCTGCTCACGCATGTGCAGACACTCAAAATGACATCACACGCATGTGCAGAAGCGGCGAAAAGCAACATGTGCATGCGCAGACGTGCTATCGCTAGTTATGTTTGCTTCTGGATGCAAACAGGGCTCCAGAACAGATCCCGTTCGCATCCCGAGGTACCACTGTAACCATTTACAAAGTAGGAGCGTTTCCACAGTGTGCATATATCCACATGGGGAGCTGGTCATCTGTAATATCCCAACCAATGGGACGTAAGAGGACAGGTCATTGCTGCTTTTGACCACACCACGAGTCAACATGCTCCCATGACAAAAATCAAAGGGAGGAGGCAACTAGGAGCCACTCAGGGCTCATCTATACTGTGGTTTATTGTGGATCGCAAGATTCCTGTACTGCCACACAGGTCAATTCAGAGTCCAGAGCAACTGTCTACCAGCTCCATCTGGTACTCTGGCTGAGACCTTACCTGCCTGCGTCCTGTCTTGTCAGAGTGGTACATGCTCTAGTTATCTCCCACTTCGACTACTGCAATGCACTCTCCGTGGGGCTACCTTTGAAGGTGACTCGGAAACTACAACTAATCCGGAATGTGGAAGCTAGACTGATGCCTGGGAGTGGCCACCAAGACCATATAACACCGGCCCTAAAGGATCTACATTGTCTACCATTACATTTCTGAGCACAATTCAAAGTGTTGGTGCTCACCTTTAAAGCCCTAAATGGCTTCTGCCCAGTATACCTGAAGGAGCGTCTCCACCCCCATCGTTCAGCCCGGACACTGAGATCCAGCACCAAGGGCCTTCTGGTGTTTCTCTCACTGCGAGAAGAGAGGTTACAGGGAACCAGGCAGAGGGCCTTCTCAGTAGTGGTGCTCTCCTATCAGATGTCTAGGAAATAAACAACTATCTGACTTTTAGAAGACATATGAAGACCGGGATGTTTTTAATATTTGATGTTTTACTGTGTTTTTAATATTCTGTTGGGAGCTACCCAGAGTGGCTGAGGCAACCCAGTCAGATGGGTGGCATATAAATAATAAAATTATTATTATTATTATTATTACTACTACTACTACTACTACTACTACTACTTTATGGTCCAAGCTGCTGCCCTGTGTGCTAGTTTGGTGTCGTGAGCAGCTAGTCCATTGATCTCGAACACGGGTTCAAATCCCCACAAAGGCCACTGAACCAGTCACTGTCCCTCAGCCCTTACCTACCTCACAGGATTGTGATGAGGAATAAGGGGAATAACTAGCTGCCACCTCGGCTGCCCTGAGAGCCTTTGAAGAAACTCCAAAAGGTAACAAATTTCACCCAATGAATAAAAACATGGCTTCATCCTGACATAACCCTTCCATCTTGGCTCAGTTTTGTTTGGCTGGGAAGAGGGAGTAATTCGTCCTCCTTTTATGCTGTAAAGGTAAAGGGACCCCTGACCATTAGGTCCAGTCGTGGCCGACTCTGGGGTTGCGGCGCTCATCTCGCCTTATTGGCCGAGGGAGCCGGCGTACAGCTTCCAGGTCATGTGGCCAGCATGACTAAGCTGCTTCTGGCGAACCAGAGCAGCGCACAGAGACACCGTTTACTTTTCTGCCGGAGCGGTACCTATTTATCTATCTACTTGCACTTTGACATGCTTTCAAACTGCTAGGTTGGCAGGAGCAGGGACCGAGCAACAGGAGCTCACCCCGTCGCAGGGATTCGAACCGCCAACCTTCTGATCAGCAAGTCCTAGGCTCTGTGGTTTAACCCACAGCACCACCTGCAACCCTTCCTTTTATGTTGAGGACTTGCAAATATCCTCAGTTTTGTTGCTCAGCACTAATGTTGTCACAGATCCTACCCAATGGTGGGTCATGGAACCCACACAGATATAGGATGGCATTCAAGTAAGTTTTACTAAGAGAAATTGATTAGTCGTGTTCATACATTTCAGTAGGTCTGCTATAGGTATCACTTAGTTGAATACCACCCATAATCGACCCAACACTCCTAACTGATGCTGTATGGGGGAAATGGGGCAGGAGTACATTTCCCCAGTGACAAAATATTGCAGGGTGCAAGTGTGAAAATAATGCGATACTCCCACCACAGAAGTGCTGTCAGTTTCTGGGCTGGGTGGGTGGGATTTGGAGCCCAGCCGGACTCCCCATTCTTCTTTATTCCTTTTTCATACCAGCCCTGGTCCAGAACCAAGACACAGCATTTTTTAATTCTGGAGACAGAACTCAGCATCTGACCAGAGTGGAAAACCAGGTTGCTGAAAGGTGAGCAATGAGCTCAGTCAATGCCCGAGCCTGCAAAATCCATTCCACGTTTTCAAGACTACAGGCACGCTTCTACAGGCACCCCACCCCCTTGCTTTTTGCTCCCATAATATTTGCCTTTGGGTGGGTTTCTCTCCCTCTCTGAAAAGCTCCTTTCACACCAGTCCTGAGTGCTTCTCAAACCTGGCTGCATCCCAAGTCGCTGGAGGCTGTAACACTGCCTGGGAGAAAAACTGGCTGTATCCTGCCATGCTCATCATCAGCTCATGCTCTCTCACACAAGATGCATTCATTTCAGCTCCAAACATCACATCTGTGTGTGTATACACACACACACACACACAAACACACACACGTTTGTATATGGCTGTGCAAAGCAGAAACACAAATGTATGTGGTCCATTCAAAGGCGGTTCCACCACAGGTTGACGGTGTTTGACTGGTGGCTTAGCTGAAGACACTGTAAAAAGGTAAAGACACCTCTGACCATTAGGTCCAGTCGTGGCCGACTCTGGGGTTGCGGCGCTCATCTCGCTTTATTGGCCGAGGGAGCCGGCGTACAGCTTCCAGGTCATGTGGCCAGCATGACTAAGCCGCTTCTAGCAAACCAGAGCAGCGCACGGAAACGCCGTTTACCTTCCCGCCGGAGTGGTACCTATTTATCTACTTGCACTTTGACGTGCTTTCAAACTGCTAGGTTGGCAGGAGCAGGGACCGAACAACGGGAGCTCACCCCGTTGCGGGGATTCGAACCGCCGACCTTCTGATCGGCAAGTCCTAGGCTCGGTGGTTTAACCCACAGCGCCACCTGTGTCCCTCAAAGACCCTGTGAATCCTCCTTATATCCCAGCATGGCCCAGTCTTCTCACTGAGGCGATAAACTTGGGTCTGGGGCACTTCAGGGTCTTGCCACACTTTCCGCTCCCTCAATCTGGACTTTACCATACCAGGGATACTCAAAAAGGAGAGGGTATCCCCTATTGTTGTTGATGATGATGATGATGCTTATTAATCGCCTTTCACATGCGCATTTCAAGGTAGCGGTTTCCAACCACATACTGAAATGTAGCTGAATCAGACCAGTGTATGTGGAAGATAACATGCTAATCATGCACACATTATAAACAAAAAACATAAAACTGGATCTCAACAGCTCATCAGATACAAAGTCCCTACCTGGAAGCACCCTTAAAATGCCTGAGTTTTTTAAATACACATTAAACATCACCAGTCAATATTCTCTCTCCCATCACAAGAGGGCAGAAGAGACAGGGTCAGGAAAGGAGTGGACAGAAATAGACTTGAGAAAAACTATATTGATTTTTACCGACATTTGACGTTTTTTCCCACAAGCCCTAGGGGTTTTTCATTTGCATTTTTTTTAAGAGGGGGAGAGCAGGATAGAAACTACTTTCCCCATTAAGGGTGTTTCCTTTGGGCCTGGCTGCTCAATATAGATGTAAAAACTTAGGCTGGATCTAGACAAATCAAAAAAATGTGTTTCAGGAAAACATGTTGTAAACTTCAAAATGGGAAATCACATTGGCGAAAGATGGGACTCTGCAGCGCCATCTGGTGCCACAGTGTTATAACGCATATAAAACGCTTTTTCTTTACTAATGTAGCTGTGTCCTTAATCACACCTTTAATGAAAATAAACAACAGAGAAGCCTGCAAGGATTGTACTGTATTGATTTGCGTGCCTTTCTTTGAATGTACAATTGTAATATGCAGTCACCTGATTGTCAAGGGACTTAGATCTCACAGTCCCTGGTCAATAGGCTCAGCTGAAGAAATGGCTGAATGCTCCTAACTGAGTCAATTTTTCTAGCAGTGTAGTTACGATCCTGTGGTTTTGGCTGGGTGTGCTTTCACCAGAAGGCTATTTTAGTAGCTCCCATCACGCAATGTTTTTTTTAAAAACAAAAAAATGAAAAGAAAGCTTGCATTTTATGGGAAACATTTAGGCTGCCCCCTCCCTTGTTTGTTTTTTAAATAGAAACAACTTTTTTCAGAGATAATTTGTGTTACAACAGAGTGCTAGAACTGGAGAAAAGGGATCTTTCCAAAGATCGCTTGAGCACTTCCACTCATGTCAGTGAAACATATTCACATGCTTGTATTTAGTTTTTTATTACAGTGGTACCTCGGGTTACATACGCTTCAGGTTACAGACTCCGCTAACCCAGAAATAGTGCTTCAGGTTAAGAACTTTGCTTCAGGATGAGAACAGAAATTGTGCTCCTGCGGCGCGGCGGCAGCAGGAGGCCCCATTAGCTAAAGTGGTGCTTCAGGTTAAGAACAGTTTCAGGTCAAGTACGGACCTCTGGAACGAATTAAGTACTTAACCCCAGGTGCCACTGTATTTCACATTGACGACTTCTTGTTGTTTAGTCGCATCCGACTCTTCGTGACCCCATGGACCAGAGCACGCCAGGCCCTCCTGTCTTCCAGTTGCTCCCACAGTTTGGTCAAACTCATGTTTGTATCTTCGAGAACACTGTCTAACCATCTCGTCCTCTGTTGTCCCCTTCTCCTTGTGCCCTCAATCTTTCCCAACACCAGGGTCTTTTCCGGGGAGTCTTCTCTTCTCATGCGGTGGCCAAAGTATTGGAGCCTCAGCTTCAGGATATGTCACATTGACTTACAAATGTTATATAATCTTACATTCCACTAGCAGCACAGCAAAGCTTTGGGATACCAAAATGCTTTCTCAGCAGGCCATTCAAGAAAAGTATCACCCAGGTTTTAATATTTGCATTAGAGATATCAGTAAAATAGCGCAAAACAATAAGTATCCATAAACGAAGCGTGGTGAGTAGCCAATAGCTGCAGGAGCAAGGGACACTGGATGGAAGTGTGTGGTGCTGCAAACTGCAAGTGCCCTTGATAAGAGGGAGAAAACTGCATTTTCTCAGCAGCATTTTCTCTGTTCTCTTTACAGGGCAGTTCTGTACATGTCTGCCCAGACGGAAGTCCCACTGTCCCACTGATTTCACAGGGCTTACTCCTAGCTCAGTTGATATAGGATTGCAGGCAATGAGAGGCTTATTCGTGGCCTGTGAATTTGTATCACTGCTCTCTGCACTAAATAAATGAGTGGGTGGGTGCAAGTGCAATCATATACACAGTGCTTCTTTCGTGGGGGGGACGCAGGGGTATGCATACCCCTAAACATTTTGTGAATCTTTGTACTTTTGTCCATTTACTCTATTTATTTTCCCCCATTGGAACTATAAAATGGTGGTTTTTTGGAGTCAAAATGAGAGTACCCCAAAACATTTTATAAGAAAAAAGCACTGCGTATAAATATTTGCTAGTTGCTTTGAGAGGCGGTGGCTCGACAAAGCGGGATTTTAAATAGAAATAAATAAAACAATAAAAAATAGCAGTTCAAAAGCATACCAATGCAAGTAGATAAATAAAACAATATAAACACAATTGCAGAGGAAAAGAGACGTCTAGATCTCCCCATAGCAAGTGAGCAGCTGATGGCGGTACATTTTTAAAAGACGTCATCCCAAAAGGCCCTGTGAGGCAGATGGTCCGGAAATGGAGACATTTTGTGAAAATCTCCGATACTGGACACAGCATCTTTATCAGAAAACTCTCTGCCTCGGAGGGCATTTTGGAATGGCTGCTCTTATTGCACAATGACACCTCTGTGCTTTAAAACACGTTTCGTTTCTTCTGGCTGCTGTTACCATCTTTGGCAGGTTTTAAATGGCCGCTTGCCAAAAGTAGCTGCCTTTGCTCAAATTCCAGGCACAGATCCAAAGGCCGATTGCTGTCCTTTAGCTAACTGGGCAGCTTTGACAGGTGAGCAGTGGGATGTTGTAGGGCTGGAAAGCAAAGTCAATGGGGTGCTTCAAGAAAACCACTTGCTATGGGCCCAGTGCAGCTCAGGCATTCCAGTTCTTCACAGCTTCCAGTTTACATCACCCTCATAAACATGCCACCCTGTTCCCAAGCGCTGAATCTGGATTTACCATTTCCACATGGTGCTTTATTATATTACTTAGCCAGTGCTTTTTTTCTATTAAAAAATGTTTAGGGGTACTCTCATTTTGACTCAAGAAAATCACCATTTAGTAGTTCAAATTGGGGAAAATAAATACAGTAAATGGACAAAAGTACAAAGAACATGCATTATCTCATATTACATAGCTGGCAGCTGGCAGTAAATTCCATGTTGGCTTGAGGTTGTGTACACTAACATCTTCCCAATTCCTCTGCTTGCTGTTGGTGAAAAATAGTAATTTTCCTACTCATATTGAAATACTGCCCCTCAATGAGGTCAAATTTTCATCAATAAAACACCCCACATCCACATTCCACACTGCTTCACACATTAAACGCTCACTTCAGACTCAGGAAACACTGGAAAAGGAAATGAAGCCGCCATCGGAGGTGGTAACAACGGAACTGACGATTCACTTTGCTAGAGAAGAAACTAAAAATTGTAACATTTTTAGTTTCTTCTCCCGTTAGATTCACAAAATGTTTAGGGGTATGTGTACCCCTGCTTCTCCCCAGAAAAAAGGCACTGTACTTAGCAGATTTTTCCATGGAAATGGTAAATCTGAATTGAATGGGAAGAGAAGATGAGAGAGCATTTTTGATGAGGACATTGTGTGGTCGCTGCAGAAAACCCCCCAAAAGTTTGCATGCATGAGCAGCGCCAGTTTTGCAATAAACTGCTGTGTGACAGCCTCCTATATCAACTCATATGCATTATGTGAGACTTTCTTAGTGTTCTTTCAATAAGGGATGCTGCCTTGAATTAAGGTATCTATTTTGGTAGCCTGGGAGAGAATACAGACATTTTGATTGGCACTGCAGTAGGAAAAAGAATTCAGTGTCATTCGAAATCATGCCGTCTGATATGCAGGAAACTTCCTTCAATGGGTCACCAGCTTTGATCCATCAATCTGACTGTATTGTCCACAGTGACGGGCAGCAGTTCTCTGGGATCTCAGGAAAAGATCTCTTCCAGCCCTACTTAGAGATGCCAAGGGGTAGACCATGGGTCAGCAAACTAAGGCCCACAGGTGGAGGAAGGGAGCTGGGCTTTGATTGGTGCCAGCCAATCCGAAGCCTCACCACCCGCACACTGAGACGTGGCCCAGACTCGCCACCCGCCCGCCAGCCTCTCTGTCCATGGCTGCGTTGTGGGCATCGTGACTGGTGCGTCATGGGGCTTCGGCTGGAGCTTGGTGCGCCTGCTGGTCCCACATCTGGCACCAGAAAAGAGAGGCGCCGCCATTGCCACCGGCTCCCAACCTTAGGCAGAGCGGAGGAGGAGGTAGGAAAGCAGGGGGAGGGGAGGGGGGAGAGAGGGGGAGAGATAGAAGCCCCCCTCCACCGCGTGCAGTCTGGCCTGCCACAAGGTCTGAGAGACGTTGAACCGGCCCCCTCCTTAAAAAGTTTGCTGACCCCTGGGGTAGGCCTTTGCATGGTCATCTTATAACATAGGGTGGGCCAAATAGAGAGAGAAATGTGTCTTCTTTTCATTCATTGGTGTTGGGAGCGAGTTATGCAAGTTGGAGTTCACTCTTTATGAGCAAGAACCCAATCTGTACAGACTTGGCAGAGTTTCAGGCCTAATGGGCACAGCAGCTCATCCTCAGCATATATTGCCCCATGGATTAGTTGCTGAAACTGGGGAAAAACCCCACCACCCCCACAGCTGTCTAAGTCCTGTCCTTCCCAGGGTTTCCCCCAAGCAATCAGAGACTGTGCCTTTGTGAAGCTAATTTCTCCTCCACCCTTTTCATGCCTCTTCTGATTTTGGGAGACCAGGTGCGGAGCTTGTCGCAGCAGGAGAGGGAGACTCCCGTGACTCTTCACCACCCGGACTCATCTCTGCCTCTTGGCCTCCCTCCTCTCCTGCTTCAGCTTCTGCCTCTGATTTTGGACTTCTCTCTGCCACAGACTCCCCTAGCTCACTAAGCCCTGTTACCTCTTTGAATAGCCCGTGCTGATGAGAGGGGCACTTTCTAGATGCACTCACCTGTTTGCTATTTAAAGCACAATGCTGCCCTAGCTAGAATTTCTGATCCAGCATAGAAAGGCTTAGTGTATTGCGTTTTATAGTCTTCCAAAGCAACTACTCTATTCCGAACTTAAAAATGGAAAACATGATGCCGGTGGTTAAAAGACTCTCTCAAGGCAAATCTCAAAAAATATTGTATAAACACCGACAACTGGGAAACACAGGCCTGTAAGCGCTCCAGTTGGAGAATAGCCTTTACCAAAGGTGTAATGGGCTTTGAAGACGCTCAAATTGAGGACAAAAGGGAGAAACATGCTGAGAGGAATGCATGCTTGGCAAACCCTCACAGTGGTCAACTCCTGCCCAGAAACCTAGGTCCCTACTGTGGAAGGACGTGTGGATCCAGAATTGGCCTCCACAGTCACTTACGGACTCCCTGTTAAGACCAGGTTCATGGAAGACAATCTTACTCAGCTACGAGTGATCGCCAAAGAAGAAGAAGAAGTTACCTCTTCAGCTTCTGACACCTCCACCTCCCAGACTTTCTCTTTTCTTTATGACCTCTCATTGTCTTCCCACCGCCAGTCCCCAGGCTCTGAGCTGTCTTCCCTTGGGGGTTCCCCAGCTGCTTCCTCCCGCCATTCCTCTGCATCCAACCGATCCATGACATCTGGTGCCTATTGCCTGCTTAATCTGCTCGCTGGTACTCTTTTCATCCTTCAAAGTGGAGGAGGCTGGCAGACAAGGTCGCTTTCGCTGTTAGACTGTTGTTGTTTTTTTGGTGTGTGCTTTTTAAGAAAAAGACCTGAGTTAATAGGGTTGGTGTAGCGCTCCTTCCCCCACCTCAATCCTCCAAGAAGCTCTGGAGTCATTAGGGGCTGATTGGATTCACTTGGCAAACACAGACAAAGGTCTGGCTGTTGTTGACTGTGCCGTAAAGTGTCCATCTGACTTCATCTGCTCTGTTTGAACAAAGGATTTCCTGTTGGTGTGCTGATGTGTCCTTGGGCACTGCTGGCTGGGTTGAATGGTTATGCTCCCAGGGTTCTCTCTCCCCCTTCCCAAAATATGAACACATAATGTTGGTGGAAGATGGCAGCTACTATAGCTGGGGAAGATGTTGTGCCTGTGTGTGCATGCAAACTCACGGAACTACACACACACATGCATACACACTGCATTTGCTCAAAGCAGGTGGAGCCTAATTCAGAGAACGTGCCGTCTGTAAAAAATACGCCACATTTTATTTATTTACACAGTATTAGAGCCGACCTTTTCACAAATCCTTTTTTCAATGTAATAAAAGACAACATAAAAACGCAATAAGACTTTAAAAACAATCAACGCACAAAGCTGAACAGCAGCAGAATAATCGGAAGTGGTACAGTTCAGAATTCTACCAACTCTGTCGTTTACCTGCTCATTGCGTATTAAAGCTGTTGTAAGAATTTAAAGTCTCAGATATATAAATTAAATGTACAAGGCAAACACGTACATAAATATATAAACCACATGTCTGAAACAGTACAGGAAGACAGTCCTGAAACCATTTTGACTCCCCCAAACTGACCAAATGTTTCTCTGCAAGGAGGGAGGAAATGGAAAAAAAAACCTCCCCCATTGTCTCTGTGCTCACAAATCCTGCCTTAAGGGCACATTTAAGGAGTGAATAGGGTGAGCCTATGACCTGGCTCAGGAATTAAGTATTTATCATTACAAAAGAATGGCCAGGCTGCCCGGGTGATCCAATCAGTGACCATTGACAGGTTTTTTGCCAGACAGGATTTTGCTGGAGACCACCTCTTTCTGTGATGTATGCATGATGTATTGGGGTGGTAGTCTTGGGATACACCCCTTCTGTGATGTATGTATGATATTTCTGGGGGTGGTCCTGAGTTTGAGGGTGGGCAATTTCAAAAGTTTATATAGTGGCGGGCACACCTTTGCTCCGGGTTCTTCCTCTTTCCTGCTTGTGGTGAGTGAGGACCCTGTGGCAGCAGTTTAATAAAGATCAAGCTTAATAGCTGCTTTGCTTCTCAATATTCTCTGGTTGGCCTCTGTTATTTTCTCCTACCGATAGGGAACCCACTTAAGGACTCTATACGTGCTCCGGAATACCCCATAAGGGAAAAGGGCAGGTTTTGTTTACAACAAAGCCAATTTAAGAAAGGGATTCACACGCAAACCATCTACTTTGCACAGGTACATAGTGTTCTCAGCCCGTTAACAAACAAACAAAACTCACATTTTACTGCTTCCAAGGTTTAGCCACACAGCCCACTGTGCATTAGTAAATGGGGAAGCTGAACTGCCTTGTGCTACGCTGACGAAGGACTGCAAAGTGATTGCACACACAATGGATCCTTTTTGCTCTTTCTCTGGAAGATCTATGCCATCGGCAACACTGCGGCACAAACCGCACCTGCAGAACCAGCCGATAAAGGCCCCGCATTGCCCTATTCACAGCTTACATATATGGGGCATTTCGACAGATTGTGTTTGTTTTTAAGATGCTGCAAGACTCTTCCTTATTCTTTGCTGTAACAGACCACCATGGCTACTTTGATGGACATGCAGGGCAGAGTATGTCCCTGGCAAAACCTGCTTTGCCCCCGGGACATCCTACCCCAGCCTCCACCCATGCTGTCATTCTCATTCCTTGCTGGGATCAAACACACACCAGCATGGGTTGCCCCGGGCGATAAGCTCAGGATGAGAGTTCCTGTCCGCTCAAAAGAATGAGTAACATTCTCCGCTTGTCAGAGAGCAAAGGAAGGGCATCATTCACACCCCTCTCCTGTTGCATCTGGCTGCCACCTCCTCTGCCAGAGACCAATGTCAAACAGAACATAGCTGGCAAGCCACAAGCTGGTTGTCACTGACATAGAGTTGCCACACAGCAGAAAGAAATAAGGAAAACAGCCTGACCACCACTCCCACTTTGGAATCCATTGTCAGGAAAGCAAGAAGCAAGGCCATCGCTAACACCATGGCATTTGCTGTCTGGTTTTTAGCTGAGCCCCGTAGTGTAGCCTTTGCCAACCTAATGACTGCCAGAAAAATGCAACGTATACGTATCAAGACTTTGAGATTAGACCACTGAAGAAGCCCGTAAAACTATCTTGGGAGTGTGCTACCAGCAAGCCCCAGTT
Organism: Podarcis tiliguerta; assembly: GCF_965153285.1. Classification (NCBI taxonomy): domain Eukaryota; kingdom Metazoa; phylum Chordata; class Lepidosauria; order Squamata; family Lacertidae; genus Podarcis; species Podarcis tiliguerta. The sequence continues at coordinate 95,010,029 of NC_139535.1, read as the reverse complement.
AAAGGGCCCCATCGGGGGCGAACAGCGGCCTCTTGATTACTTGGACTGCCAGGGCGAAACAGATGCAAAACGCCGGCACCCTGTCTCTATCTACAACTCTACTAGCATCTCTTGGTATTGTGAATATCACCAAACTTACCTTTTGTTGGTATCTTCATGAACTTATCTAAAAGACTGAGTTAAGCATTTGAAAAATCTATTGAAAACAGACATTATAAGTTCATTTTAGGTTGGGTAGTTCGCAAGTCTTTGTGGCTTTGTTTAATGTTATGTATTTTTCTCAGAAGGTTGATAAAGTATGTATAATTATTGTTCTGTGTATATTAATCGCCAACATGTTGCATGAGTCGCACTGCAACCTAATGACTGCCAGCTGTTTTGGACTACAATTCCCATCAGCCCCGGCCCAGGCAATAGGTTGACAGCAGCTGCCTTAATGAATGAACAGCATTGACTGGGTCTCCCTGTATCCATCACGCCCCCCACTACTGCCCTGGGACTTTCTTACAGTCCATCAAAGATCGTGGAGATCTGCTCCACTAGCTCTACCAGCAGAACCCTTTGTGGGCCCCACATAGATACCAGAAATTTTGATTTCAGTAGATTTATTATTTGTTTGTTGGATTTATACTTGTTAGTGAGCTGGGGGAGATCAGCTGCATGGGCTCATTTCATTACCTCCTTCCTTCTCAATGTTCCTGACTATAATTTAGGTTCATAATTTAGGTCATGATTTAGCTTCATAATTTAGAGGTGGTGTCCTGAGGCTAAGGGACAGTGACCCAGCCTGGTGAGCAGCAGCTGAGACCACATGAAATTTGGCTGTGTACAATTTAAAACAGAGCCCAATTATCCTCCTTCTTTCCCATCACAAACTTTTCCTCCACGCACTCACCCAGCCATGTACAAGCCTGTTGCGCAGGTCTCACCAGCTCACGTCGGGTTAGCTTTGTTCCCTTCAAGAGGGAGGGTGCCAATTGGGTGAGAAAGAACTCAATGCTTGGCTCTCTCTCATGTGGTTATGATTTTCATGTGTGCACACTTCAGCCACATGGGATAGTGGCTTTCAAATGACGGGCTGTAAACAGCACGTAGCCTCCATTAAATGAGAACAACAGAGAGCGAAAGAGAATGCTTTTCCGTGTCTCCTGCATGCTCCCTACGTCTGTACAGGTGTCTGAGTACTTTCAGGATCTGAGCACAACATACCCTCCAACTGCCCCAATTTTCCCAAGACGGTCCTGTAAATTCCCCAAGCCATCACAGCTTCTGACTTGATCCCAGAATGTCCCGATTTCCCCCACCAGTAGATGGAGGCTATGGAAGCAACTCCTGGGGTGGCAGCAGTATTGGGAAGGAGGTGAAGGCAGAAGAGTTAGCTTCATAATCCGCAATGATACATTGGGCAATAGATATCGGTCATAAATATAGTCATGGAAGCATGGGGACTATTGTAGAATACGGATATAAACATTTTAGCATGTTATGGTCTAAGAGAAAATTATATGAAAATGATATATTGATGGTATCTAACACCGAGTAAATTGGCAAAAAAATGTATAAATCTAAATCAAATAAGTGTTGGAGGTGAGGGTCACATGCCTTGCCAAGCCCAGATGCTGCAATGAACATAAAAAGTGTGGCCCAGGTTTCTCTTTCTTTCATGGAACCCTGATAGTTGGAAATTTGGCAGGTGAAGCTTTTTTCTGGCATAGCAATAAATCATGAGAAGTGTTAATTAAACAGGTAGGTAGTCTAATGGCAGGCTGCTGTTGAATCCCGAATGAAAAACCTACGGCTCTCCAATGTTAGTAGACTACAAACTTACATCATCCGATCACGCCTGACCATTTGCCATGCAGACTGCGGTTGAGCCACACATCTCACAATTTGGTTAACAGTCCCACAACCTTGTGTTACAGGGACAGAAACTGGAAAAGTGGGTGTCAATGCTTCTTACCAAGGCTAGTTTCTCTCATGTCTCTGGTTCAGTCAATGGAGCAGTTATAGCAAGTATTTGTTCTGTTATCTTAAGCCTTAGGACCTGCCAGGAAATTCCCCCTCATGCCTAAGTATTTATTCTGTAGCTATGACAAGGTCAGCTCTCAGCTTTAGGGCCTCTGACGCCAAGCAGCCCTGAAACAGGGGCCTCTGGATAGAGATGGTTTTAGACCAACAGGAATTTACAACAGCTCCTTCTCAGACTTTGCAGCTGGGAAAGGCCAGCTCTCACCCTGATTTATGGCCAGATTACCAATTCTTTCATTTGATTGGATTGCTTCTATTGTTTAGGTGGGAAAAGGAAACACAGAAGACAGCCTTCACTAGAGCAGGGTTTCCCAAACAGTCTCCGGCTGTTGTTAGACTACAACTCCCATCATCCCTAGCTAGCAGGACCAGTGGCCAGGGATGATGGGAAATGTAGTCCAAAAAAAACAGCTGGGGACCCAAATTTGGGAAAACCTGCTCTAGTGAAGGGCTGGCGAATCTGTAGCTCTTCAGATGTTGTTGGATGCCATCAGTCCCAGCCAGCATGGTCAGGCATGATGGGAGTTATAGTCCAGCAACAGCTGATCAGAAAGAGGGGCAGCTACAGGTCCTACAGACCAAGACTAGGAACCAATGGGTGGAAATGGTAAGATTATGGCTAAACATTGAAATAAATGTCCTAAAGATAATTATGATTATGATTATGATTACTGTATGGTTTCCCCAGCCACTCTAGGCGGCTTCCAACTGAATATTAAAAACAATGCAGCATTAGACATTAAAAAGAGAGAGCTGTTCATTAGTGGGTCGGAATATCTTGGGAAGCTGGGCAGACTCTCCTTCTTTGAAAGCATTTAAGCCACGCATGTCCAAAGTCCGTTTCGGGGGCCTAATCCGGCCTGCCGGTCAGTTTAATCCGGCCCCTGTGGCAGTTTATTCCTAACTTTGGGGTAAAATCATAAAAAAACACTCAACAACTTCAATCCTAAAAAAGGATAATTTTGGTCGGCCCTCACGGCCCTTCACTTCATCAAAGTTTGGACACCACAGGTTTAAGCAGAGGCTGGGCAAGCACCTGCAGTTCAGCCTTCCCTGACCAGGTCCCTTGTAGATATTTTGGGGGCCTTTTACAATTTTAAGCAAATATCTAGGGCTTTGTGGGGGGTTGTCTGGATTTTTGCCTCTGGAAATATGGCAACTCTACCACAATACCTTATCAGAATAGACTCTGCTTATGTTCTCAGGCTGCCGATTGTTTGAAACATATTTTATTACACTGTGGGCTATGTAAACAAGCCAGGAACCAATTAATTAATCCCTTATTGGTGAATTTACCTGGAAACGCTGATATCATCTGTCAGGTATCTCCTTGGAGATAAGATAAATGATATAACTGTGGCAAAAAGAATTCTCTCGGAGGTGATAAGAATTAGAAATCAGCATGTTCTGGATAAAGCACAGTGACTGTCTAGAAATGCCTTTCCTGCTTTTCAAAATCGTTTTCTGTGGGTCTTTGGACAGTAATGAAGATTGTGTGTGCTCCAGAGCAGATTTGGGGAGGTGGGGGGCCTTGTGGGGAAGAAGAGAAGTGGGGGGAGTCCTGTTGTGCTAGCTTCTGCTAGCCCAGCAAGCTGCTTGAATATATCCCTAGGATTCTATGATGCTATTTCCAACGGGCTCGTTAAAAAATGCATGCGGCTCCATCGCAAAGCACCCAGTCTCCAGCTCTTGCTTTGCAGAGCTCCTGGGCCTGCCTGAAGGAGAAAGGGAAGGTCACCGAGTCTCCACCAGCCACAGCCACATCGAAGCGCTCAATAATTAATGGTGTCTCTGTTTGCTTCGGCTGCCATTTCCTGAGTGGCTGAAAAATTGCTGCTGATAGGAAAGGCTATCTGACCAGGAGATGTGCCGCCTGACCTTGGCACGACCTCTGGCCCACCATTGAGTCGCTGAAGCACTCCGGAAAGTTGGTTCCACCAGATGCCTTTCGATAATAAGGCTAAAGCTTCATCAGAGGCACTGGTCATTTTACAGCTCCTGTTCAAGATTGCAGAAAGCAATTAACCCATCACCTGGGAATATCCACAAAGAGTCTCGGGGCACCCAGTTTCCTTTGATTTTGCGGTAACAGCCTAGCATGGCTACCTCTTCATATTTTCTGGCATAGGAGCCAGTTCCAGGGGGCCGAGGTCCCTTTGTGTGCCCCCCCCCAATAGTTGAATGTTCAAATGTTGTGTAAGTGCTGCATCTTGTGATTATGTGGGGTGGGGTTGACCTGGCCCCCCAATATTTTATTCAAGTTGGCACCCGTTTTCAGGAGTGCCTAAGAAACCAGCTTTGCAGCACTTGTTCCCTGAGACTCCCCGGGCATTCTTTGCTAGTTTTGGAAACCGGTGTTTTGAAAACCCCTTTCATTTCCATAAATGTACATCCCTCATGATTTTTAGATTAAATGTTTCAGCTAGCATTCCAGGGCATCTGAGAACCATGTTGTTGCTAGTGCTGAGGACATACAGTTTCTATTTTGAGTGTTTTGGGTTGTGATGGAGTGGTTTATGGATTTTTGTTGCTGTGCATTTATTTAGCCACCGTGACTATTTGAAAAGGTACGTTAAAAAAAAACCACACACACAAATAAAATACAAATGCGGGGAAAGCGACAACAACAAAAAGTGCTTTTACTGTAATAAACATGCCCTAAGGTAGGGTGGCCATATCCCCTGAGGTAAAAATCCAGACCATATATATATATATGCTGAGCTTCGGCCTTTTGGGAGATCAATTGCTCAACCACCGGCCATCTGCTGCCACCGACGTCCACGCCAGAGCCCAAAACAGAGCCAGAATCGCCCATGCACATATTTTTTTCTAAACCCAACCCCCGCAAACCCTGAATATTTGCTTAAATTGTAAAAAATACCCCTGGATAAGCATGTAGCCCCCCAAAAGAGGACATGTCTGGGATGTATGGCAACCCTACCCTAAGGGGGGAGGGGACACAACTGAGGGTAAAATTGCATATTAGGCCAAATGCATAGGGCAGAGTTCACCTAAGGAATCTTGTCAGCAGACGTCCTGCTTGCACAACAAGGCTTCCTCCCACCCCCATGAACCCCCCCCCCCAAAATGGTTCAGAGGGATCAGAACCTCACAGAACAGTGTGTGGGGTGTCATTCCACCTGGTACGCTTGCCCATATTGAATGTGTGCCATTGTGTGATGGAGAATGGCACGCTTAATATACAACTACACGTCTTGGTGATTCCTTTCTTCATTTCAAAGGAGCTGGGGTGACAGGTTCTCATAAGGCCTAATCCTTCCTTCCTCAACTGCAATCCCAATGAGAATCTCACACACAGATACACAAGGCTTGGGGGGGGGGGGAGTGCTCATGGGCAGGGGGTGTGCTTCTCATCAGGATCGTGGCCTATAATTAAACAAGGAAAGATGGGAGCTGCGTGGCACACAGCTGGCCAATTTGCACTTTGGACTCTTGTGAAGTTTCTAGGCTGAGGTTCAGAATTTCCAGGTACCGTATTTTTCGTCCTATAGGGCGCACCGGCCCATAGGACGCACCTCATTTTTTTGGGGGGGGGAATGAATTTTAAAAATTTATTCCCCCCCCCAGCCGCGGCTGCCACCCCAAGCCTTGCGCACACCTGCCTGAAGCACGGGGCGCCCTCCGGAGGGCTCCCTGAGCTTCAGGCTGCAGGCTGCTGCCCCAAGCCTCTCCCGCCGGGCGCGCAAGGCTTGCGGACACCCGCCCGAAGCATGGGGCACCCTCCGGAGGGCTCCCCATGCTTCGGGCTGCAGGCTGCTGCCCGCAAGCCTTGTGAGCCGGCGGGAACTCCCGCCGGGCTGGCAAGGCTTGCGGATAGCTTCCTGAAGCCCTGAGAGCGAGAGGGGTCGGTGCGCAGCGATGCCTCTCGCTCTCCAGGCTTCAGCGAAAGCCTGCATTCGCCCCATAGGACGCACACACATTTCCCCTTCATTTTTGGAGGGGGGAAAGTGCGTCCTATGGGGTGAAAAATACGGTATGTGTTTGAACATTTTCCCGCCTTTGTCCTGGCACCTTCCGCGGGTAAAACCATGTTTTACCGCAGAACTGGAGCAAACGGCTGCTGGGTTTTCCATGGGTTGATCCGATTCAGTGGTAAAGCACGGGTTTTCCTGGAGAAAGCGCCAGGGCCTAAAAACAATGCCACCCCACTTGGGCATGGCGAGGAAAGCCCAGATCTGTGCCTAGAAAATGCAGAACAAATGTAAGTGTAGATGAGCCCTTCAAGGAGTATAGCAGACCTTGAGGAAGTTGAGTGGGATTGGCTTTCCTTGATCACCTGACTCTCAAGGTCAGGAAGTCCCCGTTTGTTGCTGGTTCTCCAAAAGGCCTGCCCGTATTTTGTGGCCCCCCCCCCATCCCATTCCTCTCCAAACTCACGAAAGAATATAAGAGAAAACAAGAAGTTTTAGGAAAATTAGGAAAAAAACCAAAACTGATTTAATTTGTCAGAGAACTCTGGGCTAAAAAAAGCCAGTCCTAAAAAGGACACACTTCTTCCCCCGACCCCCACTTAAATAACACTTGGATTAAAACACAACAGTCGCACACGACCCTCCTCCTGAGTTCTTCCTGCCATTCACTCACAGCCAGATTTTAGAAAATCACACTGCATTATCTATATAGAGAACAACTCACCCAAATACACACATACATACAACAGCAAGGCGCAGAACATCATTCTCAGTAAGGCTGGCCAGAAATCATGACTAGGTGCGAGAGGCTCTTCATGACTAGCCTTGGCTTCAGTGAGCATAAATTCATATTCTTGAGCACAAAGTGGTAGGCCGGCAGATTCTAAAAGCTGGATATGATCCCTCTCCTGCCATCGTAGAGAGTGCTTAAGATAAAAGGGAGGCCCGTCTGCAAAAGGCACTGAGTAGACCCACTCTCGGAAAGCAGAGGCCAGGTACAAAGGCATTGCCGGGAGTGTGTAGCTAGCACTTTCTGCATGTCCATTTCTTCAAGCCCTTCTCCCAACCAGGCCCACACAACAGCAGCATCCACCTCCCTGCCTGTATCTGAGAGAAAAACAGAACCTCTTTTCCTCTCTCCAAAGTGAGAACAAGGAAGAGGAGATAAAAGGTGAGGGAGCCTCAGGATGCTAAGAGTACCAAGATAAAGGTCAGGCCATAACCCAACACAACTGGCACAGAGCAGCATGTGAGTGGTGGCACCTTAAAAGACTAAGGCTGAGATCCTGGCACCACTTACCTGGGAGTAAGCCCCACTGAGCTCAGAGGGACTTGGGTGTCTTTTTTTTATGTGGTGAGGTTTGTACTGTAACTGTTTTATTGCAGCACAAAGCTCTCATGGGTCAAAGCCCACTTTTGTCAAAGGCAAGATATACATACAGGGAGAAGGCAAGGGGTTGTTATTAGCGGAGACAGATTGCCTAACAATGCAAGAGAAAAAGGGGGCGTCACTTTATAATGTGCATGGCACAAAAGCCAAGAGAGTTTTAGGCAGGAGATTCAGAGTAGGTGCAGCCCATTCTCAGCAGATGAGGAGTGAATAAAACTAAAGAGAGGCAATTACTTTTCTGTGATGAGCTCTGCAGCCCAAGACTTCCAAAGCTTTATCCTCTGAAACTCCAGTGGAAATACAGCAACTTGGGCATGGAAAACTCCCCATTCTCCTGCACTGCTAGACCCTCTGGCTTCACTTTATAATTCCATCTCCCCTCCTTCTCTCCTTTCTGTGGGGATGAACTTACGTATCTGTCATGAAACTGAGGTGATCACTTTGCGAATCTCACTCAGAGGTCCAAATGAGCTTGTGCTGGGGGGGGGGGGCAGAACTGGGAGGGGGACCCTTTTGACGTTGCATCTACTGACAGGGAACAGCAAATGTCATGGATCTCCCACAACTCTCATTCTGTATGGAAACTAGGAAGTACCCTATCTGTTTCCTTTAGCTTTCCCCATCAGTTGGCACCTCCTGGATGTTCAATGGGTGACAGCAAGAACTTACAAATACCCCCAAAACACAGTCGTCACAGACATCTGAGGTGCTGCCTGCAAAATAAGGCAGAACTGCAACCCCCCTCATGCACCTTGGCACCCAGAGCTAAGCACCAAACATTAAAACGTCCTTATGCGGCCTTCATTTTGTGTTGCCCTGAGGGGTGGAGAGGCAGCAGATCCGGAGCAATCAGGATGGGGACAGGCATAATATCTGTTGCACTTCAGGGTTGGTCCAAAGGCAGGAGGGCTACGAGAGAGCGGTTACCACAGTTCTTTATACACTTGACAAAGTTTTTCTCCGCGGAAGGACTAGCATCTACACGGCCTCCGTTGAAGAGGAATCGAAACAGCAGCACCCTTCTCAGTTCTGAAGCACTCCCTTATGGGATTTGGCAATGGGGAGCAAGGTAGGGGCAATTCAGTCATCCACCAGGAGGTCAAGTTGTGGCCTAGACAAGATCCTCTCAGTATTAGGAAAGGCAGATTTGTACAGCATAAAAACAGGTAGCATTGCAGAAGAACGTGAGACACTCACAGCAAAGTCAATGTGGTCCATGAATGGTGTGGCGTGTTAAAAAAAAGAAGAAGGAGGAGGAAAGAGGGTCCCGAAATGCTGGCTAGTTGTACTGCAGAGGTGGCACTAAGAAGAACTTGATTGAAGGCTCCAAGGAAAACAGAAGTCCTGCTGTCCAGAATTTTAAAAAACAAACAAACCACAGGTGTATCCCAGTACGGCAACCCAGATTTTCTAAAGCAGAGGTCAAGCAGAGCACTTGGAGTTATGTGTAACAAGAAGAAACTGTACTGTCTCCACTGCCAGAATGAAATCTCAATGGCTAACTGAGGCCCAGCCTCATTAGATGCTCCTTCGCAAAGGCAGGTTTTGCAAGGCATCCTTGAGGAACGGGACCTTCCGAAATCAAGACTTTGGCTTCTACCACCTACTCTTGCTGTAAGGAGATGAAGCCTGAAACAAAAGAAGAGATTGATACATTAGTTTTCTTATAGCAGGAATGGTATTTTAAGTATAGCTAACTAAAGCCAACTGGGGTGGGGTGGGGGCCGGAAACAAGCCCTTCTAAGTTTGGAACAGACTCTAGATTGGGTTGCACTCCTCTGAAGGATCAGCTTTGCAGTTCACACTCCACACTTACTGGAGTGTGGTTCAGGTGTTGGAGCTGGCAAGGGGTGCTTTTTAACAGCTTCAGTTGCTTCACCAGCCGCAATCCTATCTGGAGAGAATGGACCTTGCCTTGGTTACCACCTATTTATTAACGACATCCAGGCTTCTAAAAGCTGCTTAGACACTTCAAATGGTAGAAAATGCAGCCACCCACTGGTGTATAATTACAGTGTGTTTCTGGAACCAAATTAAAGTGTTGCAAATGACCTTTAAAGCCTTGGAATAGTTTGGGACCAGGTTACTTAAAGGACCATCTGCATCCATTATCAACCTGTTCCTGCCTTTAAGATCCACTTCAAAGGCCCACCTACAAAGACAATTAGGTTGGCTGGCTGGCAAATGCCAACCATGACTTTCTCAGTGGTGGCCCTACAGTTATGGTGCTCAGTTCCACATCATATATTCACTAGCATTTTATGCTGTTTAAAACATCTTTTTTAAAAACCGTATTACGAATTTTTGGGGGGTGTACATTTTTGAAAACTGCTTTGAAAAGCACTTTGCTTGAAAAGTGGTGTATAATAATCAGTGCTTTTTTCTTTTTAAAATGTTTAGGAGTACTCTCATTTTGACTCAAGAAAATCACCATTTGAAAACATTATTCCTGCTTATAAAACCCATTAAAAAAAGGGAAGAAAACCCCCATTTTATAGTTCAAATTGGGGAAAATAAATACAGTAAATGGACAAAAGTAAAAAGATTCACAAAATGTTTAGGGGTATGCGTACCCCCAGAAAAAAACCCCACAGGTAATAATAATTTTAAAATTAGCAATCAACCTAAATAAAATTTGCAGGATATTCCAAAATTCAAAGTGAGGACCAAATCACGGCTTGTATTTTCTCCAGGTTCTGAGGTTGCACAAGTTGTGCATTACTCTGCAAGGCACATAATATGAACTCACAGCCACATACAGGTCAGCTGCAGTCACATGGGTGCATTATGAATTGCAGAGATTGTATCAAGGCAAGCCGGGCTAGAAGCAGTGTATCAATCAGTTCAGAGGGGCAGAAAGATAGGGATTCACTATATATCTGTAGTTGGGACTGGAACAGAATTCCAGTCGTAGCTGCAGTAGCCAATTACACACCTGCCCGCTCTTTCCATCTTTCTGTGCCACTGCCTGCTTATTCTGTGAAATGTAGGCATCCTCAGCACGCAGTGTGGAATTGGCACTGCCCATCACTTGGCTGTTGGCTGTGGCGCGAGGGAGGATGACGTCATAGGGGCCCTCAGACTGGAAGCAAAACAACAACAACAAAAAGAGTAAGAAGTGAGTAGAAAGTGTGGTCAGAAAGGCAACCAGGAGCTGCAGTACGGTCAAAGAAACACAGAGCCAATCAACATTCTGCACGCGTCATCTATATAGGAATACAGATTTGACCTTCAATGAAGAAGGCTTGAACTGTTCCATTTTCAAATCACTAAAACATTTCCACTTTTCACCAGGCTGTATGAAACTTTTCCTGATTTTTGACATCATTTCCACACGTGAGAAACTGTTGGGACATGCAACAGATCTGAGGCTTTTTTAGATCAAAACAGAAGAAGAAAAAACTGTTTTGTTTTGACTTTTCAAGGGCACGACTCAGTCGGAGAGCATTTTCACTTGGGTCCCTGGAGCAGCATGGTTACATGCACACTTCAAGTTCACGCACACCTTGGATTCCTAAGTTGCAATATACTAAAACTTGCAAACAGTAGAAATACAGCAGCTGCTGCGGCGATACCAAAGATATTGAGTAAATGCCCAAATCCAGCTTCTGCCACATTGTTAGGTGAACTTCTGTATAGAAATACAAATGGATAGTAGGGAAGGTGCAAACTGTTAGGATATTTCCGTTCCACCTTAAAAGGGAGCAGGCTTTGTGAGTCACAGAGTCTGCGTATTTCCTGTTTCACAGGATGTTTCTGTTGTGTCTTTGCTTTCGTCTCTCTGTGCCGGAACACTGAAGCAGGCAGTCATGTTTTTCTTTGTTCTGACCAACGCTGAATAAAATTGTAAATAATACTCTCCTGCGTGCATCTTTCGCTGTGCATTATCTGCTGATAGAGCGTGCATCGGCTCTGGAATGTGGCAAGCTATTTCTGGAGCTCGTGTCGCTAATTGCTGATACTGCGTGTCTACGGGAGATTGATGGACGTCCGGAGACAACGTGGAGTCATGATGGACTTTGTCTCCCTGGCAGTATCCCAGGCAGTATCTTCTCTCATCATCTCTGACACCCCAAATTCACTGAGTATGTTTTGACTGTGTTCAGACAATCATGCCTCATTTTAATATGCTGAGGTGTGGATGAGCCTCTCTTGGCCATGCAGCCCCTTTTCATTCCTCTCTTGGTGTGAGCTGGCAAACAAATCATGGGACCTTCCAATTAACTATCGTTTCCAGTTTTGTCTGAAGCAGGAAACAATGATTAACAACTCTGGAATAAGCCAGGATATTAAAACCAACTTTAAACCATGGCATTGTGTCTGGCTTGTTTGAAGCTTTTCATGCTAACCATCGTTTCCCCCAGGAAACTATAGTTATTGGAAGACTTCCCGGTTCGTTTCCCAGCTCCTGCAAAGGGTTGCACCAAGGGCTGTGTCTGCAAGCTCAGATATAATAATCTGAACGCTTTCTTTGACAAAGTCAGATGACAAAATAGTCAGATGAACTGTCTTCCCTAGCCTCAATCCTTTCCCCTGCCACACATATAATCTCTACAGGACGACGCAGGCCAAATAAACTCCTTTGGTGTTGGTTTTTTTTTAAAAAAAAAAAAAACATGTCCCTGTCAAGCCTACTTCTCCCAGGAAGCAAATGAGGTGGTGAACCTGATTCTGATTGTACCCTCTCAGATTCCAAATGAGGGCTCGCATAACTGAACACCTATCCATGAAATAAAATGTTCTGAAAACATTTTTTTCAAACTAGGTGTTGTGGCAAAGGGTCCTAGGCTTGCCATCTGAATAAGGCGCACATCAGAAGCAGCTTCATCCTATTACCCTGCAAAATCAGTCCAGAAAGAGGGCTGCACTCAAAGACCTGTGAGTGTTACCGTATTTTTCGCCCTATAGGACGCACTTTTCCCCCTCCAAAAATGAAGGGGAAATGTGTGTACGTCCTATGGGGCGAATGCAGGCTTTCGCTGAAGCCTGGAGAGCGAGAGGGGTTGGTGTGCACCGACCCCTCTCCCTCTCCAGGCTTCAGGAAGCTCTGCGCAAGCCGTGGGAGCCCGTGGGAGTTCCCCCCGGGCTCCCCCAGCTTGCGCAGCGCTGCCTCTTATCCCGAAGTCCCGGCGCGCTGAGAAGTCACGACAGGGCTTCGGGTAGCTCCGTGCAAGCCACAGGAGGGCTCCCCCGGCATGCGCAGAGCTGCCTCTTATCCCGAAGCCCTGGCGCGCTCAGCAGTTGCGCCGGGGCTTCGGGTAGCTCTGTGCAAGCCATGGGAGGGCTCCCCCGGCTTGCACAGCGTTGCTTCTTATCCCGAAGCCCCGGCGCACTGAGCAGTCGCGCCGGGGCTTCGGGGAGCTCCGCGCAAGCCGCAGGAGGGCTCCCCCAGCTTGCACAGAGCTGCCTCTTATACCGAAGCCCCGGCGCGCTCAGCAGTCACGCCGGGGCTTCGGGTAGCTCTGCACAAGCCGCGGGAGGGCTCCCACGGCTTGCGCAGAGCTGCCTGTTCTGGGGGCTGGGGTCGGGGGAAGCTCGGGCTTCCCCAGCCTCGCGCCTTGGGGGGAGAAATAAAATTTTTTTTCTTTATTTCCCCCCCAAAAAACTAGGTGCGCCTTATGGGCCGGTGCGCCCTATGGGGCGAAAAATACGGTAAGTTTACATCCAAAGAATGCAAACACACAGAGTGACGCTGTTTATCCTGCCCCCTTATCTAGAGATAACTACACAGAATATCTGGATTTGACATTTATGAGAGGTTTCACCTCTCTCTGTCAGGAGCCAACTTCTCCTGCTGAACTGCTCAAGAGGATGTTGTGTTTTTCATTTTATTTTTTTTAAAAAAGCCCAACATTCTGGAAGCTAAGCTACAGTCGAGAAAGATAAGCAACACCAGCAGAGCTTCACACTCACTTACAGGCCCCTTGTGCATGAGAGCCATCTCTGTGGGCTGGTACACACTCGTCAGCAGCTGCCCGTTGTATCCGCTGTATGGGGACACAGGTTTTTTGGCTGAAAAGGAAGAGAAATCACAAGAAAGGTAACATTAAAAGGCACACAGGCTTGGGAGATCTTCAGTGACAAAGATGGTTTTCAGACAGCGCAGGCTGAGCAGAAGCAGAGAAGATTTTTTACTCAAATAAACCATGTAAGAGACAGAATAGTGGTTTGCCCCAGGTAACTCGGTTGATTAGAGCATGGTGCTGATTATGTCAAGATTGTAAATTCAATCCCCATATGGGACAGTTGCATCATCCTGCATTGCAGGGGGTTGGACTAGCTAATCCGAGGGCCTTCTGGCGGTTCCCTCACTGTGAGAAATGAGGTTACAGGGAACCAGGCAGAGGGCCTTCTCGATGGTGGTGCCTGCCCTGTGGAACGCCCTCCCACCAGATGTCAAAGAGAACAACAACTACCAGACTTTTAGAAGACATCTGAAGGCAGCCCTGTTTAGGAAAGCTTTTAATGTTTGATGTATTATGGTATTTTAATATTTTGTTGGAAGCTGCCCAGAGTGGCTGGGAAGGCCCAGCCAGATGGGCAGGGTATAAATAATAAATTTATTTTTATTTTTATTATCATCCTCAGGGTCCCTTCCAACTCTACAGCTCTATGATCCTATGATGCATACTTCGGTTTGTACCACTTTTTCTAGGCACAAGTCCATGACTTCCAGACATGGGTGCTAGCAGATCTTCTTTTTCTTTTTGGTCCCACCACTTTCCCCAGGAAAATCCACTGTTTGCTGCTGAATCCGAATACAGTGGTACCTCGGTTTAAATACTTAATTCATCCCAGAGGTCCGTTCTTAACCTGAAGCTGTTCTTAACCTGAAGCACCACTTTAGCTAATGGGGGCCTCCCGCTGCTGCGCGCCGTCAGAGCACAATTTCTGTTCTCATCCCGAAGCAAAGTTCTTAACCCGAGGTAATATTTCTGGGTTAGCGGAGTCTGTAACCTGAAGCATATGTAACCTGAAGCGTATGTAACCCGAGGTACCACAGTAAATGTCAATCAGGTTTTCCATGGATTGCTGTTTGTCCTAATTCAGCGGTAAACTGGGCTTCCCCGGGGAAAGAAAAAAATCGTGCTCAGACCTGTACCTGGAAGTCACAGAGACCTGTGCTTAGAAACTGCGGCACGAACGGAAGCATGGAAAAGCCCATACTCCACAATCTAGTGTTGAGCACAGAACTGAAGCAGATCACTGAGATTCCCCCCCCACACACACACGACAGAAACATGACTCATGTTAACGTAAGTTCAGCGTTGTGGGCACAACTCTATTGAACTCCCTCTTACTAGAAGTTCCGAGAGGCACCACCCATACAGAGTTTCAGACACCTGGAGACCTTTGCATCATGAATACTTATCTGACGTTTTAAATTTTCTGATGCTTGGTTGTTGTTGTTGTTTTTAAATAGATTTTAAATATCTGACATTTTTAATTTTTTGAGAATTAATTTACATTTTAAACTTTGTTTCTTTTGAGACCTAGATGGTGAAAAGCAGGTTGTGTTTTAAAAAATAAATAATTACATTAAAAAGGTAAAGGACCCCTGACAGTTAAGTCCAGTCACAGACAACTCTGGGGTTGTGGCACTCATCTTGCTTTACAGGCCGAGGGAGCCGGCATTTGTCCGCAGACGGTTTTTCCGGGTCATGTGGCCAGCATGACTAAACCGCTTCTGGTGCAACACCGAAACCAGAGCAGCACACGGAAATGCCATTTTTTACCTTCCCACCAGAGCGGTACCTATTTATCTACTTGCACTTTTTCTGGTGTGCCTTCCAACTGCTAGGTTGGCAGGAACTGGGACCAAGCAACAGGAGCTCACCCCATCGCGGGGATTCAAACCACAAACCTTCCGATCAGCAAGCCCACGAGGCTCAGTGATTTAGACCACAGCACCACCCGCGTCCCTCAAATAAATACATAGAATACCCTATATGGTAACCTCCAGATGTTGTTAGACTCCAAATCCCATCAGTCTCGGCCAACAACATCTGAACGCCACCATGTTGTCTACCCATGATATAGGGTCAGAGAAGGCGTACGATTGGCTTACAAGAGGCATACATGATGGTAAACTTCTCGCAAGCAGAAGAACCACGCCTAAAAGCCAAAATAAAGCATGCCAATTTTAACACACTACCCAATGATGCATTCACAAAGTTGCATCAAAAAGATAATATTTTTTTCTCAATTCAACATTGCAATAACTCATATTTAATTTACACAGTTACAAGAGCAGATCCCGGTTAAAAAGGGTGGGGTGGCAGCCCTAAATGATTGCATGGGCAACAATCACATTTGTACTCATTTTGACAGAATCGTTATATATGTATATTGTTGTAAACAAAAATCTGCCCTTTTCCCTTATGGGGTATCCAAGAACCTACATAAGGTCTCTGTATGGGCTCTTGGATACCCCATAAGGGAAAAGGACAGATTTTTGTTTACAACAATATGTATATATATGTATATACATACATACACAGAGAGAGAGAGGGAGAGTCAGACATACAAATTAGCCCTGAGAGAGCAAAACTGTTAGATTTCGTCTCCGTAATATACAATGCTTCATTTCATATGCCACTATGCGTTTGCAAAAGCCTTCACCTCTTTGCAAAGAAGTGATTGCTATATTTCTTCCATGCTGTTGGAAGCAAAGCAGGAAGCACTAACTAATCAATGTTCCCAAGTGCAACAACCATCAGAAGCCTGCTGGGGCATTCTGTGACTTAAGCCAGCCATAAAACAAAGCCTTGTTTGTGGGTAACTATAGACAGAGTAGGTTTTAATGAGCACCCTGTGCTCAGGAGACCTTTCCTAAATAACAGAGTCCTCTCTAGGGTTTAAGAAGCAAAGTGTGCTGTAATAAAATCCTGTCAGCCATGTAGTCATATGTGTGTATATTTTAGCCTATTGGTTTTTCCAACAAAGAATTGTGGAGCGGTTGAGATTTTTGACTGTGTGTGAAATGGCAACAAGCTTGGTTACTATTGCCATCAAACATACATGGGACTTCCATAGCCAATTCTTTCTCCTATCATAACCTAGTTGTGTTGTAGTTGTTGTTGTTGTTTACATTCACATACTGTCCTTAGCTTTGCTGTCTCCTTCTATAGAAGAGCAACAAAATGAAAGGTCTTAACTTTGGCTTCCTTCAGCAGTGTAGTATATATATT
This sequence comes from Podarcis tiliguerta, assembly GCF_965153285.1. NCBI lineage: Eukaryota > Metazoa > Chordata > Lepidosauria > Squamata > Lacertidae > Podarcis > Podarcis tiliguerta. The sequence goes on along the minus strand of NC_139535.1, from coordinate 94,993,488 downwards.
TCCACAAAGACTGAAATATTATTTTTTTTAAAAAAATGAAGTGGGGAGGGGAAACAATTTTGGAGTTGCTTCAGTGTCTGAAATATAGAGAATCAAGTTCTACAGGGAATCCAAAACTAGACACAGAAAAAGCAGATTACTTTTCTTTTCAATGCAGAAATATTCAGAAGTTCTAAACAAAGGAGGAATACATGGCAAAACTGATCCCTGAAAAGATAATCTAAGGAAATTCAAAGACATGGTGAATAAGTGTAAAACAGCAGGAAGCAGAGCATTTTGAAGTGAGTCACAGAACAATGCTGTGAGTTCTTCACTTCGTATCATGCAGATGAGGATAGTTTTGCATGTTGGGGCTTTTCTTGGTGATGCTTCTTATAAAGCCTGGAGAAAGAATGACAACAGCTTGTTCCAAATTGTGCTTTTCGGTGACACATACAGGTTTTTTCCCCCTGCTTGAAACTGGGGGAGGCTAAACTGGCAACAGGTTTCAAGAAGACACTTTCTGAGGGATTAAGGTGGAGTCTTAGGTGGGAGGTTGGCAGCCAAGAACAGAGGTTAGAGAGAATATATTTAAGTGACATTTTCAGCACAGGGAGCAATGCAGGAAATGGCTCCTTCTCACCCGGGCAAAGCAGCTTCTCATTTATATGTGGCACATATACCCCACACTTCATTTAGAAAGCTCAGAATGGCTCACTTGGGGATCCGTGATGAGCTGCAAAAGCATCATGTGCTCATGAATCATTTTCTAAGCCCGCTGGCAAAGAATCAGTGCCACAGTAGTAGATTCTTTAAAATAGGGCACGCACTAGTGAGTGGAGAGGGAGAAGTCAAGGTAATCCAATCATCAAAACAATTTCTTTACAGAAATACTCATCTGGGTCCATCATCTCATGCAGATGGAATTGTGGCCTTTTGAGCAACTACTTTCTAGGGCAAAAAGGAATCCAGCAATTTATTTTACAAGACGCGATTCCTCTCATTTAAGTTTCTAAACTCCTGAAACTAAAATTTTGGGGAAAGAGACACAAATCTTGGATTTGCAGATGTAAGATTATGCATACTGCCACCTTTGAAAATCTGAAGGAGTAGAATTTAGGATCCTCTTCCCAAGTTTCAAATTATCATCCCCTGAACTTGGCCCATGATGAAAGTAAAGCCAGTGCCATCCTGGGCTCCTTTGAAGGAAAGTCGGGATAGAAATTTAATAGATAAATTTCACACCGTCATGTTCTAAGCCAAACAATATATTTATAGCCCAATCCTATGACGCTCTCTGAGGTTAAGTGTGAAACAGCTTAGAGGTTTTATGCACAATCAAGAGGTATACAAGTTTTGTTAAATAAATAAATAAAAAGTCTCATGTAAAAGTTTGTAAATTTTCAGCTGCACATCTTCTCTGCAAGGTAGGTTTCCGAGTCTCAAAATCCAAAACAATTTAGGCAAAGCTAAATACTTTGCAAAGTAACCAAGATCTGAGCTGTGATTTGACCTAGCCGCTCTCGATTCTGTGTGGCTTATTAAATGAAAGTGAAAGTGACCGGAACATTAGAAAAGTCAGGAAACTGAATTACTACATCAGAGGAGGAGAGGGAAGCAAGGGCGGAAATCAGCCATAAGGCCATGTCTCTTCAACCGGAGCACAGAAAAGATGTCAGGTCTGTCTATGCCTGTGCTAGCCATTGTGTTGGGTTTTTTTGCCACAAGTCAAACTGAACATATGAGTGCTCTTGCGAGCACCGCTTTATGCGCGGAATTCTTGCATGCCTTGGTGTCGTTGCTTTTCCTTCCAAGTCTAATGAGCCAGGCAAACATGTTGTAACACAGATTGAGACAGGAAACCAACAGGGTAAGGCTGACTCTGTACCACAAGTCAGGCCCTGGTTCCTCCTGCTCTTCTCCAGGTATGCCAAAGATGCCCATCACCTGCTTGTGGCGCTGCCCACTTGCACTGTATTGTACTCTAAAAACTCAGAAGATAAAGACAAGGCAAACCTAAGCATTTTTTTAAAGCAATACAGTCATACCTTGGAAGGTGAACAGAATCCGTTCCAGAAGTCCGTTTGACTTCCAAAATGTTGGAAAACCAAATGGCAGCTTCTGACTGGCTGCAGGAAGCTCCTGCAGCCAATCAGAAGCTGTGGAAATCCTGCCGGACGTTCGGCTTCCAAAAACAGTTCAAAAGCCGGAACGGTCACTTCCGGGTTTGCGACGATCGGGAGCTAAAACGTTCAGGAATTAAGCTGTTCAAAAACCAAGGTACGACTGTATTTTAGAACAAGCCTTGTGGTGTTTATGCCTATAGAAAAGCACGATGGAAGTTTCCACAAACCAACCCCATGCCCACTGCCAAATACCTCTCCACAACAAGTATGCTGAGGCCTACCTGAAGAAGGTTCGTCCATTGAGAAGGCCTTGTTCTCCACAAACATGCTCTGGGATTTCTGTTCCTTGAGGATGGTTTCATATCCCACTCCCCGGGTGGGGTAGACATCTTCCTCGTAGATTTGCTCCGGTCCTGGCCGGATGACTTGGGAGATCTCTGGGATGACATAGAAGAAAATAAAGACGCAAGCGTTGGAGACGAGAGCAATGGCCAACGTGGGGTCGTCCCAGGCCTGGCCTCCTTCCTGCTGGTTGCCGTAAATGTACATCACAATCCACACAACCCAGATGGCCATAGAGAGGGAGGTGGTGAGGAGAACAAAGATGGCGTGCTTCCTCCAGTGCTTGTAACGTCCACACAAGACAGGCCACGAGGCAACGAAGGCAAGCACTTGCAGGAACATGACGTAGATCAGCGCCATGACAAAGTCTTCATTCTTCACCCGGCAGGGGTCCTTGGGCGAATCATCGCCCCTCACCACAGTGATGATGAGCCACTCAGCGTTGATAATGACCTCCACCAAGACGAGGAGCAGGGCCATGCCAAAGGTGACCCAGCCCCGGGGCCCGTGGTTCCGCCGGGCGAGGAAATTGAGGCTGAGGGAATGCGCCACCAGGCAAGAGAAGCACACGGCGAAGAGGACGCCGAAGAGGAAGCGTCGCGAGGCGCACGTGGAAAAATCTTGCTTCACGATGAAGGCAAAAGTCAAGCAGAAGAGCCCAAAGGTGCCAAACAACAGGAAGGCTTGCGTCCCTATCAAGCTCTTCTTCCGATAGTCCTGGACAAACGGAACGCTGGCCACAAGGACGACGGTGAGGACAAAGGTGGTCACGACACCAAAGGCGGCTACCGCCTCCAGCACCACGCCCCAGGCTGACGACAGGTCGCACAGGTTGTAATAGATGGACGGCAGCTCCTTGCCGCAGCCTGCCGGCGGCGATGGAGTCACTTCCGCCAAGCATACTTTGGTGGGAAGTCCCAGGAGCCAAAGGTATGGCAGCAGCGCCTTGGGTACACCCATCGTTTTGGAGCGATGACACATATTCTTTGGCACTTTGGGAAAGAACTGAAAAACAGGAGGGAAAAGACAAAGTCAGCGTATCCGAAAGAAAGCGTATTGTTATCAGAACTGGGCAATTTTGTAGTATCGATGGTGGTGTTTGGTTATATAACAGAACCGGTGATGGTCTATGCCAGCGTTTCCCAAACTTGGGTCTCCAGGTGTTTTTGGACTCCAACTCCCATCACTCCTAGCAAGTAGGACCAGTGGGCCAGGGATGATGGGAATTGTAGTCCATAAGCAGCTGGCGACCCAAGTTTGGGAAACCCTGCTCGGCCCCCTGTACCAGCACTGCTAGGCTCTGTCGGAGGTTTAGGAGACCAGCTACTGTACAGTGGTACCTCGGATTAAGAACTTAATTCATTCCGGAGGTCCGTGCTTAACCAGAAACTGTTCTTAACCTGAGGTACCACTTAAGCTAATGGGGCCTCCTGCCGCCACCGCCGCGCAATTTCTGTTCTCATCCTGAAGCAAAGTTCTTAACTTGTACTGCTTCCAGGTTAGCAGAGTCTGTAACCTGAAGCGTCTGTAACCCGAGGTACCACTATACTGCGTTAACCAACAATTAGTCCAGAGAGCAGGGTGACACTGGTGGTGACAGAAGCATTTAAAAACTGAAAAGGCAAGGGCCATGATTCATTTGGTACAGCATATAATGTACCTGGAAAGATGTAATGAACTTAAGAAGAGCGTTGCTGGATCAGGCCAAAAATCCCATCTAGTCCAGGCATCCCCAAACTCAGCCCTCCAGCTGTTTTGGGACTACAACTCCCATGATCCCTAGCTAGCAGGACCAGTGGTCAGGGATGATGGGAATTGTAGTCCCAAAACAGCTGGAGGGCCACGTTTGGGGAGGCCTGATCTAGTCCTTGGCCAACCAGATACCTACACAAATCCCACAAGCAAGACCTGAGTGTGATTCCCAACAAATAATGTTTATATATAGCAGGTTATATATATATATATATACAAGCAAAGTCTTCCCCTCACCCTGCCTAAAAACTTTTTGCCTTTAATTTGAAGTATATTTTGACCTCTTTCAGAGGGACAGGACTTGTATCCCTGCCTATTTGTTTTGGTCTTTGATTTCTTGGTCTTTGATTTGAATTGTTGTTGTTTTGCTTGTATTGTTTTTAATTGGTTTTAATATTAAGTCGCTTGTCAGAAAAACGATTAAAGCCACAAAAATTTGATGACCACTAGCACATCTTGCAGAAGAAGTGAGTTCTATTAAATCTGCACCATGTCTGCCTTCAATCTCCAAACCAGCTTCCTCGGATGGCCCCAAGTTCTCCTATGGGAGAGCAAAACTTACTCCATTCACTTCCTCCACAGTGAGGCAGGCCTGTGCCTCAGGGCCAAACAACACATTATGCAGGAGTTTGGAGATTAGATCTTCTGCCATTTTAATCGCAGCCAGGGGGGGGGGCTCCAAATGGGAGCAGCAGTGGAGCATGGATTGGGGGGGGCAGGCAGTGAGTGTTTTAACCCTTCCATCTGCCAATCTTCTCTTCCAGATCTGATCATTTCCCCTCAAGTTGCTGTTATAGCCCTGTTGTGGGGGAGGAAATGTTTGAGCCTCCCCACTCCTGAAGGGCTAATACAGTAGCTTTCGTTTCGGATAGGGAGTGAGCCGTGTCGGAAACTCAGATATACAGTGGTACCTCGGGTTAAGTACTTAATTCGTTCCAGAGGTCGAAACTGTTCTTAACCTGAAGCTAATGGGGCCTCCTGCTGCCGCCGCGCCGCCGGAGCACGACTTCTGTTCTCATCCTGAAGCAAAGTTCTTAACCCGAGGTACTATTTCTGGGTTAGCGGAGTGTGTAACCTGAAGCGTATGTAACCCGAGGTACCACTGTATAAGCTAGGTGCCAAATGGCTCCTTAAACCAAGATTAGAGTCGCCAAAACGAAATGTCTATTTTGGGACAAGACAACTCCAAAGTCTTATTTTTCAAGTGATAGGCTGACTGTGATTGATTCTCTGTTAGACACCTGGCTAGTTCAGATGACAACCTTGAGCTAGGCTACGGTAATAACTTTGAGAACTTAAAGAAGAAAAGTCACTTGATCCAGGGACAGGCCACATATAAAGACTCCGGTGGATACAGAGTACAGTGGTACCTCTGGTTACGTACTTAATTCGTTCCGGAGGTCCGTTCTTAACCTGAAACTGTTCTTAACCTGAAGCACCACTTTAGCTAATGGGGCCTCCCGCTGCCACCGGAGCACGATTTCTGTTCTCATCCTGAAGCAAAGTTCTTAACCTGAAGCACTATTTCTGAGTTAGCGGAGTCTGTAAACTGAAGCGTATGTAACCCGAGGTATCACTGTACACATGTCCCACAGTGCCTCTTTTAAATGACTGACCCTGTATATATTGGCCTATTCCTACAGGACGGAGCATGAGTGTGTGAAAACAGTCAAGATCCAAGGATCCCCAGATGGTGGAGATGTCAGGCATCATCCTGGCGCCCAGGTATCTTCACTTGGTCGCAAGTGGCCCATAGCCACGTGAAAAATGAGCCTGGCACATTTCAAGCACTGGGAGCGAGGAGAACCCCACATCATATATAGCTCGTCCTTGAGAGAGGGGGAGAGCCGCCGCCAATCTGGGTAAAGTACAGGGCTTAGATGGGCCACTGCCCTGGCTTGTCATAATGCAGCCCCTTATCCCATCCAAAGGCTATATGGGCAGGTGACACCACAATTACATAGACTCGGAGCAACGCTGAAGAGTATTTAAAATAATGGACCAAGGCGAGAAGAAAAAAAATAAACGGGTTGAGAGGAAGAAACCATAGACTCCCAGAGTGATCAGCAGCAATCCATTAAACCCTACCCTCTTGAGACTTCTTCCTCACTCCAAGGTTAGAGGCAAAAATACGCTAACTCACCGCACCACCAAACCACCAGCAGCCAGCCATCTCAGGCTTCACCTGGAGGCAGCTGCCTTTAGCATCTTGTTGGGATGATTTATGTCAGGCATCCTGCCCCATCCCCTGTGTGCCTCATCCTGACCTCCCTGGAAGCAGGCCAACAGTGAAATTAGCAATTCCGTTCCCAACGTCTATTACATGGGTAGGCAAACTAAGGCCTGTGGGCCAGATCCGGCCCAATCACCTTCTAAATCCGGCCTGCAGACGGTCCAGGAATCAGCGTGTTTTTACATGAGTATAATGTGTCCTTTTATTTAAAACGCATCTCTGGGTTGTTTGTGGTGCATAGGAATTCGTTCTCCCCCCCCCCCCAAAAAAAAATACAGTCTGGCCCCCCACAAGGTCTGAGGGACAGTGGACCGGCCCCCTGCTGAAAAAGTTTGCTGACCCCTGGGACTCTATTACCTTGATTTCTTTTGCAGCAACAACAACAAAAAAGACCTCAAAGTGCTCACAAAATTAATATAAAATAAAGATTTGCCTAAGCAAGGGAGGCATCCGGCTCCCTGTCCCTCTCCTCCAGATTGGCACATTGCTGAAGGCTGGAGAGGAGAAGCTAGGTCAGGCAGGCCAATGAAAAATGCCTGAATCCCCCCTTTTTTGTGGCTGTGTTTTGAGGGATTAGAGTTCAAGGAAACAGAGGTGACTTTTAGATCATTATTATTTTTGTAGAAATCACTTGGGCAGGGGAAGAAGAACACATCCTCACGTAGGATGTCATTTCTAAAAACAGCTGTAACTGCAGCATAAAAGGGGGGGGGGAAAACAAAATAAGGAAGAAAATGAAATAATTAGCTGCCCCACTGCAAAGCATATTCCCAGACCGGCTATGTTCCCCCTGAGAAAGAATCGGCCGGCAAACTGTTGGCCTCCCCTTGGCTGCCACTCAACACTTCTTGGTTCCCAGGCTTAGAGGATTCCAGATGACTTCCGAAAGAAGAGAACTCTCTCACATGCCTTCCAAATCCGCTTGTTGTGGGACTTGGATCATGGGCTAGACCCAGCTTCTGGGGATTGGGGCTTTATGCTACAGCATGTGAGAGCTAGCGCTGCTCCAGCTTTCTCTCTCCTGTTCAGACAGCTGCTTCTTGTACTAACTGAGAATGCTGGCGCCCATTCAGTTTGGCTTACCTTTAGGAGTACTGGCACGAGGCTAGTTCAGCTCCAAAACGTAACAGTCCAACAGAGTGAATGCCGCACATCCTCTGCTTTGCAAAAGCACGTTTTCCAGTCTCAAGGTAAAGCACCGAGAAGCAGGAAGGTCCCTTATCCTTTCAGTTTCTTTTCTGAACTATAACCATCATAAAGTTTGAGACCGAATGATGCAAGGTTAAAATGAACTAAATGCATCAGACAGCTTTTAGCAGGGACTGTTCAAGGACCTGTTTCATTGGCTTAGGTAAGAATAAGGCCTGTCTTGTCATAGTTTCAGCACCAAGCAAATATATTTTTTTTCTTCTCCAGGGCATTTGGGCAGCCCCAGAAACTAGTTGCTTGTACAGTGGTACCTTGGGATGCAAACGGGATCCGTTCCGGAGCCCCTTTCACATCCTGAAGCAAATGTAACAAGCGATGGCATGTCTGCGCGTGTGCGGGTCGCGTTTTGCCGCTTCCGCGCATGACGTCATTTTGAGCGTCTGCGCATGCGCGAGTGATGAAACCCGGAAGTAACACGCTCCGTTACTTCTGCGTTGCCGCGGAGCGCAACCTGAACGCGCTCAACCCGAAGCACATTCAACCCGAGGTATGACTGTATTCTGATTATGCTTTTAATAGGCTTGTTTTTATTTTTATACTGGTTGTAAACTGCTTTGGGACTTTTCGCAGCGGGCAGCAATATATAAAACTAATCATCATAGTAAACAACCTATATCCTGGTCAGTCCTAAGAACCAACCTGCACTCTATAGATCATCACCTATGTGGCTTTAATTGGCTCCATGTAATGTATTAGCCTAGATGAAATCCTGAGAAAGTAAGACCATTTAATTTTTTAAGACTGCAGTTCTATCGGTGCTTCAGAAAACATACAGCTCAAAAATCAGAAAGAGGCAGGAATGATCGGAACAATGATGGAGCAACAGGATATCGTCCATGTAATGCCTATGCTCAACTGAAGCTCAGAAATAGCTGTGCCCTCCATGTTGCAGACTCCAAATCCCATCATCCCCCAATCAGCAGGGCCAATGGTCAGGGTTGATGGGAGATGTAGTTCACAAAATCTAGAAAACACTATGCTGGCTACTACTATGTCCAAGCAGAGCTCCTGCACCTTTAAACCACTACCAGACAGGCAAAAATGAAACAGACACACATCTTTCCATCATTACATCTCTATGCCAAGGGACGGCAAACCTGATTAATTTCTGCCCGCAAAAGGGGTGCAACCATCTTTTTCTGGCAGTGCTCCTAGTAAAATGGAAACCGTTAGGACAACTCTTATCTGAGCTGAACACCTAGGGGTTTGGGGCATGAATGTTCTTGTTTCAGATGAGACCATTGATCTGGGAGGGCTTGACACACAGAATATTTTCTCAGCTCTGCAAGTCTGCAATTCTATGAAAGCCAGAGCACTTATGTGATTTCCTCCCCAGCTTACATAAATCAGCATTGCATAATTCAGCATTTTCTAGTCGCCAAACTTGGATACTTTTTATGGTGTGGAATATTAGACTTCCTGCTTAAGAGATTATTTATCATCCCACTACTGTTAAAAGAGGGACGTGGGTGGCGCTGTGGGTTAAAGCCTCAGCACCTAGGACTTGCCGATCGAAAGGTCGGCGGTTCGAATCCCCGCGGTGGGGTGCGCTCCCGTCGTTCGGTCCCAGCGCCTGCCAACCTAGCAGTTCGAAAGCACCCTCGGGTGCAAGTAGATAAATAGGGACCGCTTACTAGCGGGAAGGTAAACGGCGTTCCGAGTCCTGCGCTGGCTCGCCAGATGCAGCTTGTCACGCTGGCCACGTGACCCGGAAGTGTCTGCGGACAGTGCTGGCTCCCAGCCTATAGAGTGAGATGAGCGCACAACCCTAGAGTCTGGCAAGACTGGCCCGTACGGGCAGGGGTACCTTTACCTTACTGTTAAAAGAGTTTTGTCTGGTGGCTTATCTGTGGACAGAGAGAAATTCAAGAATTCCCTCTTGTCTGGAGGTGCAAGACTAGCTTGAGCAGCAAGAAGTATGCTGGTGGTTCCGTTTGCCAGTCCACACCTCTCATTTCAGTACATCTACTCCAAATAAACTTCTTCCCTGCCCTAGCAGCTGGACAGGGCTTTGTTTTAGTTAATGTGGTTTCCATCTCAATAATCACACAGTTAGACTGCTTAATGATTAAGCCACTAAACTTGCAACGCATTTGTGCGAACGCATTCACTTTCTTTGCAAAGAATTTGCAAACTTTGGGGGGGTTGAAAGGAAAACAACAAACCTGCTCCATTACAGATCAGGTATCACATATACGTTATTTTCAAATGCACCATTCTATATGGCCCATTTCATTGTTTGCGTAGGAAAAAAACACACTACGTTCCAGAATTGTGGAGACTACGGATGATCGCTATGTGGCAATGGGATCCACTGTTTCCTGCCTAGCACATAACTGTGTAGATTGAACAATAGCTGCACTTCACTCTGGAAGCCACTGATTTGTGGTGAGGCTTTAATTCTACTCTGCCAATCATTTCAGGAAATAGGCAGGTTGATTGCATCTCACACCTCAAGAGGTGGGGTTTTTTTAATCACTCCTTTCAGCAGAGCCACAAAGTCCCCTATGGCTTACAGGCTATCCACGTGATAGTCAAGATGAATGATGAGGAGCATGAGAAACACTTGCGTGTGGTGCTACCTCCAACAACTTGTTGTTGTTGTTTAGTCGTTCAGTCGTGTCTGACTCTTCGTGACCCCATGGACCAGAGCACGCCAGGCACTCCTGTCTTCCACTGCCTCCCGCAGTTTGGTCAGACTCAAGCTGGTAGCTTCGAGAACACTGTCCAACCATCTCGTCCTCTGTCATCCCCTTCTCCTTGTGCCCTCCATCTTTCCCAACATCAGGGTCTTTTCCAGGGAGTCTTCTCTTCTCATGAGGTGGCCAAAGTATTGAAGCCTCAGCTTCACGATCTGTCCTTCCAGTGAGCACTCAGGGCTGATTTCCTTAAGAATGGATGCGTTTGATCTTCTTGCAGTCCATGGGACTCTCAAGAGTCTCCTCCAGCACCACCTCCAACAACTGGGGAGGCTCAAATCCACACACTCACAGGGTGGGATCTCACAGTCTCACAGTCTCTCTCAGCCTATCCTACCTCACAGGGTTCTTGGGAGGGGGCAGGAATACTATGCATGCTGCCTCGAGCTCATGGTGGGGGGGGGGAGTCGGAATATGAATGCAACAAATATAAATACATTTTTCTAAGTCCTTCTAAGCATGTGTAGAAAGCTGCAGTCTGCATATGGAAACCGAGGTACACACCACCAGCTTGCTGTTACAGCCTGGAAATTATAGTGGAAACGTGCAGGTATTCTGGTGTTCTTTTTTCCCCTGCGGCCACGGCATGCCCAATAGTCGCTCAGTCCAAACTGCTCTGTGTACTTGAAGCATTACGGCAGCATTCTGCTCTGCAAGTCTGCATCTCGCAAAAGGCAGGGGGGTGCTACGAATGCGGCAATTATAGTTCTAAGTTTCTCACCGCCACTCCTTGCCTCAGGGTTTCCTCGCTGAAACTGCTTCCCTGAGCACCTGGGTCTCTATGGAACATCTATGGCACATGCTACACAGCTAAGAGGAAGGAGAGACTGTGTCCCAAAGCATGGTCTGAGTGCATGCATGTGTTTAGGAAGAGGTGCGCATGGGAGGCGGCCTGAGAACCCCACATGCATTGCCTTGAGTGCCAGGATAGAAGAAACCATCATTCGGTGAAGACTTGGCCTAGGTGCCGCCCCACCTCTGTCTTTAAGAGGGAACATTTTTGCCCTGCTAATGAACAGCATTTGATCAACATTAACCCATGCAAGCTCCTGGTGTAGATCCCCCAGTGGGAGTTATTATGGAGAAGAGCAACGTGGGGTTGGTGGTAGTTCTGTTAACATCACTGCTGGCTCACCAGAACTCCCCCCCCCCCCAAAAAAACCTATATTCTCAGTGAAGTGGCTTAACTTTCATCCTCGCTTTCCCTACAGATCCCAAACTGGCAAGAAAACGGTGCTCACACCACGTTGAAACTGGGCACTTGCTGATCTTGGCAGTGACTTCTTGAGATTCGATTTGGTTTGCTCTAACGGGTCATCGCTGGCTAGGGATGGCTCCACGGGTGACCACGCAGAAGGTCCCAGGTTCAGTCCTGGGATCTCCAGTTAAAAGGATCTTGGGAATGAGGAAGAGAAAACACCCCTTGCTCGAGAGCCAGTGCCAAACAAAAGAAAAACCAAAGTACTGAGCTATATATAGGCAAACGGTCTAATTTTTAGTAATAGCACAGCTACACACGCTATCAACATTTCTCAGGAGCAACCAACATGTTGCATTAATAATAATAAAAAATAATAACCGTGTAGAGGCACTGCTCAAAGGGAGAGGAATCACATGCCAATGTGAAACCACAGCGCTGACACAACCGCAGATGCCTGATTATCATCTTCCAAAGCAACTACTCTATTCCAAACTTAAAAATGGAAAGCGTAATGCTGGTGGTCAACAGAAGAGGTTTAAAGACTCTCTCAAGGTAAATCTTAAAAAATGTAGTAGAAACACCAACAACTGGGAAACACTGGCCTGCGAGCGCTCCAGTTGGAGAACAGCTTTTACCAAAGGTGTCATGTTGTGGGCTTTGAAGAAACCTGAACTCAGGATGAAAGGGAGAAACGTGCCATGAGGAAGGCATGCTTGGCAAATCCACACCGTGATCAACTCCCGCCCAGAAACCTAGGTCCCTACTGTGGAAGGATGTGTGGATCCAGAATTGGCCTCCACAGTCACTTATGGACTCACTGCAAAAACCATGTTTATGAAAGACAATCTTACTCAGCTAGGAAGGATCGCCAAAGAAGAAGAACAGTGCTGACATTTCTGCTTGTTTCCATGCCACCTCAAGAGCACAGAGCAAGCCAACCACTTTTGTTAAACACTTCAGGGTCTTTTAAACTTCTCCACTCATGTCCCTTCTTGCACAACAGAGGCTTGGGTGGGTGATCTCTTTCACTGCACTAAATAAGGATCTTGCATAACACAGCATAGGGACGTGTTGTGCTTCCCATTCCAAAGAGCAAAACCCCCAGTGCCATCATGGGCATGTCTTCGTCAGAGCAAAACAAAACAATCCATGCAACTTGCCATGTCCCCCCCCCCCCAGTTTAACTTCAGAGGCCCAGGCTGTCCCGTCCCGTATGATTCACTCCTTCTCCAGGAAGCAAGCCACATTTATCAAGGTAGCTGGAAGCTGTTACCGGATCTGTCTCAAGAGGCTGGTTCCAGCTAAGAGCCTGGTGTGGGCAGAGGGCAGGAGAAAAGGCAAGGGAGGAGGAAGCAAGGAGAGACTATCTATTTTGGAGAGCAAGAGAGAGGAATGGTTTGGAAAGTCAGGAGTTGGTGGAGCAGATCCTATTGGATCTCGCCCTTCTCACCAGGGTTCAAAATCCCCCAAGGACTTCTCAGGAGAGGGTGCCCGTTGGGAGTAAGCACTGGCCTCATCCCCAATCGTTGTACCTAGGATTGGCTTTTTCGTATTGCAGGCAAAATAAAAAATGGGGAGTTCCTGAAGGTCATATAGCAAAATCAGCAAGCAAGCAAGAAACTGTGGGGCGGCAGAGGGTTCATATTCCACTCCAAATCGCAGAGCTATACTCTCACAGATGGGACGGCCTGTCACCTGCCTGAAAGCGGGGGTTGGCAATGTGGCCTAGTGGGCACACATGAACCTGCAGACCTTCTGTGGCAGCCTCAGGGTCCCTGCCTCTCCCCGCTGCTAAAACTAGGCTTGGGAGAAGCATTCTATCCTAGCCAATAGAACGTGTGAGGCACTCACAATTGTTTCTTCGGTTTGAAAAGTGCCCACTAGCCCGCAAGGGTTGGCAACCCCTACAACGTCATCCACTGGGCAGTATAACTTTGGTGTTTGGGATTTGTTTTAACTTGGTTCTGAGATGGGAGCTTGGCAAGGCCTTTTCACCTACTCCAGAGCTTGGAAAACTATGTGACCCCTGGTCTGGAGTCCAAAACTCCAAACCCACTTAAACAGGACCAGACAGAAAATCCCTTGCCCAAAATCTACATCTTAGTACTCTCCCCTTAGTACCGCAGGACTCCTTCCCTTTCCCAAATCAGAGCTCACCTGGTTCTCCACACCAACCCACACCACTCCCATTCCCACATTACCAGGGCAACATGTGAGAGAAACAACATTTATTTATCTGTCACACTGGCATCATGCCCTTCCTCCAGGGCACTTGGGGTGGCACATATGAACTTATCCCACATTATCCTGCCAATAACCCCAACCCACTAGCAAGCTTTGAGACTGAGCAGAGATTTGATTCCTGGTCTTCTGGGGGCCGATTTCATTACTACCCCACCCTCCACTATAACTCACAACTCGCTATGGTTTAGTTTCCCCTATTCCAGTTATTAGATCCTACGGGAGGATTAAAAGACAACCTAGTACATAGGCACAGATTGCATTTTGCAAACCCTTTGTCCTGTGCGTTTCTGTGTATAAACAGAACTACCACCCCAGCGGTTAAACAGAGGCCAATTCACATTTTGCCAGCCCAGATTCTCAAAACCCTTCGACTTGTCTCCTTGCTGAAATCTAACCATTGGGGGGGGGGCTATTTCCTCTCTTGTTTAAACAGGCTTTCCTCATCTCCATTTTTCGAAGCTTCAAACCTCCCTCACCCAGTATCAAATACCGATTTTTAAAAAGAAATGCCTAAATTAGAAAATCTAAACTCAAATGCACACCATGACAGTACGTATTATTCTTCGGGGGAAGCATCTGTATCAAATTCAAACACTACAACCGCGCAAGCTATTTCTAACGTATAGTTTAAAGGGCTAACCTAGGAGTTCCCCCCAACGCACAGGCTAGAGAAGGGGAGATTGAGAACAAGGAGACAGGGGGTGTTGTTGTTAGACCTGCTCCGTCCCTTCCATTCAGCCAAGGGAGGGGAACACCTTTGACGCACACAAATATTCTGGAGTCAACCGGGTCAGCAAGGCGGGGGGGGGGGGAGAGAGGTTCCAAACTTTTAGAGACCCGTGCGGGGGAGTGTGAGGGAGATGGATCAGCTCTCCAGTGGGCGACTTCCACAGAAGATCCGCACCCCAGGCGCTCTTACCTGCCTCTCCCCACCGCGGAGGACAAAGCCAAGCGGCGCCAAGCCGGGCGCCCGGGACTCCGAGGCGGTTACGGTCCGGCCACCACCACCTGGTGCCTTTCACAATCCGGATCCGAAAGTTGAGGCTCTGGGAGGCAGGCAGGCAAGCAGGCAGGCGGCGCAGGGGGCGTGCCGTGGCAGAGCAGCCGCGCTGGGCGCGGGTGGGCGCGGAGAGGCGAGCCGGGCGCGGAGAGGCTCTTTCTTCCCTCGCTCGGCGCTCCCTCGCTTTCGGCTCCGGGAAGCTACGAGCTTGACATCACGGTGACATCAGCCCCCATGCAAGGCTCTTATCGGGCCTTCGCCCAGCCCTGTGCAACCAGATTGCAGGCTAATCAATCACCTTCCCCGCCCACCGGCCCCGAAATCTTTGTGTCTCGAGTAGACGTGCCGGAGCGAAAGTGCAGCCTCCTCTTCCTCCGGCTCATCCTCGAGTCGGTTCTCTGGCGCTGCGATTCCAGACCTGGTTTTGTGGCCGACACTCCCCCTTTTCTCCTCCACGCCTCTTCCTTCTTTCTTCATTGTATTCAGGCGCTCAGGTACAACAAATCCCGCATGACTGGTGAAGCTTAAATCTTTCGTGTGCGCGCGTTTGTTTCCAAGCTGCATTTCACAACGAGGTGGTGGCCCCGGTGGCTTAATTGCAATAAGAAACGTGGGGGGGGGGGGGGCTGTGGTGAACGCATGTGCTCAGAGGCACTCTGCATATGCTCAGAGGCACCCTGGGATTTGTTGTCGCTACATCAGCCCTGTTCTCACATCAGTGGGATCTCTTTGGGCTTGCTGCCAAATCACAAATTGTAGAATCGTAGAACTGTAGAGTTGGAAGGGACCACAAGGATCATCTAGTCCAACCCCTTGCAATTCAGGAATCTCAGTTGAAGCATCCATGACAGGTGGCCATCCAACCTCTGCTTAAAAACCTCCAAGGAAGGAGAGTCCACAGCCTCCCGAGTGCACTTTCTTCCCTTGCTCTGCACTCCATTACTTTTGGCTCCAGGAGGACACAAGATTGACATCACTGTGCCATCAGCCCCCATTCAGGACTCTTACTGGGCCTTTGCCCAGCCCTGTGCAACCAGATTATATATATCCTGTGCACACTTTCCCCAGACCATGGAACACAGTGGGAGCTGATTCTGAGAAAACATGCATAGGATAGCTGTTGAAAAGGTAAAGGGACCCCTGACCATTAGGTCCAGTCGTGACCGACTCTGGGGTTGCGGCGCTCATCTCACTTTATTGGCCGAGGGAGCCAGCGTACAGCTTCCGAGTCATGTGGCCAGCATGACTAAGCCGCTTCTGGCGAACCAGAGCAGCGCACAGAAACGCTGTTTACCTTCCCGCCGAAGTGGTACCTATTTATCTACTTGCACTTTAAGGTGCTTTCGAACTGCTAGGTTGGCAGGAGCAGGGACCGAGCAACGGGAGCTCACACCGTCGCGGGGATTCGAACTGCCGACCTGATCGGCAAGTCCTAGGCTCTGTGGTTTAACCCACAGCGCCACTCGTGCAAACAATTCCTTCACAGGCATCAGAACTTCCTCTCCGTACTAAAAGGAGGGACGAGGCCTTGGTTAAAGGTTAGGTCGGGCAGAGATAATTAGTTTAATATTCCCTTTTACTTCTGTTACTCTGGAGGCAATTGTCAGAATCTATATTCATTTATTTGTGCATCAGATTTTATTACCTGCCCCTCATCCTAGTCCCTAGGGCGGATCACAACAGTAGAACGTCGCATTATAAAAACAGATAAAACATTGCGAGAACAAAACAAGTAAAACCCGTTCCAAATGGAAGGAAGCAATGCACTCACTAAGTGGAAGGGTGTCGGTCTGCCTCCCAGACAGCACATATGATTCCTTGATTTCAAAGGGGGAAACAACCATCAGCGGAATAGCAAGGAGCAATTGCTTGCAGTGGTTTGAGGAAGGGGTAGGGCAGAGATTCAGGCTGCTGTGTGAGCCTTGTTAGTCTGTGGCTTCACTACACACCTTGGTCCAAGTCTCTTAGGCTGCATGTTTGAACCCCAAACTGCACAAGAGCACCTGGCTCCTAGAAGCTGCTACTGCCATTGTGGTGTAGTGCAGTATTAGAAACTGAGATATGAAAGCTAGAAGCTAAATGGCACCTTAATCCTAAATTTTGTTGTTGTTGTTTAGTCGTTTAGTCGTGTCCGACTCTTCGTGACCCCATGAACCAAAGTACGCCAGCCACTCCGGTCTTCCACTGCCTCCCGCAGTTTGGTCAAACTCATGCTGGTAGCTTCGAGAACACTGTCCAACCATCTCTTCCTCTGTCGTCCCCTTCTTGTGCCCTCCATCTTTCCCAACATCAGGGTCTTTTCCAGGGAGTCTTCTCTTCTCATGAGGTGGCCAAAGTATTGGAGCCTCAGCTTCAGGATCTGTCCTTCCAGTGAGCACTCAGGGCTGATTTCCTTCAGAATGGAGAGGTTTGATTTTCTTGCAGTCCATGGGACTCTCAAGAGTCTCCTCCAACACCATAAGATTAATTAGGGAGGCACAACAAAATATCTAGGCATGCTTTTTCTTTAATACCAAGGTATGTTCATTTTTCACATGATCCAATCCTTCCCCTGCCCACCCCCCTAATATTCTTAAGAGGGTCTCTTCTCCAGTCTTCAGAGAGTAGCTGGAATTGAGGAGGCAGAAAAGGATCCTCCTTTCCTTCCACTCTGCAGTTTTAATCTGAAATCTTGGGCGCAGTACCGCGCCCAGAGCTCAAAAACTGCTCACGCTAATTAAATTCCCTGTCGCAAAATGCGCCTACAACAAGGGGAGTTTCGAACACTGGTGTAGTGGTGAGAGAGTTGGATTAGGACCTGGGAGACCAGGGTTCGAATCTCCACTCAGCCACTGACCTTGGGCCAGCCACTGTATCTCAGCCTAAGCGAGCTCATGGGGTTGTTGTGAGGACAAAATGGGGAAAGAGGAACCATGTAGACTACCTTGAGATCCTTTGAGGAAAAGGTGGTATAAATGTAAGAAAGTAAAAAAACTACTCACCCTCCTCAATTGGCTTTAATGCTTTTTTTAAAAAAAATATTAAGAATTTAAACAAAACCTATTGTCTTAATGCACATCATCCTTCATTTCCCCCCCATTTTCCCCCTCCCCCCATAAAATAACCCCCCTCCCCTCCCTCCCCCCCCCCAACTTCCCTCAGCTCCAATCTCTGGTTTCTCTACAGATGCTATTCTCTGCATGTTACAAAATTGTATAAATCCTCAAATAAAAAATTTGAGAGAAACCTACGGTCTGCAAATAAAAACATCCTGAAGGTCCCAGGCCTCAGAGAGGTTAGGCTGGCCTCAACTAGAGCCAGGGCTTTCTCGGCTGTGGCCCTGATCTGGTGGAACACTCTGTCACAAGAGACTAGGGCCCTGCGGGACCTGACATCTTTCCGCAGGGCCTGTAAGACAGAGCTGTTCCACCAGGCCTTTGGTCAGGGCGCAGCCTGACCCCCTCCTCTGGCAATCTGCACAGAATCTTGCTTAATGGTTGCCATCAATTTGATTTTAATTAATTTTTATAATGAAAGGTTTTTAGAATGTTGGATTATTTTGATTGTTGTTAGCTGCCCTGAGCCCAGCTTTGGCTGGGGAGGGCGGGGTATAAATAAAATTTATTATTATTATTATTATTATTATTATTATTATTATTTATTCAAAACCTGCCAAGGAGTCCAGTTCACTTTGTTGTTGGCTTTAATGCTTTAAATCTCCCAAAGCATAGTCATTTACCCCTTTGAGATTCAAAGCTTTCTCCAGCTCAGCTGGTAGAGCACGAGACTCTTAATCTCAGGGTTCCAAGTTTGATCTCCACCTTGGGCAAAATATTCCTGCATTGTAGGAAGTTGGGCTTGATGGCCCTTGTGGTCCTCTACACTTCTATGATTCCAACTGCTTCCTCACCTAGAAAAAGCATTAGCTTAGGACAGGGTTTCCCAAACTTTGGTCTCCAGCTATTTGGGGACTACAATTTCCATAATCCCTTACCGCTGGTCCTGCTAGCTAAGGGTGATGGGAGTTGTAGTCCAAAAACAGCTGGAGAACCAAGTTTGGGAAACCTTGGCCTAGGAGATACCTGTCGGAGAGGATTTGTACAAGTATAAGAACTCTATGTCAAGATTGCTTTGTGCGAAAACTATATTTCAGTTGTGTCTTCTTCACTTTGCATCAGAAAAGAGCACTCCTCTGCTTAGGGCACCTGTCTATCCAGAACTCAATTTAATCTTTTCTCCTTAGAGGATGTTTGAAATTATGAGCTAAGAGAGAGGCAGTGAAGAGCGTACATTGCTCCTGGGAAATGCAATTGTATACTGGCAGCAACAACTTATCTACAGTGCAACAGGAAAGTCCTTTTCCAGGATGGAGGAATGCTAGGTCTCAGCATTCAAGTCAGGATAGGGCCCAAAGGGAGAGGTTGGGGTAGACCAGGTGTCACCAGTCTTCTGATCTCAGCCTCTGATTGTGGGTCTTCCCCTGTTAGCATGGTAGAAGAATGTGCAAGGGTACTATATATCTCAGTTCTCGAAATGCAAGGTGACTCATCCTGGTCTTAAATCTCTCCCTGGCTCCCTGACTCATCTGTCTGGGATCCTGATTTCCACTTAAACCCTGCCCTATTCCTGTGGAGTTTTTCTTGATGATATAAAATACGGTTGGAGCCCAAGGTCTACATGATAACACTGTGTATTCCTTCCTCAGCAGGGATTTCAATTAAAATAACTTACTGAAATGACTTTTGCCCTGAAACAGGGGATTTCATACATCTCCCTTTATCTGTGCTATTACTATTTCAGTAGCATTTTCATATACAGGAGCTTCACGGTTCTCCATTTTAGCCTACGACAACTCCCTGAGATAGCTTCGGGCAGTCTTCGCCAACTGGGTGTGATGCTTTTGGGACTACAACTCCCATCAGCCCAAGACTGATGAAATATACATTAAACATCTGGAGGGCACCCTGTGACATATTTGAATAAGGAGAGTGTTTATTTCGGGAAACAGAATGAGAGCAGCAGAGAATGAGTCAGGCAGAAGAGAAAAGCAAGGAAAACGATAATGTTAATTAAGCGCTGTGAAATCCGGCAAAGCTCTCTGTGCACAGCTGTGTGAGGGGTTTGAATTACTCAGGCGGGACAGCGCACGGGAGCAAAATGTGGAGGTGAGGAAGATCCGGCAAGGGAGAGGTTGGGCACACGTGCAGGATGCAGAGGAAATAGCAGAACATCTGGAGAACCTGCTGAATCACACCAAAGGTCTATCTCGTCTGGCACTCTGTTGTCACAAGGGCCGAACAGATGCCCGTGGGAATCCCAGAAGCAGACCTGAGGACACCTGCACTCTCCCCTCTTTCAGTTCCTGGCAGCTGGTATTCAGAGACTACTGCCTCTTAACAGTGGAGATGGAGCATATAGCCATCATGGCTCATGACCAGGAATAACCTCGTTCTCCACAAAGTTGTCAACTCTTCCTCTAAAGCTGTCCTTTAAAGCTACCTCTTGTGGAAGCAAATTCCATCATCTTCTGAAGGAGGCTTGTGGGCTGTAAGCTTCTCTGCTGCTCCAGAGAAGCGGACACGGAGCAATGGATCCAAACTACAAGAAAGAAGATTCCACCTAAACATTAGGAAGAACCTCCTGACAGTAAGAGCTGTTCGACAGTGGAATTTGCTGCCAAGGAGTGTGGTGGAGTCTCCTTCTTTGGAGGTCTTTAAGCAGAGGCTTGACAACCATATGTCAGGAGTGCTCTGATGGTGTTTCCTGCTTGGCAGGGGGTTGGAGTCGATGGCCCTTGTGGTCTCTTCCAACTCTATGATTCTATGATTCTAGGTTGCTGCCTTGCGTTGCCGATGAGGGCTTACGGATAAAGCCAATAACATGAGAGCTGCCTTTTTGAACCAGCGGGGAAAATAAATCTAGTTCCTGCTTTTGATTTCTGTCAGAAGAGTCAGCCCAGTGCCTGTGGCAACTCACAGGCAGGGCAGGGCTGATCAGAGTCAAGATCACAACAGTGAACTTTTGGCCCACTTTAAGCAGTCACAAATGTCTTCACTTTTTATTATAATAATATTTTATTCTTTTTTCCAAATGGAAAGTTACATTTGTTACTCAACAATTACATTCTGATTCGACAAAACAAGTGGCTTCCCGCTCACCCAACATCGATGTTTATAACCCGAATTATGTACAATTGCGTTTTAAGGTTCTGTCTTATCTAATTTCATCCTCTTTAACATGTTTCTTAATATATTCTGCTATTTTCTTACACTTCAAGCCATGCTGTGATCTTTGCATGGGGGAAATCACTTTTTGTATAGACTAGAAAGACTTTCCAGTCTTCTTTAAAAGATTCTAAATTTGTATCTTTTATCGGTGCCGTCAATTTTCCCATCTCTGCAAAACATTTGGTACAAAGGTCCTCCTTGGGTCAGTCAGAAGCCCGAGCTGAAAACCGTAGGTACTAGGCTCAAGGCACCCTTCTCAAAACCATGTACAGTACGTCCTTTGAGAAGAATGACATCACAGATCTCGATGACGCAGGCCTTACTTATCTTGATGCATTTCGGGTATAGGACGTGCGGTACAAACCGAACCTGCTGTGCAAAGCTACAGAAGTTAAATAACAGTGCCATTCTATATGTGCATATTTCATTGTTGTTGCTTTTATGCAACAACTCCAAGGAACGCAAGATGATGTACATGGCTCTCCACCTCCCCATTTTGTGCTCACAACAACCCTGTGAGGTAGGTTAAGACTGAGAGATGGTGGCAGGCCCAAGGCCACCCAGTGAACTTGGTGGCTGAGGGGGGATTTGTGCTGTGGTCTCCCAAGTTCAACACACTAAGCGCCACACTACAGTGGCTGTATACATCTATTCAGAAGCAAAGCCCATTGAGTTCAATGAGATTGGCTCCCAGGAAAGTGTGTATAGGATTGCAGCACAAAAAGATTCCCCAGTCATACCCATTGATTCATACCCATAGATCAGGACGGATGGCTCATACATTGCAAGTTAGCAATTAATTGGGTTTTGACTGTAAATTTAGGCTGTATAAACATTACCAGTTTAAAACACTGCTAGGTTCTTCTCTATCTCCATTTGGATCAAACCCGATTTGGAGATGCACACACATCAAAACGCAGTATTTCCTAGGAAATAACAAGATAGATAATGGATTGTGGCTAATGCGGTGTGCTCACCGCTTCCCAAATCCACTGGATGACTGGATGCAGATTAAGTGGAGGTGTGTACACAGCCATGAACTGGAAATACCAAACACGTCCATGCTAAAGTATTAGAGAAATATATAATACAATTCATATCATATCAAGAACATTTGTTTTCTTTCGTGCTTGCCTTCTGGTTCAAGCAACAGTCCTCTGTGCTTTTGATTGCCCTCCCCCTCAAAGATCAACATCCTGCTGGGAGCTGTTCAAAAGTTCTTATGGATCCCCGAAATTCAGAATAGACAGGGCTAGATCTGAAGATGCCATTAGGGAGGCAAAAGGGATGTCTTCATTGTGCGATCAGCAGAGCACGGGTACAAATTGATTCAAGACCATGAAGAGATCCAAGCACTGATAAAACAATTCTGCAGGACATAGACAGATGGGGAGGATGTGCCATTGAAATTTTCCACAACTTTGGGAGCGGGACTTTCTTCTAAGGAGGGGGGGGCATGGCATCCCCCATGCCTTCCAACCACTAGGAAGTCCTACCACATTTGAGATTTATCAGCATCTTAATGCCTGTGCCTTCAGCAAGTATCTCTAGTTTACTAATAGAAGGGTTGCTCTGCTGGTTTTGTGCTTTCTAAGAGCTCTGTGATGGCCAGATGGCATTGGAGATGCAGACATAGCTTATTACTGGCTGTTACGCATACACACACCCTCCTTACTTTGTCCCTCCAGGCTTTTGTGTAACTTGAACCTCCACCAGCATCACGCCTTTGAAACGTAATGAAGGATCTGCTTTAACCCACTTCCTGCACTTTGGTACCGAAAGACTGCAATGCAGGCATTGCTGGATGTACAGCAGCCTAGCACAGTGACATCTATCTGTCTGTATTCCCCCCCCCCCCTCAACATTCATCCTAAGAACCGGCGAGACATGAAAGCTTCCTTTTAGAATTTTAAATACCAGATGGCTCTGTTAAAAGTACTGCTTCGCTCGCTTGCCGCTAATCATAGGGGGGCAACGTTGTTGGGTTTTTTTTGCTGAGCATGCTTCTTACTTGACAATGCTCTTCTGAAAAGTGTAACCAGAAGCTAGTGAACTGGGAGTTGGGGGAAAGCCAGGCTGGTTCTTGCACAAAAAGTCTGCGGGGATCTCTTCTGTGCTGGAAAAACCCACAAACTGTTCTCTGGGGGCACATCACTGTGGACAGAAGCACCCCCTTATAAGCTCAAAGAAGTGTGGCGTTGCAGAGCGGAGTTTTCCCAAATGGTGGGTCACATGCGAGTCTTTATGGCCCAATCAGCACACGGCTGGCTGTGGAAGCTGGAAAACAAAACACATTTCCCTCTAAACGCCGCAAAGTGCACGCTCCCTTAAGTCTAAGGCCCAGCGTAGCAAGAAATTAACCGGCTGCTGCCTGAAACATCAACACACTAGCTTCTGGGGCTGCGTCATATAGAGTTTATTG
This sequence comes from Podarcis tiliguerta, assembly GCF_965153285.1. Lineage (NCBI taxonomy): Eukaryota > Metazoa > Chordata > Lepidosauria > Squamata > Lacertidae > Podarcis > Podarcis tiliguerta. The sequence continues at coordinate 94,970,075 of NC_139535.1, read as the reverse complement.
TCCTTGCATTATTAACAATAGAAATTGCCCATTGTGTGTTGAACATGGGCTAGCTTCTCAGAGAGAAAGGAGCCCTGCCAGAAAATAAAAGGCAATCAACCCTGCGCACAATATAATCATCCAAATGGGAGCCAATTTGCAAGAATCATCCGTAAGCTTCGTTCCAGAGCTGGGAAATGTAGTCTGCTCTGTTAATCATTCCCAGGTCTGCCATCTTTCATGGCAATTGGCCCTTGAAATGGCTATTAACCCAAAAACCAGAGGTGGAGAATTCAGAGGAATTAAAATCACCTCTCCCACCCCAACACATCCCCAATTCAGCTTTCCCCAAACTGGTGCCTCCAAATGTTGCTGGGCTACAACTCTCATCAGCCCCCAGCAAGTATGGCTAATGGTCTGTTGGTTGTGGGGAAGGCTGTTGTCTGCGAATTTTAAACAATCCCCTTTTTGCAACTGAATATGAAAAGCCATGAAGGAGAGTTTGGATTTGATATCCTGCTTTATCACTACCCAAAGGAGTCTCAAAGCAGCTAACATTCTCCTTTCCCTTCCTCCCCCACAACAAACACTCTGTGAGGTGAGTGAGGCTGAGAGACTTCAGAGAAGTGTGACTAGCCCTAGGTCACCCAGCAGCTGCATGTGGAGGAGCGGAGATACGAACCCGGTTCACCAGATTACGAGTCCACCGCTCTTAACCACTACACCACAGCCCGGACACTGAAGCCCAACTCCGAGGACCTTCTGGAGGTTCTCTCACTGCAAAAAGTAAAGTTACAGGGAACCAGGCAGAAGGCCTTCTCAGTAGTGACACCCTCCCTGTGGAACACCCTCCCATCAGATGTCAAGGAGATAAAGAAGTACACAACATTTAGAATATATCTGAAGGCAGCCCTGTATCGGGAAGTTTTTAATGTCTGACGCTTTACTATATTTGTATGTGGGTTGGAAGCCGCCCAGAGCGGCTGGGGCAATGCAGTCAGGCAGGCGGGGCATTGTTGTTGTTGTTGTTGTTGTTGTTGTTGTTATAGTTCAATGGTGGAGCAACTGCTTTGCATGCCCAAAGGTCCCCGGTTCAATCCTTGGCCTTTCCAGGTAGAGAAAGGACTTCCCTGTCTGAAACCCTGAAGAGCAGCTGCCAGTCTGAGTAGGCAGTACTGAGCTACATGAACCAATGGCCTGACTCAGGGAAGTTTCCAATGTTCCTTGAAAAACTGCTATCTAATTCTCTACTCTGTATGACAAACATTGGATATCACCTCTAGATCTACATACAGACATACACTTTTATTCTTTTCTTCAGAGGCGACTCAGCAACCTTTTTCAGCTGTGGGCCAGTCCACCGCCCCTCAGACCATGTGGTGGGACAGACTATTTGGGGGGGGGGGGGAATGAACGAATTCCTATATCCCACAAATAACCCAGAGATGCATTTTAAATAAAAGCACACATTCTACTTATGCAAAAACACCAGGCAGGCCCCACAAATAACCCAGAGGTGCATTTTAATGGGCATCATGATCAAATTTGCAGATGACACCAAACTGGGAGGGGTGGCTAACACCCCAAAGGACAGGATCACACTTCAAAACGACCTTGACAGATTAGAGAACTGGGCCAAAACAAACAAGATGAATTTTAACAGGGAGAAATGTAAAGTATTGCACTTGGGCAAAAAAAATGAGAGGCACAAATACAAGATGGGTGATACCTGGCTTGAGAGCAGAACATGTGAAAAGGATCTAGGAGTCTTGGTTGACCACAAACTTGAAATGAGCCAACAGTGTGACATGGCAGCTAAAAAAGCCAATGCAATTCTGGGCTGCATCAATAGGAGTATAGCATCTAGATCAGGGGAAGTAGTAGTGCCACTGTATTCTGCTCTGGTCAGACCTCACCTGGAGTACTGTGTCCAGTTCTGGGCACCACAGTGCAAGAAGGACACTGACAAACTGGAACGTGTCCAGAGGAGGGCAACCAAAATGGTCAAAGGCCTGGAAACGATGCCTTATGAGGAACGGCTAAGGGAGCTGGGCATGTTTAGCCTGGAGAAGAGGAGGTTAAGGGGTGATATGATAGCCATGTTCAAATATATAAAAGGATGTCACATAGAGGAGGGAGAAAGGTTGTTTTCTGCTGCTCCAGAGAAGCAGACACGGAGCAATGGATCCAAACTACAAGAAAGAAGATTCCACATAAACATCAGGAAGAACTTCCTGACAGTAAGAGCTGTTCGACAGTGGAATTTGCTGCCAAGGAGTGTGGTGAAGTCTCCTTCTTTGGAGGTCTTTAAGCAGAGGCTTGACAACCATATGTCAGGAGTGCTCTGATGGTGTTTCCTGCTTGGCAGGGGGTTGGACTCGATAGCATTTGTGGTCTCTTCCAACTCTATGATTCTATGATTCTATACTTGTTATGTATTGAAGTTCTCACCCTGGCCACCAGGGGTATCATGTATATAGTTTTCACTCAGGTCCATATCACTTAATTTAGGTGGGAAACCCTGGGTGGTGGTGGTTGTTACAATGTTGACAGCCGGCTGCCTATAAAAGCAGGCCAGCTGAGCTGTTTGCTGTTCAGTTCAGTTCCAGCTTACTTATAAAGAACTACAGTGGTACCTCAGGTTACATACGCTTCAGGTTACACGCGCTTCAGGTTACAGACTCCGCTAACCCAGAAATAGTGCTTCAGGTTAAGAACTTTGCTTCAGGATGAGAACAGAAATTGTGCCCCGGCGGCGCGGCAGCAGTGGGAGGCCCCGTTAGCCAAAGTGGTACTTCAGGTTAGGAACAGTTTCAGGTTAGGTACAGACCTCTGGAACGAATTCAGTACTTAACCCGAGGTACCACTGTACTTGGAGAAATCTCTGTGTCGTCTGCTATGTCCACCCACTATTTAATACTACTCATGTAAAAACACGCTGATTCCTGGACCATCCGCGGGCCGGATTGAGAAGGTGATTGGGCCGCATCTGGCCCTCGGGCCTTAAGTTGCCTACCTCTGCATCCATAGAGCTCCCTTCATTATCAGTGCATTATCTTTTGGGAAGTGAGTTGGCCAGCCCATCTGTATCCGGCCGTCTGCCCATCGGCTGTTTTCCCTGCGTGTTTATCAAGCAGGAAGCATTCCTCAGCAATACCTCGCTAAACTTTGTTCCCAGCAGCTCTGGGGGCTGCTGCTAGATTCCCCCAAACGTTCTTATTTAAAAGTTAGAATAGGTTGCCTCAGAAATGCATTGCACAAACTGCACAGCAGGTGAGCAGAAAAAGGTATTTCACCATCTGACGCAGTATCAAGGATTAAAAGATCTCCAGGGGAACAGGCTGGGACTTCGGTGGCTTATTATGCTGCAAGAGAGTGGCCTGCATGCTCATTTTCCTAAGTCCATCTGCAGGTTGGCTGCCATGGACTGTGTTTAGTTTTGTTGCGAGTTGTGTGTGTGGAGGTGGTGGTGGGAAAGAGAAGCAAGTGGGCTCTCGGCTCCTGTTGGGTTGAAATTCCAGCGAGATCCTCCCCTTCTAGGTGCCTCTTTCGCTCAAAATAGCTGAGCGGCTGGCAGTGAGCTCCAGGAGGGAACACGGCAGCTGTCGTGAAATACTGGAGAGGCCGAAGGGTCAGGGAGTTGGGAGTCTGACTGGTCCAAAGGGCAGCTCTGGCCCATCTTGGATTCCTTGCGACACATCAGGGGCTGTATGAAGGGCAGAGCTACATTCCAGGCTTAGAAACAGCCTAAGGCCCTGGACAGGTCAGCAGCTTAAAACACAGCAAGGTGTCCCCCGCCCCACTGCATTTCAAGTTGCATTTGCATGTTGCTGTACACACCAAAGAAAGGGCGGGTGTTCGGCTTCCCCATCCCTGCAGCCTACCCCCCCAACTCCTATTCCTGAAGTTGTCACCTGCATATGTACAGTTATCTACCCACATGCAACAGTTGTGTCAAATGCACACACCTCTGCTTAACTGCCTTGCGGGGGGGGGACCTGAGCTAGTATATGCATATATGTGTGTGTGTAGATAGATAGATGATAGATGATAGATAGATAGATATAGATGATAGATGATGATAGATGATAGATAGATAGATAGATAGATAGATGATAGATGATAGATAGATAGATAGATAGATAGATAGATAGATAGATAGATATAGATGATGATAGATAGATAGATGATAGATAGATAGATAGATGATAGATAGATAGATAGATAGATAGATAGATAGATAGATAGATAGATAGATGATAGATAGATGATAGATAGATGATAGATAGATAGATAGATGATAGATAGATAGATATAGATAGATGATAGATATATAGAGAGAGACAGATGATTGATAGATGATAAATAGATAGACAGATAGATGATAGATAGATGATAGATAGATGATTGATTGATAATAGATAGACAGATAGACAGTTGATTGATTGATTGATAATAGATAGATGATAGATATAGATAGGTAGGTAGGTAGGTAGGTAGGTAGATAGATAGTTGATAGAGAGATAGACAGATGATAGATAGATAGATGATAGATAGATAGATAGATGATAGCTAGATAGATAGATGATAGATAGATAGATGATAGATAGATAGATAGATAGATAGATGATAGATAGATAGATGATTGATAGATAGACAGATGGATGATTTATTGATTGATTGATTGATATAGATAGATATAGACAGATAGACAAAGATGGATGATAGACCGAGACTGACATCCTTTAGATTTCAGTCCCTCTTCTGCTTTTTTAGAAGTTAGATGGGGGGGAGGGCTGAAGGAAGGAAGATATGTCTTGATGCCAGCACACACACATGAACGCTAACACATCTTACAGTCCCCATCATGTGCCATTTCTGCCGCTGCAGCTGACGAAGTTTATTTTCCGGTGCAATTACACTTTCGCAATTTACCTGCAGCTGAAAGAAGAACACCCTCCTCTTCTTTAACTCAGTGCCTGGCAGGCGAAATGAATTCAGGACACAGAGCAAACAGAGAAGGTCCTTTGGCAAGGTGGAAGTCAGGAGAGAGAGGGAGGAATGCAGGCAGTGGGAAGGCAAGGGTGTTCTATAGGTACACATTTTCATTATAAAGGCTGGAGGGCATGGAGAGGGAGATCTGCTAAAATACCTTTCCTTGATGGATACCTGCTCCCTGCCTCCTTGGCCCTTCCTCCACTTTGTGCTAGAACACTTCCCCGTGCTAAAGCTTAGCTGAGAGAGGATTCCAACCAGCCTGGCAGCAGCTGCTGCTGCTATGGGAAAATTTGTCCTTGACTAACAACAACAACAGAGGCATCTGGCCATGGGCTGCAGCTTCTGCCAGCAATATATGCTGAATCATCACCAAAGGCGACCAGGACACATGCTGTTTCCTTAAGATTATTTCTTTCCACGGCTCAGGTTTATTTTCTAAGAGCCTGACCCTGGCTTGCACCTAAACACTTTGGCACCAGATTGTAAATTCCAGGAGAGTTCCACAAATGCCATCAAGGGCTGCCCGCTGTGCCAGGAGTTCTCCACGTCCAACTGGACCCTTGGAATGGCAAGGGAGCATTTGCTACGTGGCCATTTCCAGAGCCCTTTGTCACAGCACACAAATGAGCACAGGAAGCTGTGATTTTCTGATCAGATTACTGGCCCGTCGGACCCTGTTCTGACAGCACTGACTCTTCATGGCCTCAGGTAGAGGTCTTTCCCACTTGCTAAACTGCTAGCCTTTTAGCCAGAGATGCTGAGGGTGCAACCTGGGACCTTCTGCACTGAGAAACCCAAGGGTACCATTTCACCAGGAATGTGGTGGTTCCTCAGAGCCTAAAATGTCGTGCTGTCGTCCAAGCAAAGGATTCATTTCTCATCTGTGTCTCACTTCCAGTGTAATCAGTTGGCAGTAGTAAAGTACACCAAGCAAGCTCGAGTTAACTATTAGCAAAGCAAGATCTGTGTCAGGTGGTCTAGTGAGCACAACGATTCAGGTCTTACCCTCCAGAAAGCAGTTGCAGAGACTAAAGATTCCTGTCTCCTCCACTCCAGGGTTTTCCCAAGCAATCAGAGACTGTGCATACATGCCTGCCTTTGCTTCTCCCACTTCATGCCTCTCCTGGTTCTGGGAGACAGGGGACGGGGAGGAAAGCCTGTTGCAGCAGGAGTGAGAGTGACACACCTGATCCATTTTTGCCTGTTGGCCTCCCTCCTCTCCTGCTTCAGCCTGTGCCTCTCATTCCGGCCTTCTCTCTGCCACAGACTCTCCCCACTCACTAAGCCCTGTTACCTCTTCAGCTTCCATCACCTCCTCTGCCTCCCAGTCTTCTCCCTCTTCTCCCTCTGGCCACTCATCATCATCCCAGCACCAATCCCCAGGCTCTGAGCCTTCTTCCCTTGGGGGTTCCCTACCTGGTGCCTCCCATCATTCCTTAGCCTCCAGTCAGCCCATGACATCAATTAAGCTGCTCAAATACTTCAGTACTTTAGTAACTGTGATATTTTGAAGGTATTTAAGAGACAGCACAATTTTTTGCTTAAACAGGCAGAGCCCAACTGTTCAGAAAATGATCTCCAGCACATTGCTATACCTCAGGTACCTCAGGTTACATACACTTCAGGTTACAGACTCCACTAACTCAGAAATATTACCTTGGGTTAAGAACTTTGCCTCAGGATGAGAACAAAATCGTGCTCCGGCAGCACGGCAGCAGCAGGAGGCCCCATTAGCTAAAGTGGTGCTTCAGGTTAAGAACAGTTTCAGGTTAAGAACGGACCTCCAGAACGAATTACCGTATTTTTCGCTCTATAAGACGCACCAGACCACAAGACGCACCTAGTTTTTGGAGGAGGAAAACAAGAAAAAAAATATTCCGAATCTCAGAAGCCAGAACAGCAAGAGGGATCGCTGCGCAGTGAAAGCAGCAATCCCTCTTGCTGTTCTGGCTTCTGGGATAGCTGCGCAGCCTGCATTCGCTCCATAAGACGCACACACATTTCCCCTTACTTTTTGGGAGGGAAAAAGTGAGTCTTATAGAGCAAAAAATACAGTAAGTTCTTAATCCGAGATACCACTGTAATGTGATTCTATAACAGTTTTCCATACTGGCCAAAATGCATTTAAGAACCCACTGACATTGTAAGTTGTGCCAGATCCTTTGAGACAACCATCTAAAGCTCTGCTTGGCCATCTCCTTTCTGCAGAACTGGAACAAGAAACCAGTGGCCCTTTTGACTCCAACTCCCATCAGCCCCGGTCAGCATTGCCAGTAGTCAGGGACAATGGGAGTTGAAGTCCAGCAACATCTGGAGGACCAAAGGTTCCCCATCTCTGCTATAAGGTAATTTATTATCCTAGAGGGCTGTGCTCCTCATTTCCAGGCTACTTGATACTACTACTGTTTTTGAGGAGTATCCTCCAGCCATGACCTTGGGCATGCTGGTAACCCCCCAAAAAGAGAAGCTGTGGGAAAGAGAGATGGATTGTAGGAGAGGACATCTTGCGTCATCCTGATGCCCTTCTTCAGCAGCACAATTTTCCATCTCTCCTTGTAGATTTTTCACAGCTGTCTGCTGGCATGGCGCCCTTCTAAAGCCAAAATTAGCCAACATCCACATTTCCTTTCTTGGCTCAGGCTAGCACTACAATTCTGTTGTGGCTTAACAATGTCTGTTTATTCGTTGTTGCTTTTCAGTACATAGAGAGTTTCACCTGTGGGATGAGTTTGGGAACTTCTTGTACCTGGGCAGGGCTTTTTTTTCAGCCGGAACTCACCAAAACTCAGTTTCGGTATCAGGTGGACGCCATTGCCATTTGAAGAGAAGAAGGGGAGCGTTCATGGCGAGTCCCGGCACCTCTTTTTTCTAGAAAAATAGCACTACCTGGGAGCAAGACGGAGCTGGCTGAGCTTGGCAGCTTCATGTCGGCTAATTACCACTTCCATTGCAAGCTGTTCCATCCTGAATGGTTCTTGTCCAAGCCAAGGCTTCCAAGAAACCACCCCAGTTGTGTAAACAAAAAGCCCTGAGTACGATTTAATCTACCTCTTGCAAATGAGTAGAAAACAGACGTCAAGCTCTGTGTATATAATGAAATATGTCCTTTTTGTTGCTGGTGTTGCACTGCAATATGTCACTTGCTGGGTGGTAAACCAACACCCTTCACTTGCGTCACCAACATATCTGCTAGCAAATGACCATTACAGTGGTACTTCGGGTTAAGTACTTAATTCATTCCGGAGGTCCGTTCTTAAATTGAAACTGTTCTTAACCTGAAACGCCACTTTAGCTAATGGGGCCTCCCACTGCTGCCGCGCTGCCGGAGCACGATTTCTGTTCTCATCCTGAAGCAAAGTTCTTAACCTGAAGCACTATTTCAGGGTTAGCGGAGTGTGTAACCTGAAGCGTATGTAACCTGAAGCATATGTAACCCGAAGTACCACTGTATTGTGCAGATGTGGGATGAAGAGAGCATATGTACTTGCCCCACATTTTATGGGACAGTCTCAGAAAAATCAGTTGTTGGATGTGTGCTTTCCTGGAATGAATGCTCATTAAATAGCCAGCATCATCTCATCTCCCTGCAAACAAATCAGGATGAAAGTTTGAGAAGTAGGTTGTCTGAACCACCCCGCACCCCTTGAAGTAGATCAAGCCCGTTGCTCGGTCCCTGCTCCTGCCCACCTAGCAGTTCGAAAGCACGTCAACGTGCAAGTAGATAAATAGGTACTGCTCCGACGGGAAGGTAAACAGTGTTTCCGTGCGCTGCTCTGGTTCGCCAGAAGCGGCTTAGTCATGCTGGCCACATGACCCAGAAGCTGTACACCGGCTCCCTCGGCCAATAAAGTGAGATGAGCACCGCAACCCCAGAGTCGGACACGACTGGACCTAATGGTCAGGGGTCCCTTTACCTTTTTACCCCTATCTGAGGGGTGCTCTGTACAATTTGTTTGGATGTATGCACGAAGACCGCAAAAGCATTAACACAACAACGGAGAACTATCATCAGGGGACGCTTGGATTGACTGCACACCCAGATGTCCTGCCAATTCAAGTAATCTACAGAGCTGCATTGGGGACCCTTTTTCAGCCCAAAGGAAGTGTTTTCCATCTTGGCCCATTCTGCAGGGTCTGGGTACCAGCCGTGTGTGTGCCCAAAGCAGTGTAATCAATCCCTGACCAAGAGAGTGTGTCACAATCTTGAACAGAGCATGCCACTGCTCTAGGCATAAATCAGTTTCATGGATTAAGGAGCAGTGAAATCTACATAGCAGCAGCCATCCCAGTTATATTCCCTAATAAATCTGATGGGGCAGGGAGTTCCTTTACCAATGGCATTAAGTGGGAAGTTCCAGTAGATCGTAACCCATTAATGTATGTCGTAGATGTGTGGTTTTCTACAATGGCTCCATCGCTATTTGCTTGAACATTTCGCTGTCTTCGCCATATTTAATCACTTAAGCCTCGTCTGACTTAGTCTCCGCTTCCTTCTTTACTGCTCATCCTTAACCTACTTCACTTCAGAGCTATTCTGCACCGAGGTTTACACCCTCGATGCCACAACAGGACCGCAAGACAAGTACAAGCAACCCTTCGTTTTTCCATTTACTCTGTTTTCAGTTCTCGTCCGTCAGTCCCGCATTGTGAAGCTGAATCAATACGAAAAGCCGCCAAAGAGGCTAAATCCGTCTGTTCTGCAAGTTCTCTAGGGGTGCAGAAAAACATGGTTTAATGGAGAATTAACAGTGGGAAAGCCTGGTCTGGGTTTGGGGGATTATTCAACCAGATTACAATAAGATTCTTAAAAGGGGATTTAGGCTTGAAAAAGTGGGACACTGAGCCCGTCAAGCACTTGCTTTCAGGGGGAGGTTGAGACAAGCTGGGGAGTTAGGGGAGGGGGGCTTTGTGCAAATGCACAGTGCGTGTTTTCGGGGGCGTAAAACCGCCGCTCATCTCAATGTGTCAAATTTGTATATCCCACACAAATTCTTGAGCCAGAACTGGGGCTACCTTCTTGCAGGGTTGTAAATTTTTTGAGGGCACATGCAGCTATTGGGATGGCGCCAACCAAGCTGTGCTCAGAGTAGATGCCCTGAAATTAATGGAACTTAGTCTGATTTCACACTCTTGAATGTGACTAACGGTGGATGCAATCCTTTGGACTCCTTTCCTCTATGCTGCGTTTGCGGTTGTTACCGGAAAAATCTGAGGGCTCCCTTGGACAAAAGTAAAGACACCAACCAGAGTAAATTGGAGCAAATCAGCAGCCTGTAGGCGTGGCCTTTACTGTACTGTTGCAGCAGGGTGTTCCCCTCACTCGCAGGAGAGAGGAAAGACCCAGAAAATGGTGTGCAAGACCTTATAAAAACTTTTGAAATTCCCCTCCTCTAGGTCAAGCCCACCCCCAGAAACATCATGCATACATTACAGAAAGGAGGGGTTGAGGGAGGAGTTGTGGTGGTAAGCTGAGTGTCCTGTCACCTGGCTGATTCCCCTCTTTCCCCCTCCCCATGAGTCATTTTCTGAAGACAAAAGGTAGTCGCAGTTTCCTGCCCCCTGAGGGGGAATCCAATCACTGTTCTTTTGTCATAGTCCTGTGTTGAATCCACTCGTGTATGCAGTCTGTTGTGTAGTTGATAGTCTTCTGTCTAGGACCATCAGGGTTGGCATAGCAACTGGGCAGGGCTCAAGGGATTATGGTGGCCTGTATCAAACCTTCCCCATTTTGTAGTCCTTCCTTCATGGAGTAAAATAAAAGTGGAACAGTGCAAATCTGATGTATGGTTGATTTTCTATGAATTTATAACAGAAGTGTAGCGTATGTAGTGTGTGAGTGTGAGTGTGTGTGAAGTCTGTACAAACTGAATGATGGGGGGGGGGGGTTTCCTGCTACACGGTGAAGCAGATCTCTCCTACCTGACAGATGCTCACGCTACGTGATGACACTAAAGGGAGATGGGAAAGGTTTCTCTCAATATTTTATTCTGTTGCTCTCAAATATTATCTACACATAGTAAATTCCGGCACTCTGCTAGGATGGTTACACAAGCTCAAACCCAAAAATGCAGTTATTTGCAAAGTCTAAATCAGACAGGTCAGGAGGCCGTTTCCTGTCTAACCAGCTATCTGAAACTGCTGATGCTAGTTACAGGTCAGAAGGTCGTTTCCTGCCTAGCCAAAAACTGCTGTCAACTAAAAACCACTAGCAAGATGTTTCCTGCTTTACTTCTGCTTTAGATAAGAAGAGATACGAAGGGAATGCTTAGCTAGCGAACACGTGTACAAGGAGGTGGGAGGGAGTGCTTGGCTTAGCAGAAAGACAGGAATATTTAGCAAGCAATAAAATGTGTTAAGCAAGCAATATTTGCTAGCCGATTGGGGAAGTCTGGGGGTATAAGAAAGTCTGCTGAAGTGTCTTGCTTTACAGCCAGTGTATTTCTAGGAACTAACCAGCAGGCTGTCTCTGAGTACAGACCTTGACTCTGTGCTCAGATCTCAATAAACTCTTTTTCTCCAAAGAAGATTTTGCTTTCCTGGTACTTTTGTTCCCTCCGAGGTCCAGGGGATGGCGTGGCTAATGGATCCCTAGGTAAATAAGGCTTCATTTCTTTGGGGGCTCGCCCGGGATCAGCCCCCTCCCCAAATACGGACCGGAGGGCCAGGCTCAACTAAGGTGAACAGCTCCAATCGGCGTTCGCATTTCCGGTGCACACCCTGCCAGTTTGTAGGGGGAGATTGCCACACCGTCCTGGAGCGGAGACATCTAGTTGAGGGAGAACAAGAGGACAGAACGGCGCCGAGGGGACAGGTCCGCAGCGGAGAAAGGTAAGCCCGAGGGAAAGGGCTAGGGGCCCGAGGGAAAGGGCCAGAGGCCTGATCAGCCTCACCTGGTAGTTGGCAGTAGAGTGCCCGGCAGTAAGAATGCCACCAGGAAAGGAATTGGTAAAGGTTTGGGAAAGGGAATGGGGCAGAGGGAATTGAGTGTTTTGTTGACATGTTGTGTGTCAGATACTCCAGTGACTGAATTGTTGTCAAGTGTGGGTCGGGGCCTAGCGCTCCCCTTGGCCGAGCGATTGCAGGGTTGTGCGTTTTCTGCCAGGGCGACCTCGTGCAGACCACAATCTGTATCGTGTGAACTGTGAAAGAATTTACAGCCCAGTCAGGTGCGGAGTATCTGAAAAGAAAAAAAAAAAAAAAATAGGGTCTGGAGCAAGCCAATGTATTCCTCTGGAATGCTTTTTTAATAACTGGAAAACAGCCACGAAGAGTGATGATTCACATTGAAAAAACAGAGACTCAAAACTTTATGTGAGGTGGACTTGCCAACCCAGAGAACTGCGTGGCTTTGATTTGCAATTAATCAACCCCCTGTGGCAAATCAACCCCCTGTGGCAAAATATATTAAATGTCCACCCAGACCAGATCCCCTATATCTCTACATGGAAGACCAATGTAAAGAAAAGAATCTACCATGGCTAAAGTCTTGCTGTGACAGCAACACACAGAACAGGATTTGTACAGTGAAGCCTCTGGTGTTAGAAGACCCAGAAGATGAGGAGGGGGAGTGATTAAGCCACCACCTTACACTCCACCAACAGCCCCTCCAAACCCCCCCCCCCCAGGCCAAGATCAAGAAGCACAGGGAGGTGCTGGTGTAGGGGGGAGGAGGACCTGCGAAGGAGGATAGTGAGACGGAAGAAGAGGAAGATGAGGAAGATAACGAAGAGTTTAGGAAGACACTAGATGATATGAATCAAGGAAAGAAAATGTGGACAGAAAGACAGAAAAAGAGACTAAAGGAGTTTGTAAAGCCATTTGAGGAAGAAGTTGGATGTAAGCCCCTTGTTAGTTGAGGCAGCAGAATGCTGCACCCCTGAAAAGAGGAAGAGATGGCAACGTAAGTGGGGACAGGCGGCGAAGAGAGTTATGTCTCACAGATAGTATGAGAAAACCAGGAAGGATCAGGCAACTGGAGAAATGCCCCTTCAGAGGGTTTATGATCCACCAGCCCCTGTCCCAGCTGAACAAGCGAAGGCACCACAGACCTACACGGTCCAGCATATACCCTTTTCAAGTGCAGATGTTTGTAATTGGAGAAATCAGAACCCCTCTTTTGAGGAGAATCCAGCAAAGATCGTAAAATTGTTTGAAGGGATTTTTTTTTTTTTTAAACCTATAATCCCACTTATGATGATGAACAATATCTCCTGGACTCACTACTAATTACAGAAGCATTGCTTGGCCCCTGCATGAGTCAACTAGGGAATAGAGAAGGATCCTTTTATATGGGGCAGGGAACAGCAGCAGGCTTTTCAGGATCTCAAAGTGACAACAAGCCCCAGTGCTTGGCATCCAAACCCCAAGAAGCCTTTTACGCTGTTCATAGATGAAGACCAGGGGGTAGCCAAGGGAGTCTTATGCCAGAAACTGAAAAATTGGCAGCAACCCGTCGCATACTTGTCAGAGAAGCTAACCCCAACAGAACAGAGATTGCCCCCCCCCTGTATGAAAGCGATTGTGGCAGTGGCCACCCTACTCACGAAGGCAGATAAAATTCACGTTTGGACAGGACACCACCTGTGTGACTCCACATGCAGTCCCAGCCTTACTTGACATGAAAGGCACCTATTTCCTATCACAAGCGAAAATGAGGAAGTGCCAGATGCTGTTATTACATTCACGCCTGAAGTTTCAGGTTACCACAGCCCTTAACCTAGCTACCTTATTACAGGTAGGAGAAGGTGAACAAGGGAGCTGCCCACTCAGTCTTACCTGTGCCTGTAACAAAACCCACAAACCAAGTGGTTAATATAATTGGGGCCACAGGTAAATCACAAAAGGCCCCGTTTTTTTTTGCAGTCTGTTACCTGCTGCCTAGGTGGCCAAGTAGTCCAGCACAATTTTTTGTATATACCAGAGTGTCCCATTCCTTTATTGGGCCAAGACTTGTTAACAAAATTACAAGCCCAGATTTCCTTCCAACCAATGGGGGAAGTAATGATGACAACTGGACCAGCAGGAGAGTTTTCTTTAGAAATGCCCCTGAGAGACCATTGGTGCTTGATGATGGTAAAAGAAGAGGAGGGAATCCTCCCTGTTAGCCTGCCTCATGATGTTGACCCTGGACTATGGGCGAAAGATAAAAACCAATACCCCATCCCACGACAGGCAGCTGAAGGAGTGTGGGTGCATTTGAAGCGATTGCTTCAACATGGAATCTTGAAACAATGCCAATCACAGTGAAACACCCCACTGTTGCCAGTGAAGAAGGAAGATGGTGGGTACCGCATATAGGCCCCAAAGTTCTGGAAAAGAGGAAAGGATGAACAGGACTTTGAATAAAAACCATTGACCCAAGAAACAGGGTCTAATTGGGTGTCCATGTTGCCCTTGGCTTTGCTTAGAGTCTGTAGCCTCCCATTGAAACGTATTCACTTGTCACCCTTTTGAAGTGATGTTTGGGAGACCGGTTCCTTATGTGTGCATGCTTTCACCTATCCCTGCTCAAGATGTGGAATTGAACAATTATGTACAGTCTCTCTCTCGAGATTTTCTCTCTCAACCCAGGCCCGAACTTCTTGCATGACCAGTTTGAGCCAGGTGACGAGGTGTGGATGAGACTGGTCCCAGGCACCACTGCCGCCGTGCTGGAAGGGCCCATCTGCTCTCCACACCCACAGCTGTGAAGGTCGCTGGCACCACCCCTTGGGTCCACCACATAAGAAAGCTGCTTCAGATTGGACTGTGTCTCAGCATCCTGAAGATCCCCTCCAGTGACGACCGCCTTGCTGATATCTCTACGCACGGTGAAGAATTGGATGGGAGGGGCGCCCGCAGGCAGCGCCCCCAACGTAGACATTTGTTCTCCAGCCAATTTAGAGGCACCACCGGGACTTTTGATATTGGTACCAGAACTCACTCCAGACGATGTGGAACCACGTTACACCCTTGATGAACAGCAGTGGACCAGCCAAGAAGGAGCAACGCTCCAGGAAGGACCGGACAGCCGTGTTTTTGTGCCCCAACATTTGGCCAGCACAATTGTAAAGAATTACCACGAGTCCACCCATTTGGGAGGCCCAGCTGCTAAGGCGCACCTTGGGAGAATATTCTACCTCAACTAACTGCTGCTATAACTAACTGCTGCTATATCCCAAAATGTGCCCTGTGCGCCAACCAAGAGACTGAGAACTATCACCCTTTGAACTTCTATATGGCAGGCCAACCCCTTTCGTCCGAGGCATCCCCGCCGGTTTGGGCAGATGGGAGATCACATCACCCAAGAACAAGTGCAATCCCTGTGTTTGTTGTGTGTGTTTGCTTTCTTTCCAGGTATTCCCTCAAGCGTACACCTGCAGTCCCGTGGCAGTCTCGCTGAGCCGGTTCACCAGTCCCTCTGAGTGACAGCGTCTGGCGACCCCCTCATCCCTAACTGCAGTGAAAGTAGTCGAGGTGATCCCCTGGGTACATCACACGCATCTGAAGAAGGGTGTCTGGACTTGCAAAAGAAATCCCGCTGACCCTCTGAAGTTGATCATCACCTTGTGTCTGACGCTACCAGGAAAAAGCGTTAGGCCACGGGCAACGAGATCCTGCGACTAATCATCACAAGGACAGTTACAAAGACTTTCTCTTTTCTCTCTTATTTTCTTTATTGACTTGCTCTATGTCTTATTGCCCTGACCCTACCGAACCATACCAACCCTATTGGCCTGCTGGCCTCTGCTACGACTGGTTCGTCTTGCCGGTGGTAAGAGATGGCGTGCTCCTTGGCTATTGGAAACTGGGGTTTGATGAGATTACCGTATTGAGACACCCCACTGCCCCGTTGTGGCTCCTCTCCCACACCACTGACCAGCATGCGTGGACAGTGCTCTTACGGGAAGCTGTAGAGACGATCGAAATCTATCTAGTTCTGTACCGCTCTTGCTGTTGTGGGAGGGTAGTCAACTGTTATCTGGAAGGTAGAGCACTGTACCAACCTCATTTGATAGACCAGGTCCTACTCTTAACCCAGGTGATAGATGGGAGCCTGAGCCAGGTGTGCATTGAAATTACTAAACAAGTGCCAGTAAGAATTGCCACCCCAGGATTTCAGCTTCCATATGCTCTGGTCACTAGGGAGGCAGCACGAGAGTTCAATCCACCCAACAGGGCTAATAGAAAAATTGACCCACATAGTGGGAGCATCAGCTCACCGGTGGGCTCTCATCCTTGAGGCTCAACAGGTAGTCGGGCACAAATATCAGTGGGCTCTTCAACAATGAGCACACCCCCTGAATATTGGTGGGAGGAACCATGGAGATATTGGGTTTGGTGGGTAGGAGTGATATGTACCGCCCTTGTCATATGGATGCTCTCGTATTTCTGTTGGCATGAACGGTATCGTATTTGTGGGGAGAATAGGCCCAATAATGCTTCTATTGCTTTTCTGCTTCTGTATACCCTGCTTAATGCAATGCCTGCAACATATGATGAAAAAGATGATGTCTCGCATGATGGGACCTCGCGTGATTGCTGTAATGAGAGAATATAGACCCCTACCCCAGAACGAATCTAAGTAATAGATTGTTCAAAAGAAGAGGACGGAGTAAAGGGAGATGGGAAAGGTTTCTCTCAATATTTTATTCTGTTGCTCTCAAATATTATCTACACATAGTAAATTCCGGCACTCTGCTAGGATGGTTACACAAGCTCAAACCCAAAAATGCAGTTATTTGCAAAGTCTAAATCAGACAGGTCAGGAGGCCGTTTCCTGTCTAACCAGCTATCTGAAACTGCTGATGCTAGTTACAGGTCAGAAGGTCGTTTCCTGCCTAGCCAAAAACTGCTGTCAACTAAAAACCACTAGCAAGATGTTTCCTGCTTTACTTCTGCTTTAGATAAGAAGAGATACGAAGGGAATGCTTAGCTAGCGAACACGTGTACAAGGAGGTGGGAGGGAGTGCTTGGCTTAGCAGAAAGACAGGAATATTTAGCAAGCAATAAAATGTGTTAAGCAAGCAATATTTGCTAGCCGATTGGGGAAGTCTGGGGGTATAAGAAAGTCTGCTGAAGTGTCTTGCTTTACAGCCAGTGTATTTCTAGGAACTAACCAGCAGGCTGTCTCTGAGTACAGACCTTGACTCTGTGCTCAGATCTCAATAAACTCTTTTTCTCCAAAGAAGATTTTGCTTTCCTGGTACTTTTGTTCCCTCCGAGGTCCAGGGGATGGCGTGGCTAATGGATCCCTAGGTAAATAAGGCTTCAACACTTGTTAGCCTGTGAAAATGGCGCAGGGTTTTGGGAGGATGGAAATGATTCACTGGTATGACTGTTGCCAGGATATCAGAAGGCAGCACATGTGAGTGAGGGCCGGTGTGCATTCAAGTGCAATGCTTTGCCCCATGCTTCAAGAAGCAGGAACATAAGTCTTTTCCCAGAATGGTCAGCTCTGGCTCTTGTTGAAGCTTGTATTTCTGAGTTAGGGTCTCCAGGCAGCTGCCTGCTTCCAGATCTTCTGTCGCCAAGGTGGAACCACGGGGGTGGCACAGCAACCAGCCAGCCAGCCGCACATGCTCTATCTTCAGGCTTAATTAAACAGCACCAAATCCTCACAGAGAGGCCTGTTTGCTGAGCACGCTGAAGGAGAGGGGAAGGGGGCAGCTGCAAGGGAAAACAAACAAAGGCTCCAGCAGATCAACATGCCATTATGCAGCCAGCTAGAGATTGCACAATAAGGACACGGATGGAAAAGTAGGAGAGGGTAGCACAGCCACGAAATGGGCAATAGGTTCCAATAACAAGCAGCATTGATGTTGCTACAAAACAGTCCCCGTTTAAAAGAAGAAGGAAAAAAAAGAAAACCACCACTTCCAGCTATGTGACTTTGGCCTTCTCAACGTCCCCATGGAAATGTGTTCCATAAGCAAAGATTTGTTTATTTATAGCCTGCTCTCACCCAAAGGAAATGCTAGGCATGTCTGAGGTGCTTAGTTCAGGCAGGATTTCAAGCCCCATTGATTTTAGTGGGAGGGGTTTAAACACATGCTTAAATCTGCTATGGGAAGAAATGAGCCTTAAAGATGCTAAATGATAGGTGGGTTGTGCCTGAGTCCAAAGTTTCTATACATTTGGGGATGTTGGACACCTCTTAAAACATGGTAACTGAATTTTGCATGGCAGTTCTTGAGATCAAGGAGCAGACGTTTCCCAATGTTTGGATATAACCGGACACTATTTTGAATCGAGATGGCCGACTGACCCTTTCAAAACTGCACTGATTTTGCCCACTGGTTTCAAAACTGCATGGATGTTTTGGGTTTGGTTTTTTTAGACTTCCTGATCAACTCTTCTAATCATTTCTAAAACAAGATGCTCCAGAGCCCACATCACCCTAGGTATCATGCTGCTTAAGATCCTAGATGTGTAGTTACCTAGTGATGCAACTCTGCACATGCTCAGAAACACTTTATCTACAGCCGGCCTGCTTGTGTAGATAAACTGGATTCCCAATGGAATCCTAGTACAGATTAAGTTCTGGAGTGTGCTCACTCACAGCCGGACAGGTTGTTCCCATCATATGTTGCCAACTCCATTCTAGCTGGGCTCCTTAGGAAGTGAGAGTTCAGAGTCTCCCTCCCACAACAGAGAACTAAAGGGCTCAGTGAAACCTGAAGCTGGCTTTCTGCTTCACATTTTTCCTTCCCATTGCTTGCTGCATATTTGCAGCTCACCTCCGGATCCTTCCTGTACTTTTTGCATTAGAAACACACCTCAAATTTGCATATTAGTTTACTCTGAGGCAACTAGTCTCTCTTTGGCATGTGCATATGAGTGAATGGGTACATCTCCTCTTCTGAACCACTTTTTTTTTTGGAAATGTTGATTGTTTTACACTAGTAAAAGTGTTATGAGAATTATAAGGTCTAAAATGTTCATAAATGTACCAGGCAAACACCTACATAAATATATAAACCACATGTCTGAAACAGTACAGGAAGACAGTCCTGAAACCATTTTGACTCTTTCAGAGACCTCAAATATTCCTCTGCAGCTTGGATGGAAATGGGAAAAACCTCCCCATTGTCTCTGTGCTCACAAATCCTGCCTTAAGGGCACATTTGTGTATGAATAGGGTGAGCCTGTGACCTGGACTCAGGAATTATGTATTTATCATCACAAAAGAATGGCCAGGCTCTCCAGGTAAACCCATTAATAGGTTTCCTGCCAGACAGGATTCTGCTGTAGACCACCCCTTCTGTGATGTATGTATGATGTAGTAGGGGGTGGCCTTGAGCTACAGGGTGGCAATTTCAAAAGTCTATACTGTATAAGGGATTGCACACCATTGTTCTGGGTAGCTCACCTCCCTCTCTGTTTGAGGGGAGTGGGGGACCCTGTTGCAACAGATCAGGCTTACCTGAAACTGTTCTTAACATGAAGCACCACTTTAGCTAATGGGGCCTCCTGCTGCTGCCGCGCCGCCGGAGCACGATTTCTGTTCTCATCCTGAAGCAATATTTCTGGGTTAGCAGAGTCTGTAACCTGAAGTGTATGTAACCTGAAGTGTATGTAACCCGAGGTACCACTGTATTATTTTCTCCTACCGATAGAGAACCTACATAAGAACTCTGTACGGCTCTTGGGTACCCCACAAGGGAAAAGGAGCAGTTTTTTCTTATAACAAAAGGAAACACATCATTTACACTTCTGTGCCTCTTGTCCATTTCATTAGACATGAGCTGATATATTTTTTAAAATTATATATAACATGTCATATGACACCAATGTTTACTGCGCTGTTCCGGTTGTGCCGTAATACTCCCTATCACAACCTCAGCTGAAAGAATAAAGGGTTGCTCTTGCACAAATTAAGCTTAAGACAACAACAACTCTTTGGAAAAAGCTTACTTCAAATACATCAAAGCGCAATCCAGTAATCCAGGCTGGAAAACAGCAAACAGAACTTTTCTATGGCCTGTGCAAACAGAGTCTAACTCAGAAACCCGATACGCAAACAGCACACATTGTTAGGAAGCAGGTACCTTGAAAAGCACCTCTTATTTCTGCCCTAACCTCTTAGTCATGTGTCAGGCAAGAGAGGGAAGAAGAAGGAATAGCTTCCCCTGTTCAGATCCAGGAAATCCCTTGGCTTGAATAATACAGTGGTACCTCAGGTTACAGACGCTTCAGGTTACAGACTCCGCTAACTCAGAAATAGTACCTTGGGTTAAGAACTTTGCCTCAGGATGAGAACAGAAATCGCACAGCAGCGGGAGGCCCCATTAGCTAAAGTGGTACCTCAGGTTAAGAACAGTTTCCGGTTAAGAACGGACCTCCAGAACGAATTAAGTTCTTAACCAGAGGTACCACTGTAAATAATAAGCACCACCATCTTAAAGCAGTAGCCTATAACTTCATTTATGCAGAAGCCTGACTGAGGGCAATGGGACTTAAGCTTGTGCAGTGCTTCTTTTCTGGGGGTACACATACCCCTAAACATTTTGTGAATTTTTCCATTTACTGTATTTATTTTCCCTGATTTGAACTGTAAAATGGTGATTTTCCTGAGTCAAAATGAGAGTACCCCTAAATATATTTGTTAAGGGGGGGGGGAAGCACTGGGCTTTTGTACACATGCTTAGGACCTCTGCTTTAGGCATACAGCCTTCAGTTCTAAGCACATATGGAAATAAGTCCCAAAGAAAGAACTCAATGGGACTTAAAGGTAAAGGTACCCCTGCCCGTACGGGCCAGTCATGTCCGACTCTGGGGTTGCGCACCCATCTCGCTTAAGAGGCCGGGGGCAAGCGCTGTCTGGAGACACTTCCGGGTCACGTGGCCAGCATGACAAGCTGCATCTGGCGAGCCAGCGCAGCACATGGAAACACCGTTTACCTTCCCGCCAGATCAGTCCCTATTTATCTACTTGCACCCGGGGGTGCTTTCGAACTGCTAGGTCGGCAGGCGCTGGGACCGAGCAGCGGGAGCGCACCCCGCTGCGGGGATTTGAACCGCCAACCTGACGATCGGCAAGTCCTAGGCGCTGAGGTTTTACCCACAGCGCCACCCGCGCTTATCAGCTTATTATCTAAAATACACCCTGCGTGTACTGGAGTGTTTGAACTGTCTTGCCTTTGTCTCTGAGGGAAATGATCGTGCAAATCAGACATTTCAGATCAGCTAAGGGTATGTGCAATAGGTAAAAGGTAAAGGTAAAGGACCCCTGGGCAGTTTGGTCCAGTCAAAGGCAACTATGGGATTGTGGCGCTCTTATCGCTTCAGGCCAAGGAAGCCGGCATTTGTCCACATGTGGGTCATGTGGCCATTTCTGGGTCATGTGGCCAACATGACTAAACCGCTTCTGGAGCAACGGAACACCATGATGGAAGCCAGAGCACATGGAAACACTGTTTACCTTCCCACCGCAGCTGTACCTATTTCTCTACTTCCACTGGTGTGCTTTTGAACTGCTAGGTTGGCACGAGCTGGGACAGGGCAACGAGACCTCACCCCGTCGCACGGATTTGAACCACGACCTTCTGATCGGCAAGCCCAAGAAGCTCAGTGGTCCTCCGTTCATCTCCCACTGGTAAGATGGAGGGAAGATCAGTGGCAGCACAGCCAAGGGGAGGAGGGATAGTAGAACTGCTGAGGAGACCTGTCTGACCACTGCCAAAGGTGCTGAAGAAAACCAGCATCCTTTTCTCCTCACCCCATCTCAAAAAAGGTCCATCCCAAATGAGATGACCACAGGGTAACTACCTGCTGTACCTTCCGCTGTAAAGAGGCAGGTGCAGCTGAAAGTTTTACAAAATATAATAATGCACGCTGCCCTGGAAGTTGTGGTGTCTCTTTTTGTGAGTGGCAATGAACGGCGTCTTGGAGCCAGATGTCCGAAAATCTGCACGTGCGTTTATTAGGCTCTACTGAAGCATGACATTCAGGAAAAGAGGACAACTTTAAAACAACAGCCCCTTTGATGATTATAATGTGGGCATGCCTTGTGGCATGTTCTTCCTGGCCAGAAGTTATTGTTCATATTAACTTTGTTTTGGAAAAATCTTTGATATTTGTGGATGGTCATGCAATCTTCAGTTATAGTCCTGTTGTGTGGAGACCAACAGATGGGGCAACAAACATGGAACCCGAGACCCCTTATGGTGGCAAATATTGCAAAACTGGAAGGGCAAACATCCTCCGTCCACAATTCAGGGGCCTGAAGACCTCACTGCCCCATTCTCTGATCAAATGTATCTTGGTAAGTAAGTTGTTCACTAGGAATCTGGGCACTTCTTAAGATATTGTAACCAAATTCTGCATGGGAGTTCCTGAGATCAAGGAGCAGGTTCAAGATAGCTGAGGTTTTTTCCATAATGGAAAAAAACCTGATTTTAATAAATGAATACAGAATATTTGTCACTTAAGAGAAGTCTTGAAGCTGCAAAGAGACTGAGGGAAGTCAACTAATATAGCAGGGATTTATTTTACAGAAATAAAGTGACTGTAAACAAAGAGAAGAAAAAATACAAATGTATTTCTTTCTGAGAACCTGGTGTCTAGAATATTCAGACTTCTGTTTGTATCCTTTGAATAATTTTGTGTACAGTCATACCTCTGGTTGCGAACGAGATCCATGCAGGAGGCACGTTCGCAACCCGCAGTGTTCGCAGCCTGAAACGCGGTGTCTGCACACACGCATGACGTGATTCGGTGCTTCTGCACATGTGCTGAAACCCAGAAATAACCCGTTCCGGTACTTCCAGGTTCGGCGCGGTCCGCAACCCAGAAATGCACAACCCGCAGCATTCGTTACCTGAGGTGTAACTGTACTTGATCAATTCTTTTTCATTTGTTTATTAATCTTTTTTTCATATATATATGCAATATATTTTCAAAAATGCAATAAAGATATTTTTTAAAAAATAAAATAAAATTAGAAAGCAAGCAAGCTGAGGGTTTTCTTCTTCTTCTTATGGGCTAACACAGCTACTTTTGACTTTAAGAAAAATGTTCCAAATACATAGAGCTGGTGCCCCCACATGAATGCAATACTGCTAAAATCTAGAGAGCTCTCCCCTGGGGCATCCTGTCATTGTGCAACAGGAATTAGGTAAGGCCATAGAGGAAAAGGCGGGCTGTACATCCGAGAAGCTGTTTACAAGTCCTCTTAATTGAGGACAGCACACCCACAATGTCATCGTTTGTGCAATCAGGCTCAAATTGGTTTTAATTAAATCTCAGCCAAGTAGTTTGAACCAGCGACATCTGCCCCATCCCCAGCAGCTTCAGAACATGCTTCTGATCATTTTTCTTTCTTCTGGGGACAGTTTACCTTTCCATTCCTCCTTTGTGGGATAACTGAACGTAAATAACTGCAGCAATAGGACTGACCCCCAAACACCATGCTTGGGACTCCGTCCTTGATGGTGTCCTGTGCATGTGTAGGAAGGGGAAAGTCAACATGATGCTCCTCAAAAGTTGCTGCACAGCAGACCTCAAGACTGCATAGCATCTCTTTGAATCAAAAGCTTGCCAATATATTTTACTATCGTGGCCCACCCAAAAGCACAGTCTTAGCAGTTCTGGACCTTGCAATACTTTGGGACAAACTGAGCACCCATTCTTGTGCTTTTAAGGCAGCATGTACCTTGCAGAAATAGAGGCAGTGAGAGATTTTACTTTCTTGGGCTCCATGATCACTGCAGATGGTGACAGCAGCCACAAAATTAAAAGACACCTGCTTCTTAGGAGAAAAGCAATGACAAACCTAGATAGCATCTTAAAAAGCAGAGACATCACCTTGCCAACAAAGGTCCATATAGTTAAAGCTATGGTTTTCCCAGTAGTGATGTATGGAAGTGAGAGCTGGACCATAAAGAAGGCTGATCGCCAAAGAATTAATGCTTTTGAATTATGGTACTGGAGGAGACTCTTGAGAGTCCCATGGACTGCAAGAAGATCAAACCTATTCATTCTTAAGGAAATCAGCCCTGAGCGCTCACTGGAAGGACAGATCGTGAAGCTGAGGCTCCAATACTTTGGCCACCTCATGAGAAGACTCCCTGGAAAAAACCCTGATGTTGGGAAGGATGGAGGACACAAGGAGAAGGGGACGACAGAGAACGAGATGGCTGGACAGTGTTCTCGAAGCTACCAGCATGAGTTTGACCAAACTGCAGGAGGCAGTGGAAGACAGGAGTGCCTGGCGTGATCTGGTCCATGGGATCACGAAGAGTCGGACATGACTAACCGACTAAACAACAACAACCTTGCAGTTCAATGCACTCATATCTAAACATTGTGCGACATCTTCCAACAGAACTGCAATCCTGAATGCTCTTTTTGCACACTTTCTCTCTAGCGATTCCCAGTGAAGTCAGTGTGAGGCATCTGATCAAGGCCTGTATTTTAAAATGAGCTTAAAGATATATTTGCAAATGTTTGTATGTCTCATGCCAGGCAGAAATCAGCTGGCTAAGTACTTTGGCAGTTGTTTATCTTCCTGCTCACCTGAACAAGGGCCCCCCTGATTTATAGCAGTAGCAGGAGACAAGTTTCTCAAAGTTATAAAAGGGAATTACAGGCTGGCAGCAAATGTTACACTGACCCTACATATTACAGAATACAATCAAGCTGCAAAAACACTAATTAAGAGTTGGTAAATAGTAAGATTTATTGTTTAACAGAAAATAATACCATGTGCCTCCCATCAGACTCTAGCCATATTTTCCTAAGGTTTAAGGTATACTGAGAGAGTTAAAGGGCAATAAATTTTGGGAAGAGCTAATGGGAAAAACAGCTGGCTGGGAAAGGGG
Organism: Podarcis tiliguerta; assembly: GCF_965153285.1. Lineage (NCBI taxonomy): Eukaryota > Metazoa > Chordata > Lepidosauria > Squamata > Lacertidae > Podarcis > Podarcis tiliguerta. The sequence continues at coordinate 94,945,296 of NC_139535.1, read as the reverse complement.
GGTGTAAAATGAAGAGGCTTCTTTTGAAGCTGTTTTTACTGAGTTCCTTTTTTACTCTGCAAATGCCTTTTCTTCTAAAAAGCTATCTATGTTATGTATGAGATTTGTTGGCTTAATGTAATTATGCAAAGGATTTAGAAAGTAAGAAATGTTAGATTCTTATGCTAGATTCTTATTTCATTGATGGTGTGTGAGAATGTGAACCCAAGATCTCTGTTTAGATAGAATTTAATACCATGAGCCATTTGTTTTAGCCATTTGTTTTGGAATGCAGGGGCAACAGGGGCAAAAGGTGATCTGGTAATTAAGGTGCCTTGTCGAGGCAAATGTAAGATATATGGCTACTTGTCTGCCATTTATGGATAGAAGGAAATATAGCTCTTTGTCTCCCATAAAAGGTAATAGGAAATGGGTGTATCTTTTATGATTGGTTCTAGCAAACAGCCAATAGGAATTTCAACCAGGCTGATTGGACAGAGGGAGCCAAAGGAGGAGCAAGGGGGCTGGGCTGAGGAAATATAAGTGCTGGCCATCAGGGCTGGAGGGGGCAGAGCTTTGGTAACCATATACCACTGTGCCTATCATTTATTTGTCTGACAAATAAATTATTATTTTAATTTCCCTATTGCTGCGTTGAATATTTCATTCCAGCTAAGCGTTAACCACAAGCAGGGTGCTACAAGTGCAGGACTTGTCTTTCAAGCAAAAGTGATAGGCACAACAAACTCAAGGTGTTCATCTGTTTGAGTACGACTGTATAGGACATGCAACCGTAACATTCCCAGCAGTCTGGTTGTATCCAGAGTTTTAGAAGCCAAGGGATAAGCTGTGAAAAGCTAGTAAAACAAAATGATTCAAGCAACAATTTGGCAGAACTAGACTGATCCTTGTATTGTATAAATATAGGTTAGTAGGGAGATGAAAAGAGACTATATAAGAAATATGCAACTGTGCGGTATAAGGCAATTGATAAAGTACAGTGAGATTAATTGGAAGTTATTTTTAATTTCTTTCTTTATAAGTTTTATAACTGATTTCAGTATCGGGAGTATAAATGATGTTAGTTACACTAATTTTGTTGTTTCTTATATTGTGGTTGTTTGTTTGACTTCTTCATTATTTGCTTGTATGTTTATTTGTTTGTTGGTCTGTTTTCCCATAAATGTATTTATTTTAAATCCATAAAGATATACTTAAAAAAAAAAAGATTCAAGCAACAGGTAGCTAAAAGTGGTGTCGGATGTAGATCAGGTGCTTTGTGAGAAAATGACCATACTCTTAGAGCCTAAACCAGCACCACAGTGTAGTAAATAGCTGTATTACAGATTGTAACCCCTTAGATTCAGCCAGAACACAGACAGTGAACATAAAGGTTCAAACCAGCAACTACAGCCCAATTCTGCATGGAGGCTGCAGGTGATGCAAAGAGAAGCTGTGGGAACATCCCTCACTACTGATGAATCAAGGATAATGTTTCCTGCCGTTTGGCTGTGACAAGAAGAGGTGCTCCTTCTTCCCAGCCCACAGGATGCTACTTGTACCACACTATATTAGTATAAAAAGACGAGAGGATTCCCTGTTGCTTATGGGCACATCCTGCCACCTACTGACAAGACCCATGCTAGACATTTTAAGACTCCGCTGCCACTCTTTCCCAACCTCCTTTGTTTGCACTTATGGGGACATCCCACTAGGACATCAACCTGGGTTGTTGCTGTTTTAATGCAAATCTTGTTAGGAGGAAGTAAATTGCTCCTGTTTTCAATTAACTCTTGTGAGTGACTGAAGAAGCGAGAAGCCTTGAAGAATATTTTTTGGGGGGGAGCAGGGGAGAGAAGAGAGAAATGACATGTCTCCCCCCCCCCCTTAGCTTCACCAGCCCCACATTCCAGGATGGAATTTTAGCCTTTTCCGTAATGGCGTCCCGGTTTTGAAATGCCTTCCCCAAAGAAATGTATACCCAGTGCTGACTGTCGGATCTCTAGTGCCAAGGAACAACCTTCCTATTTGCCCAGGCATTTTAGATCTTGCCTACTTCGACCTATCCCAATTAAAATAAAATAAAATAAAAAGTTTGATATTTGGGGGTTTTTGGAACCTTTTGATGGTGGGCAGTTAAAGTATTGCAAAGCAGGAGACTTGCTTTCTGTTCCACCCTGAATAGGCTGTCACTGGAAGGCATCTTCAAATTCACTCCGTGATGGTAAACCCATTCCTGGGAGACTTCCATCCCAATACTGGATGGGAGTCACAAGGGAGCACTATCTGCTCTGAAGCCTCATCCCACTGCAGGGAAAATAACTCTCTTTGCAACTAGAACAGGACAGCAGAGAAGAGAGACAGCAATGCCTCCTAGCTGCAGGGGGGGGAGAAGAGGCAACAGATCTGGTAGTGGAGTAGGAGAGCTAAAAATATTCCCAAGATACATAGCTGTCAACTTTTCCTTTTTCTTGTAAGGAATCCTATTCAGAATAAGAGAATTTCCTTTTAAAAAAAGGGAAACGTTGACAGCTATGCCAAGATATTTCAAAGCTGGTAACTCACGTGCTCCTTGGCTTTCAGATAGTACGTGCATGTCCAACTTTCAAGAGACTGAGATCTATTCCCACTATAAAAAAACTGGCAGTGATCTACCAAAGTTTTGAGCTCTTTTTAGGAAGCCGAAGTTGTTGAACTTTTTTGGGGGAAGTCAAGCTTGTTGAGCTTTTGGGGGGGGGGGCAGCAATCTACCTCAATCTACAACAGAGCCCTCACGATCTACCAGTAGATCACGATCTACCTGTTGGCCATCCCTGATAGCACATAGGGTAGAGGAGTCTAAAAAGCCTGGGACATAATTTTTCACAACCCTCTTGTGACTAAGGTGGCTCATTTTCCAGAAGGAATGTATTCAGCGTTGAGTACAGTGGTACCTTAGGGACGCGGGTGGCGCTGTGGGTAAAAGCCTCAGCGCCTAGGGCTTGCTGATCGAAAGGTCGGCGGTTCGAATCCCCGCGGCGGGGTGCGCTCCCGTTGCTCGGTCCCAGTGCCTGCCAACCTAGCAGTTCGAAAGCACCCCCGGGGGCAAGTAGATAAATAGGGACCGCTTAATAGCGGGAAGGTAAACGGCGTTCCGTGTGCGGCTCTGGCTCGCCAGAGCAGCGATGTCACGCTGGCCACGTGACCAGGAAGTGTTTCCGGACAGCGCTGGCCCCCGGCCTCTTGAGTGAGATGGGCGCACAACCCTAGAGTCTGTCAAGACTGGCCCGTACCGGCAGGGGTACCTTTACCTTTACAGTGGTACCTTGGTTCTCAAACTTAATTTGTTCCTGGAGTCCGTTCGACTCCTGAAACTGTTCAAAAACCAAGGCGTGGCTTCCGATTGCGGCATTTGGGAGCCAAGCCATTCGGGAACCAAGGTACCACTGTATGCGCTTCCAGAGTTAATGCTAAATACATTACTTCTTGTAAATGAGCCACCATAGTTGCTAGATGGCTGTGAAAATTTGTGTCCTGGGTTTTTAAGACCCATGTACCCGGAAGCTGTACACCGGCTCCCTGGCCAATAAAGCGAGATGAGCGCCGCAACCCCAGATTCGGCCACGACTGGACCCTAACGGTCAGGGGTCCCTTTACCTTTACCCATGTACTATCTGAAACCAAAGGGGCACATGGGTTGCCAGGTGTGAATTTTCCCCCCAGCTCTCCTACCACACTATCGTGGGAAGCAGCATTTCCTCTATTTTTGCTCCAAAACTCATTTGCTGCCTGAACAGGGACCACATTTTCCAAACCGGTCAAAGATCTCAATGGTATCTGCTTGTATGCGACAAGAGCAGGCAGTCCAATCATCTCTAACGTCTTTTGTTTTTGAAGCTGCCAATAATAAAAGAGGGGCTCCAGCTTGGAATTTTTGCCTTTTCTTCTGGCACGTCAGAGAAGTAGATAGGAAAAATGTGCCTCTCTCTAGAAATACCAGTGTAATATTAAACACAAGAACGATTTCTGACCACCTTCCAGCCACAAGAGGAAGACCAAGCTGGGAAGAAATGTATCTTAACCCTAAATAGCTTTGCTTGGCAATCCTCTTTCTCCTTTCACATCTTATTTATCTTTGTGCCAGTGCATTGAGAGTGGGAGCGAAAAGTGTTTCTCCAACTTTGTTGGGGAATATATGGATGCAGAGTTGCGCTGGGCAGTTAGCAGCAAGAAACAGAACTTGCCACCGATACTGAAAAAGCGGGAATAACTGAGCCTTTCATAACCTTTAAAATCAAATGAGACCATTTTGCTTTGTTGTCATTTTCAGAGTGCTATTTTCATTCCACATTCCTCTGCCAAATGGCTGCACCAGCGGATAATATAAATATATTTATTCGGTGTAATTGCCTCCGAGACCATTCCCATTCTGGTACTTCTACTCTGAATCCCAGAGGAAAGTTAAGAGAAGGTTAGAGAACCCCCAGGTTGCTAAGATCACTAGGCATGAAGTTCCAAGGTTGAGTCTAGAAAAATTCCACTGTATACACTTTGCTCTGCTTCTGGAAGTAGCAGATGACTGCCATATTGCCCAATGCGTACAACACTAGTCAGTCTTGCTGGTCCTGATGGCTTAATGCGGTCATCCAAAAAGAGGACCGTTTAAATACACCGCCATCTTGGCTGCTGCTCTGTCCTTGTATTAAAATGTTTCTTCCTGTTTTCTGGCACAGTTGGAAGCATCTCAGACGGGCTTCTTTAGTTTGTCAATAGCAAGCTGACTTTCGGACATTTGCTGCTGCTTGCGTTTCTTTATGTCCCGGTAAGCTTGGACAACCCTTTCTCTTTCCTCCAGCACAATCCTCTGGCGAGCAAGGGATGTGTGGAATACTTTTGGAGTGGAGGGTGTCCCACAGGAGCCCAAGAGAGATGTCAACAGAAGCTCCTTCTTGCCGGCCTGGAATGTAAGAGAGATTGGCTCAAGTTAAAGAAGCACACAGAGGAAAGAGGTTATAGATTGAGTATGATCATGAACACAGAACCAGCTTTCAGAAAACAAACAAACAAACAAACCCTGAAATACCCGAAACTCTGATACAACTAGTTTGATAATAGTATTGCTAACACCAAACCAGTGTTCTTCCCCAAGCTTTGCTACCGATCGTGTAAAATTATTTCCTGTATAGGTAGCAGGGTCACTGGCAAAGTTAGAAGACAGAGATAGAATTTCATGCAGCTACATAACTTACCTTGTCTTTGACAACACTCTTTCTAGGTTTCGCTGTAATTGTTGGGGGCTGTTCAGCAACCTCACCAAACTTCACCGAGTCTGAAAGGAATGGCAAAGAGGTAAGCTCCCAGGGACTGAATTGAGATGGAGATAGCACTAAAACAGAGATATTCTCCTCCCGTTATATCCCACTTAGCAGCCTGACTCAAGCCTGAAGTCCAGTCTAGAGGCCAATACAGCCACTCCTATTTGTCATGTCACAGCAAAGAACAAGTGCCTTTCCGTCCTGTATGTTAATCCCCACAGCACACAGTAACAGAGACTATGGTTCAGCTCCCATTCAAATGTACCTGTCCCTATTACAAAATTCAGCACAATGCAACTACACTTTTATATATTTCAGCTGGGAATTTGTTGCTTTGGACATAAAGGTGTGCCCTAAAAAGCAGGTGTCCAAACTTTGGAAGTGGAGCTGGAACCAAGCTTCCTCTTGACAATAGATTTGCTTGATATCAAAGACCACCAGGCTTTGGCTTTTAATTATCTGGTTTCTTCAGTGTTTGGGATGTTTTAGTCCTACCTTTTAAAAATACGAACAAGTTTCCATTTTTATTCTGTTTCAGCTTTATGTTGGTTTTACTCCATGTGTTATTTATTTATTTATTTGTTGTTATTACATTTGTTTAAAAAAGCAACTAATGAGTAACAACAACAACAACTGACAGAGAGACTGGTGGTTCAATTGATGAAAGTGTTTGCAGTGCTATAAAAACTCCTAACACCAGCTCTCCATGGCTGGATGCTACAGCAGATGGCCTGTAGCTTAAGGGTGCATTCATTTTCCAATCCTGCTTAATAATAATGATGATAATAATAATAATAATAATATTTATACCCCAGCTGAAGCTGGGCTCAGGGCGGCTAACAACAATCAAAATAATCCAACATTCTAAAAACCTTTCATTATAAAAATTAATTAAAATCAAATTGATGGCAATTGATTGACTGTGTTTTGTGTTGTTGTTGTTGTTGTTGTTGTTGTTGTTGTGTGTGTGTGTGTGTGTATGGAATGTTAGGTGTTTTTAAGCTGCCCTGAGTGGGGATTTTGCACCAGAAGAGCGGGATAATAAATAATACGCAAATGATTTAACATATCACTATAAACAGTGATATGCTAAATCAACTTTCTGTTCCCGCACAAACTGCAAGTTTTTGTTTTATAAAGTACAAAGAAAGAAAGATACTTTTTGAGTTGAACTTAGACTACAGCCTTATGAAGATCCAGACAAATCCCATAATCCAAAGCAATTGTGTATCCTGTTGTAACATAAGTCAACACCACAATCCTTCTCCTCAGTATGAAATTCTCAATATCCAGATAGAACTACCACCACAAAAATAAATGCACACTCAAAGCACCCCTTGGGGAAAAATATACATGCAGGAAACATCAAGAAAGATGTGGTGGTTTTCAAACCCTTGGAATTCTGTAGCAGAGATTTGGGGTGTTCTGGAACTCTGAAGAAAGCCAAAAAGCCATACATTGAAAAATACTTCCCCTACCTTTGAGAAAGTCTTTCTCCAGCAATGCTGCTTTTTTCTCCTCTTTCTTCCGACGGATTTTATCCAGCTTCTTCTTCTGAAAACTAGAAAGCAAGTTTTGTTGAAGAAAGGATGCAACAGGAGCTGTACACAGAAATTTCAGCAGAGGATAAAGGGAATACAATTCAGAGCCCCAATCAGAGCAAAGAGGGCTACAAAGATACTGTGTCAATAAAAGGCATTGTGTACCTGGCTATTGGCCACCTGCGGCCAAGTGCAGATGACTGGGTACCAGGATGGTGCCTGACATCTCCACCACCTGGAGGTGCATGCCTGAACCGTTTGCACACACTAATACCACATCCCGTAGAATTCTATCAGTTATATTTTATCTGCACAATTGGAATGAATTTTAGGAACCAAATTGCTTTTTCTGTGCTGCCTGAGCCGGAGCGGTGAAGAACGTTAACAGTTTGTTGTTGCAGCTTGCCTTCACTTACCCCACCCCACTGCCTTGCTCACAGTTGTGAAGAATATTCTTACATTATGAATAGTCTGTGTCACCATTAAGAAAAAGAGGTAGGGACAGGCCAATATCTATGTGGACTGTCCCTAGATCAAATGACTTTTCTTCTTTAAGTTCCCAAAGTTCTCACCCTAGCTCAAGGTTGTCATCTGAACTAGCCAGATGTTTAACTGAAAATCAATCACAGTCAGCCCATCATTTGAAAAATAAGACTTTAGAGCCATCTTGCCCCAAAATGGCAATGAGACATTTCATTTTGTTGACAGTAAGCTTGGTTTAAGGAGCCATTTGGCACCTAGCTTATATATCTGAGTTTCCAACATTAGCTGCAAACTAAGGACGTGGGTGGTGCTGTGGGTTAAACCACAGAGCCTAGGGCTTGCCGATCAGAAGGTTGGCGGTTCGAATCCCTGCGACGGGGTGAGCTCCCGTTGCTCGGTCCCTGCTCCTGCCAACCTAGCAGTTCGAAAGCACGTCAAAGTGCAAGTAGATATTTACCACTCCGGCAGGAAGGTAAACAGCGTTTCCATGCACTGCTCTGGTTCGCCAGAAGTGGCTTAGTCATGCTGGCCTCATGATCTGGAAGCTGTACATCGGCTCCCTTGGCCCATAAAGTGAGATGAGTGCTGCAACCCGAGTCTACGACTGGACCTAATGGTCAGGGGTCCCTTTACCTAAGGGATCAAGCTTACTCTTTCTTCCTCTGGGACTTTTCTGGGACTGGCTCTTCTTTTTCGGGTTCACGCTGCAGCTGGTATTTGGTAAGGAACATCACATGCTGAGTTTCCCGCTCAATGCGCCCGATGTAGGTAGAATCTCCCTCTCCTTTTCGCCGCTTGAATTTTGGCACAGGTATGTCACCCTCCAGTATATGACCTGGTTGCTTCTCTGAGATGAAAACACAAACTATTACAGTCTTACTGTGCCCAACAGCACCCAGAGAAATAAAGAAAGATGAAGACAAAAAAACCTTTATTTCCCTGGCCCTCTGCAAAACAAAAATAGACAAGCACAGCATCTATTTGACAGTGGTCCAAGCTAGAGCAGTCTAACATACTTCTGTGGGGCATAAATGGGTGTCACACCATGTCCAACCACCCTAGATTTCCCCACCCCCAAAATGTCACAGTCCTGGTGCTAGCTAGGAGGACTGGCTCTGCAACTGAATATAGGATCAAATTACATTGGAATCCATTAACTTCCCAATATAGCATGTGTTTTTTGCACTGATTGTGTTTATTATTACAGAGCTCCTTAGAGCAGATAGCTGCTGGCCCTCTGCCATAAGCAGGCAACGGATGTTGTTGCCAAAAGACAAATGGATTGGCAATGAGTTATTTATTTCCTTAATAAATTTACACCCAGTTTTCACGAAAACAAATCCAGAACAGTTATGCTGTTACTGACTGATCAATTCCCCATGCCAAAGCTTAATGAACTGAAAGTTGCAGAGGGACGTATTGTGCTATTATGGTAAAGAGACAGTAATCCTAGAATTGTAGAGTTGGAAGGGACCCTGAGGATCACCTAGTCCAGGCATTCCCAACCTGCAGCCCTCCAGATGTTTTGGCCTACAACTCCCATGATCCCTAGCTAACAGGACCAGTGGTCTGGAATGATGGGAATTATAGTCCAAAACTTCAGGAGGGCCGAAGGTTGGGGATGCCTGATCTAGTCCAACCCCCTGCAATGCACAAATATGCAGCTGTCCCATATGGGGATCGAACCTGCAACCTTGGTGTTATGAGAACCATGCTCTAACCAACTGAGCTATCAGAATTGGGTCCATAGTGTATGTTGGAAAAACATGAAGACTGCTTTTTTACCCTTTTTCTTTTTCTTCTTGCTCTTGGGGTTCTTTAATTCATCACGGCTCCTCATTATTTCCCGCAACCGAAAAGGAATTTCTTGCTCATCCAGGCACTGAGTTTTATTCTTCTTAATTTGTCTACAGGGTTTTAAAGGGGGGGAGATGTTACGGGCAAGGTTGTACAGCTTGTTTCAACAATTAAAATTTCAAAATGCCTTATGGTAAGTACGACCAGAAGACCAGCTTGAATGACAGGTTTAGAGCAGCTGTCCATCACACAGGCAACTAGCAGGCAAAAGCTTGGGATCACAATTTCACAGGCTGCTCCATATTAGAATGTCAAGGTTACACCATCTGTACAGGGGCAGCTACAACAATGCCCACATACAGGACAGCTGCAACAGCATCATTTATTACATCGTGACATCAATGTTTTAAGCAGGGGTACCTAGTATATGCCCCTCCAGATGTTGCAGGGCTAAAAGTCCCATAACCTCTGACAAGCAACAGAAATTGGGAAGCCAAGACCTGAAGGGAAACAGCGTAAGCACTCCTGGTATAAAGTGGCAATTGATTACATTTACCCGAAAGCAACACAAGATTAGGATAATAGTTATATTTTAGCAACACCTGGAGGGTGCTTATATATACAGTGGTACCTCGGGTTAAGAACTTAATTCGTTCCAGAGGTCCCTTCTTAACCTGAAACTGTTCTTAGCCTGAGGTACCACTTTAGCTAATGGGGCCTCTCGCTGCTGCTGCGTGATTTCTGTTCTCATCCTGAAGCAAAGTTCTTAACCTGAAGCACTATTTCTGGGTTAGTGAGTCTGTTACTTGAAGCGTATGTAACCTGAGGCACCACTGTATGTCGAACTCTGAGCACTGAGTCTACTACTACTAATCATCTGAAAACAATGAACCTCAAGCTTGACCTCAAGTTTAAGCCGCACCCATCCCGAGGACAGTACTAAAGCAAGTTTTGTTGCGTGAGTTTTGGTGATCTTGAGCCGGGTTCCAGACGCAGCTGACATTCCCAGTGCCAAAAAAAGAGAGAAAGAAACCCCAAAGGCACGCTTACCCCACTACCGGGAAGCGCACAACCGAAACCCGACATCGGCCCGCTTTTTAAGCAAGCCGCTGAAAAACCTTCCAATCCTCAGCTCCGCGTCTGCGATAAGGAGGGTGATGCGCATCACGTGGGCCTACCTTACAGGTCTGTTGTTTGCCAGCACCCCCCCCCCCGGGACAACGCGCACACCGAAACATCACCGGCGGGATAAACACCCACCTGCCCCTTGGAGCAGCCCCTTCCCGCGAGGCGGTGGCAGCAGGCGCCGTTTGCGTCCGCACCTTCCTTTTGCCCATCGCGCCTCTTCTTTCCTTTCCGCTTCACCCACGTGCGCCTGCTCTACTTCCGGTGCCCCCCTTTGCCCGCTCCCCATTGGTTGAAAGCTTTGACATCTCGTCGTTCCCCGCCCACAGCCTCCCTGGAGGCCGCTGAGGCCATTGGCCGAGAGAGATGCCAGTCTCGGCGCCCGGCGCAGGGACGGAGCGTGGCTTCTTCCCAGGCAATCCGGAGCTGATGTTGATGCTGCTGTTAGTGGGCGCCCTCCGCTGCAGCCGGCGGCTGGCCGGGGCTCAGGCTGCAGCAGCAGCAGCGGCCAGGCACTCGCAGGGGAAGGTGAGGGGGTCCGGCGGCGTCGGGGCGAAGCTGCTGGTCCTGAGCGCGTTTACTGGGCAACGGGTCGCTCTTGCCCGCGGACGGAGAATCTGCTGGGAGGAGGCAAAGGGAGAGAGCAGCCTGGAGTCGGCTGTGCCTAAAATGCCCGCTTCAAGAGGCGCCCCGCTTTTCCCTTTCGCTTTTTAGAGTTACAGGCTTCAGGAGATGGCTTGTGGTTTGTTTATAGGGCACCACAGCAAATAGCAATAATGTTGTGGCGACTGTTTCTAGAAGGGGATTTGTGTGCTGCTCCACCATGAAAGACTCTGATCACAATTATTATTACCCCCCATTATTATTATTATCGTCATTATTATTTTTGTACCCTGCCCAGTGTTTTTCTTCCAGAAAAAAAGGGGCCGGTACTCACCATGAAGTTGCTACACTTAGTGCCACATTTTAAACCAGTGGTTTTTCTTCTAGAAAAGGTGCCGGCACTGCATACCCCCCCCCAAAAAAATAAGAAAGCACTGATCCTGCCTATCTGACTGGGTTGCCATAGCCACTCTAGGCAGCTTCCATTATCATCAGCATTATCATTACAATCAAACCATGGTTCCTAAACAACTCTATTATCGTGTGTTTTGATTCCCAGACGCCGAAAACCCGAAAGTAAATGTTCCGGTTTTCGAACATTTTTCGGAACCTGAACATCTGACGTGGCTTCTACCTGAGTGCAAGAAGCTCTTGCAACCAATCGGAAGCCACGCCTCAGTTGTCAAACGTTTCGGAAGCCGAACAGTATTCCAGAATGGATTACGTTCGACAACCAAGGTTTGACTGTATTTTATTTGTACCCTGCCCAGTGTTTTTCTTCTTAAAAAGGGGAGGGGAAGTACTCACCATGAAGTTGTTACAGTAAGCACCATATTTTTAACCAGTGATTTACTTCTAGAAGAAAAAAGTGCCGGTACTGCATACCCTCATAAAAAAGCACTCACCCTGCCCACCTGACTGGATTGCCCCAGCCACTCTGGGCAGCTTCCAACATATACAAAAACATATTGAAACAGTAAACATTAAGAACTTCCCAATACAGGGCTGCCTTCAGATGTCTTCTGAAGGTTGTGTAGTTCTTTATCTCCTTGACACTTGATGGGAGAGCGTGCCACTCAGCTATAATAGCCCTAGATGTTTCTCCCAAGTCCTCAGCATCCGCCAACCCACAGGGTCCATGGATCGGGGTGGTGGGAGTTGAAAGTCCAGTAACAACACCTGGAGGACCACAGGTTTGCATCTCCCTGTGTGGCATTTGGTATACATGCATTTGTCGATGCTCCATTTCTGTTCAGACTTCCCACAACACACACTTTATTTACAGGACTTGTTGCCTCAAAACGTGATAGCTGCTGACTGAGATGGCTTTAACAGGAGGTTGGGCAGATTCAAGGAGGATGGCTGCTTGCCCCAGAGGCAAGATGTATGAGTTTAATATGTCACAGATTTTTAAACCGTTCGGAGTTCGAATTTGTCATTACTGATACTGCAATTGGGATATACGGTATAGCACGTGGGTGGGTAGGCAAACTAAGGCCCAGGGGCCGGATCCGGCCCAGTCGCCTTTTAAATCCGGCCTGCGGACGGTCCAGGAATCAGCATGTTTTTACATGAGTAGAATGTGTCCTTTTATTTAAAATGCATCTCTGGGTTATTTTGGCCTGCCTGGTGCTTTTACATGAGTAGAATGTGTGCTTTTATTTAAAATGCATCTATGAGTTATTTGTGGGGCATAGGAAGTTGTTTGTTCTTCTTCTTTCCCCCAAAAATATAGTCCGGCCCCCACAAAGCCTGAGTGACACTGGACCAGCCCCCTGCTGAAAAAGTTTGCTGACCCCTGGTATAGCACATGTTACAAATTCTATGAATAAAATACATGAAATCTGGCAAGTCACACCCTGGGATGGATGGGAAGTACTGGAAATAAGCAGCGGGGATATAGAAAGGGTTTAATCCATTTGTTTCTGTTTTTGTCCTTGCTAGGAATGCATCTATCTATTCGGGCACTCACACAATAGTGGGACTGCAGTGCTTTTGCACAGATCCCATCACAAGTTCTTAGTTAACATGTGGAGGTTTCCGGCAATGCTGATGGTCGATGGACGGCGGTACATGCACGCAGATGCACAGGACAATGGTTCCAAAAATGCTACTTCCCTGATGGGCAAGGAGCCTGGCTCCAAGGAAGAGGCTGCTTCTTCAGAGGACAAAGATTCTGCTTTTGCCACCCCTCCAACACTTCTCCCCCCCACAAACTGTTGCATGAGTGGATGCCACAACTGTGTCTGGATTGCATACACTGAAGAGCTTCTGAAGTATTACCAGGACGGTGGAGAACAGGCATTAGCAGCTGTGGACAAACACATACAGGATGAGAATATAAAAACGATCTTAAAGATGGAGATCAGATTCCGAATGAAGAAGGACTGAAACCTTTTAAAAAGAAAAACAACAACACTGTCACAGCTACATACCTCATGCCTGGTCTTGGGCCGTAACAGATTCTGAAGGAAAAATCTATCCTGATTGTTTATACTCCCTTTTCTGAAGTAGAAGGGGCAAGTCTAATTTTATACAGGAGTCCCAGTATTATTAAGCCTATCGGGATGATATGCAGTCCTAATATTCTGTTAAATTTGAACTACCTGTTCTTAAAAAGATGTCCTTATCCTGTATCCAATGATGATTATTATGTTTAACTGTATTTATTATTTAATAATGAAAAACAATGCTGGTTTAAGATTGGAGTTAAGCCTATCTCAGGTTGGCTGATAACTCTTGTTATGAGTGCCACTCAGTAGGGTGATAATGTTATTTACTATGACGATTCAAAGTGCTTAAAAAGGTAAAGGTAAAGGACTCCTGACAGTTAAGTCCAGTCACAAATGACTCTGGCGTTGCAGCGCTCATCTCGCTTTACTGGCCGAGGGAGCCAACGTTTGTCTGCAGACAGTTTTTCCGGGTTATGTGGCCAGCATGACTAAGCCGCTTCTGGAGAAACCAGAGCAGTGCACGGAAACACCGTTTACCTTCCCACCGGAGCGGTACCTATTTATCTACTTGCACTTTGACGTGCTTTTGAACTGCTAGGTTGGAAGGAGCTGGGATCAAACAATGGGAGCTCACCCCGTCGTGGGGATTCAAACCACCAACTTTCCGACCGGCAAGCCCAAGGCTCAGTGGTTTACACCACAGCGCTTAGCCTACATTATTTCAGTAATCCTTATAGCTGCCCTGTTACATAGATTGAGGATGAGCCATAAAAGTGAATGGCTTCCATTGTCCTCCACTTTCCCTCATAAAGGGCCTACAATCAGCAATGCTGCTAAGGATGCAGCAAAGCAATATTGGGCAGGGCAGAGGGCTTGGCAGGTTTTGTCTCCATTTCCAGCAATGCTGCCAATTGTAGCTCTTACTTTGCCCCCTCGGTGATAGGAAGAGCTTTTGTGGAAGAGAACCAGCACCCACAAAAGTGCATGCCCCTTCTAGGCCAGAAGGGGCAACCAACTGGAAACCCAGTGTATCAGAGGCATATATTTCTGTGTAATATTATTATTGGGGAGCTGCCTAGTCATGTGATACCTGTGTACAGAGCACTGCCTATGATTGCCAACTGACCGCAAAAAAACTGGCAAAACTGGCTCTGTACCTTTAGGATCACTGTTAACTGGCACAAAATCTGCCAGTGAACCTTTTTTGCAGAATGGATGAACATTGTGCCTGCTGTTAAAGGAGCCAATTAAAAAGATGGCATTCCTAAAAAAGAGAAATTTCCATTTGGCTGTGTTAATTCCACTTAATTCAGACCAGCTAACCATAGCCTTGCCTCATCGGTAAAAAGCCACAAACTGCATTTCAAAATCCCAGAGAAGGATCTTGTGCAAAGCTTTGTATTTCCTCTGGCCCCTTTTAGAAAAGCAAACTGCCACCCTTGTCCTTGGTTTGCCAGGATAATATCACTTACGATCCTTTCCTAACCCCCTTGCTCTAAAGGATTTCTCAGACAGCCTAATCGCAGGTCACTTTAATGGAACTGCTGAACGTTCCACGAATTACAGCTAGCTAGACTTTAGTAAATAGGATTAAGCTACATTCTGTTAAGTGAACACAGCTGGATCACTTTGTGTACCAACTTTTTTAAAAGAAATGCTTAATTTGGTGCAAGTGGCGTGAAACTCATTGTACTGAAATGCATTGGTAGGAATTCTTGCTTGTGAGAAAGAAGGACACCAGAAGCCTTGAATTCACCACCCCACCTTATGTTTACACAGGCAGCCCTTTGTTTGTGATTCTTGCACAGAGTATAGCTGCAGCTATCTTCTTACTTTAAGATCACCAATTCTTTTTTTTTAACCAGTTCCCGTGGCAGAGCCTCCCAACAGCAACCTGATGGGCATATATTTTAAGGTGCAAAAGCAGGTCAGGACAGGTTTTGTTTTGTTTTCTAGCCAGATGGCAAGCTTACTTTCAGGACATTTTGCTTTGTAATGATCTCTGGTGTAGAGGAACATTTTGCAAGCAATATAGACCATTAGGTGGAAATGGCCTTAGCTCCCTGTAACCTACAGTTTCCTATTGCTCTGCTGAACAGCTGATCGTTAAAGGGAACCTCTGTGTATCCTCTTGCACCCTTCTCTGCTCCTGAGTGCAATGTATTGAGAAGTCTTGCCTGCAGCCATCATCTCCCACAATCACTCAGCACTTGGTTATTGCAGACCTTGTTTGTACAAGTATTCCACAACTGCTGTCTAAACATAGATAACACTTGTATTAGACTACTGGTAATTTGGGCTGTTCTGCTGGATGCCTCCAACCTCCTCTCACTAAGCCTTGCCATTCCTGCCCAAACCATGTAAAACAGAAGTGGGTGTGCGGCCCCTGCAGGCCCAATTATTTTGATTTCATATGGCGGCAATGCCTGCTGGCATAGGAGTATATGAGCCAGTGTGGTGTAGTGGTTAAGAGCAGTAGACTTGTAATCTGGTGAACCGGGTTCTCGTCCCCGCTCCTCCACATGCAGCTGCTGGGTGACCTTGGGCTAGTCACACTTCTCCGAAGTCTCTCAGCCTCACTCACCTCACAGAGTGTTTGTTGTGGGGGAGGAAGGGAAAAGGAGATTGTTAGCCGCTTTGAGACTCCTTTGGGTAGTGATAAAGCGGGATTTCAAATCCAAACTCCTCCTCCTCCTCCTCCTCCTCTTCTTCTTCTTCAAACTGCACAGAACATCATTGGGCATGTAATGTCATGGAAGTGCATTTGTCTACTGGTTCTAGAGGCAACGGGCAGATGCTGAGTCTATCACAATTGATCTGGAAAAATTTCCATACATTTCCCCCACTCCCCCTGTTCTGAACATCCAGCCCACAATGTACCTGTCATTGAGGTTGATACGGGATTAGAAACAAGAGATATAATCCTATTAGGAGGAGCAGAATAAATCTAGCAAACCCCTTTGAAACCTCTCCAAAGCTAGAGATACACTCACTGGCAACTCTTAATTCTTGCTGCAGTGGTTCAGGCAAAGGTTGACACTGGCGTCTGGTGAGTAGCAGCCCCCTAATTTTTTTCTTTGGCTCATAGTTATCTTTTTAATCCACCCAATTTGCAGCTTCTGCTTTAATGTGGGTCCTGTTGTGGTTGTATTCCTGGGAGGACAGACCCTGCTATAAGAGAGGAGGCCCACGGGTGCAACAAACTCTGTGTTGAATTTCATTCTAATGCTTCCTCAGCCATGGGATGTCACTGGGTAGCTATGGGCAAATACTGCCTTTCTGCCATAGGGTGGCTATTAGCATGCATAATATTAATAATTTTATTCTTTGTACCCTGCCTATCTAACTGGGTTGTCTAGCCACTCTGGGCAGCTTCCAACAAATATAAAAGCATCATAAAACTGACTGATCCTGCAATGCTATGCATACTGAAATGGGAGGAAGTGAGACTTCCAAGGAATAGCAAGGCAGCAAAAGTAAAAAATGAACAGCTTTTTGTAGCTTGACGAGACAGCTTGTCGTTGGCAAATGGATACGGGAGCATAAAAGTAGATGTGAGAGTTGTGGCTAATTTTGTATAATTAAACAATGGGGTGAATGTACACATTTATTTGACTGGCTGCATATCTGAATCATAACTTTTTTAATGGTTTGGCTTTTTAGATACAAGGTGTGGGAATCCTCAGAACAGCAATTAAGCTGCTAAGTCTTTCCTCATTAGCTAGAATAGCTGTGGAATAAATATCATGATCTGTGTGATCTGGAAAAATTAACATTACTGAGACTGGGAGTAGCAGGGATATGCATCAGTTTTCAGAGAGGGATGGTAATAACTAATGAACATAAATAAAATCCTCTCCCCCTGAAATAATAATCCTGTAAACAAGTGCAAATATTAGCAAGCTTGTTTACTGGAGAGGGGGAGAAAAGGTTTAATCAGATTAGCATTTGTTTAGGGATTTATCTATGAACAAAATTAACGCAACACTGCACCAGACCAATGCCCCATTTATCCTAGTGTCCTAACGACAACAGCCGGCAGCTTTTCTTTGGCTAGGCTGTGCGATCTGCTGAGGGCACATAAAGCAACAAACCAAATTTAGCTGTCCATTGGGTGCGCATGGGCACATTCTATCTGCACTGCCGTGTGTCAAGTGCATTGCCATGCCAGGTGCGTTTGGCACGCGTCATTCGCCGAGAATAAATTTCACATGGCACTCTCCTGTGCAACCCCATTCCAGTGTCTTCTTGCCCTCATTCCTAGGGATGAAAGTGAAATAGAAAACATCGGGTGAGTTGAACAGGGAGCGGCTTCTACAAGTCCACACCCAGACAAGGCCGAGATAAATCAGGTATTTCCTGGATCCTAGCCAGCTACTTTTTGAGTGGCTCTGAACATTATAATCTGAAGTTTCAGATGGAATAATTAGGGTTTCAACATCAAAGCTTGGTCCACACGTGGGTTCCAGTCCAAGTGTAGAGCTAGTCAAGTCGCATGAACTACGAACTAAATATTATTTCGCTCTGTGCTACTTGAAGAGTGAATGGTGATGAACCTAAAAGTGTTATGTATGGAAATATATGTGAGGAGTTGTGTCTTAGAAGACAAAAGCTTTACCCTGGCATCTTCAGGTGGGTTTGGGAATGCCCCCTGCCTGAAACTCTGCAGAGCCACTACCAATTAGTATTAACTTCACTGGATTAGATGAGTTAATGGTCTGACTCAGTATATATATTCTGGAGTTAAAGATGTTGCACCTCATTTGTTTCTTTTCTTTGGAACATGAACTCAAGATGTGATGGAAGTTCAACAGCTGATGTAATTAGCTGTCCACAGAAACACTAGACCTGGGAGTATAATCCTTTTCCCTCCTTCCTTTCTTCACAACAGATTAAACCACAGGAATCGGAAGCCATTTTTGGTGCCGCAGCATTTTCACGGCAGCCATGAGCCTCGAACCTCCCAAGCCAGAAATCAAATCAGCCACCAGAGTGACTGGAGGTCCTGCCACCCCCAGAAAAGGACCCCCCAAATTCAAGCAGAGGCAAACCAGGCAGTTTAAAAGCAAGCCACCAAAGAAGGGTGTCCAAGGGTGAGAGATGGAGACGTTGCTTGGGTGAAGAGGACTGATTTCACGTTCCTCCAAAAACAACCAGTGTGGTGTAGTGGTTAAGAGTGGTGGACTCGTAATCTGGTGAACCGGGTTCGTGTCCCTGCTCCTCCACATGCAGCTGCTGGGTGACCTTGGGCTAGTCACATTCTCTGAAGCCTCTCAGCCTCACTCACCTCACAGAGTGTTTGTTGTGGGGGAGGAAGGGAAAGGAGATTGTTAGCCGCTTTGAGACTCCTTAGGGTAGCGATAAAGCGGGATATCAGAATCCAAACTCCTTCTTCTTCTTCCTCCTCCTCCTCCTCCTCCTCACCACTATCAACAGCTAGCATCCCTACCAGTTCCAGGAGCAGTTTTAAAACCATTGTTTTGTGTATAGGAAGCAGGGGCTACCTGTGGCATTTTGTCACCTGAGGTGAAATGCCCTGCTGCGTACCCTCGAACATTTCTCCCGTGAAAATAGGGACGTCCCATTCCATAATGATAATTTTACTATTTACATCCCACACATCTTACTGGGTTACCCCAGCCACTCTGGGCATTATATAAAAACATAATAAAACATTAAACTTTTTTTTTAAAAAAATCCCTATACAGGATTGCCTTCAGATGGCTCGGGAGTTGTAATAACTCCATACCCTCCAACGCTTCTCCAATGAAAATAGGGACGTCCTAACGAAAAGCAGGACATTCCAGGGTCAAATAAGAAACTGGGACGGCTTCTCTAAATCAGGGATGTCCCTGGAAAATAGGGATACCTGGAGGGTCTGCTGCTGCCACACCTGAGATGAGTGGCACAAACTCCAGAAGGGCTTCCCCTTGAGACAGGGGGGGGAGGTATTCTGCAGAGCTTTGACACTGGTCCTTCTCTACCCTTAGAGGTTGGGGAGACCAGCAGCAAAGCTGGGTGGAAGAACACGGCTGCCACCCCTTGGGTAGGTGCCGCCTGAGGTAACCGCCTCACCCTGCTTCATGGGTGGGCCAGCTTTAGAGAACACATTCAGTCTATAGGTCACATATTTAGTTCCAGTCTTCACAGCAGGTTTCAAAAACATTCCTGTTTCTCCTCTTCTGCTCCCAGATGACTCAAAATGGGAATTTCTGTGTTTGCCACAATGCTAACAATTTTGGGGGATTCGGTCAAACCATGGTTTAGGCTCCCCCAAAATAAAGGAGAACTTTTCTGTGAGTGGAATTCAATGCAATGCTAAGTGGGATATGCAAACAGGGAACAAGGTCTGCTCACACATAAATAACGGTATTTTCCCATGTATAAGACTGCATCCCCCCCCCCAAATTTTTAAAGTTTAAAATTGGGGGTTGTCTTATACATGGAACATTACAATTAAATATTCTTAATTTTGGGGTCAAAAAATAGGGGTTGTCTTATACATGGGAGGGTCTTATACATGGAAAAATACAGTACCTTCCTTTTCCTTACTCCCCTCCTTCCTTTTTTTAAAATTATTTTTATTCAATTTTTCCAATACAAAATTTACCGTATTTTTCGCTCTATAAGACACACCAGACCACAAGACGCACCTAGTTTTTGGAGGGGGAAAACAAGAAAAAAAAATTCTGAATCTCAGAAGCCAGAACAGCAAGAGGGCTCGCTGCGCAGTGAAAGCAACAATCCCTCTTGCTGTTCTGGCTTCTGGGATAGCTGCGCAGCCTGCATTCGCTCCATAAGACGCACACACATTTCCCCTTACTTTTTAGGAGGGAAAAAGTGAGTCTTATAGAGCAAAAAATACGGTATACAATTCATACATTTTTTTTATATATCCATTCTCAGTTGCTCCCCTCCTTTCTTGCATGTAGCCCCATACCTGTCTGGGCATTCTCTCAACCTTCCAGTACAGATTTATGGGTTACACATGGGCAAGGGAGGCAAAGTTCTGTTGCGTGATTGGACCCTGCTCTGCACATGCAACACCTTGAATCCTGTCCTGGGATAACAATTGCCATTCATGCACATTTTGGATCTGATGGTATTGGGATTTAAACTAGTGAAGCTATCCAGTTTGCACCCACAAGGAACAGAATGGTTTTTTATGAGTCAGCATGGCAGCCTGCTATGTGGAACAGCAAGCCAGAATGCTGACTCATTAATCAATCTGTTGGTAACGGAGGAGACAGGTCCAATCCTGCTGCTTGTAACATTCTTCTCTCTGCCAGCAGATTTTTCTGGCTGGGAACGATTCCTTTACAAGCAGCAGGTTGGAACCTTCCCCATCAGTGAATCTAGTCATTTGCCTATTCAGGAACAATTCTCCTTCACAATGCCTCTTCCACTATCATCTTTCTCAATTAAGGAACTCACTTTCTCACTGCCAAACCCAGAGATAGGGCACTAAGTTGGTGATGTGGTGCAAATTGTTATTCTGGGGAAATGGCTGGTCCAGATATTTGACAATGATGCAACGATTAACATATAGAAAATACTAAATAAATAAAAAAATTCTTCCAGTAGCACATTAGAGACCAACCAAGTTTGTTATTCTTCAGATATCTGAAGAAGTGTGCATGTACACGAAAGCTCACACCAATAACAAACTTAGATGGTCTCTAAGGTGCTACTGGAAGGAATTTTTTTTTTATTTTGTTTTGACTATGGCAGACTAACACGGCTGCCTACCTGTAACTAGAAAATACTGAGCTAGACAAACCACTGGCCTCACTTCTTATGTTCGCTTGGAAATGCAATGTACTTTAATATTCATCCGTCTTGTCTTGTGGGTACTGCAGGAGATAGAACTCAACGATGGCATGCTGCATTGCTTTCGTTTAGGTTTCAAAAGTGCAAGGTTTGCTAGTCCGAGACATGGTTATAATGTTTACCATGGATCTGGTTTTCTTCTTCTTTTCTTTCTTGATTTGTGCAAATGCAGGTTATGAGCAAAAGATATTTAGAATACGATTAATATGTCAGGTGAGGGACGCGGGTGGCGCTGTTGGTTAAACCACCGAGCCTAAAACTTGCCGATCAGAAGGTTGGTGGTTTGAATCCCCGCGACGGGGTGAGCTCCTGTTGCTTGGTCCCTGCTCCTGCCAACCTAGCAGTTCGAAAGCAAGTCAAAGGTGCAAGTAGATAAATAGGTCCCACTCCGGCGGGAAGGTAAACGCCGTTTCCGTGTGCTGCTCTGGTTTGCCAGAAGCGGCTTAGTCATGCTGGCCACATGACCCAGAAGCTGTACGCCAGCTCCCTTGGCCAATAAAGCGAGATGAGCGCCGCAACCCCGGAGTCGGTCATGACTGGACCTAACGGTCAGGGGTCCCTTTACCTTTACCTTTACTATGTCAGGCACCATGGCAATAGTGTGTATGTGCCTTTTAGACTGTGATTCGGTTGTGTCCTGCAAGGAATCTGCGGCAACTTTGCCCAAAGCTGGTGAGGGTTCTGCCATGTATGGAATTATTGAATCAGCGGCTGTCCTGAGACTTAAGCTCTTGCGTGGAAAAATCACCATCCTGCCTTAAACCACTCTACGTGGTGCCCTATAAAGAAATTATATCAGGGATAGACAACATGTTGCCCTGAATATTTTATTGGACCACAACTTTCACCATCCCTGGTTGTTGGTCAGGTTAGCTGGGGCTGATGGGAGTTGTAGTCCAACATCTGGAGGGCATCACAGTGGCCATCCATGGAATATATAATGTGGAGGAATGATCCGGGTAGGGTGAAAAAGCCAAATGCATCATAGACTGCTCTTTCTCTTTTCCTTTGCAGATTTGGCGATGACATCCCTGGTATGGAGGGCTTAGGGACAGGTACCAAAGATTCCTATTTTTAGTGCACCACACAACATTATTCTGCACCTTTGTTAGTACAAAAACTGCCTGGTTTTTCTTTATTGATGTTTTCCACCTACCAAGGAATCTGTGTGTTTTGCCTAAGGATGGAGGCAGGCCTGGGAACCACCTTGTGTTTGTATGTCCTGAGATTGTTTCTCCTTCCCAGAAGGCCTTAGTGCAACCCACTACCTCCACAGCACTTGCAGCACTTTCTTTGCGTGTCTACTAGTGCTACCTCCTGCCATTCATTGGTTGAGGACTGTTTTTAATCGCTCGTCTTGGCATCCCCACTTTTGGGTAAGGCCATGCCAACATACCATGCGGTGTTTTGATAGAGTCCCTTCTCTCCGAACACCACTGCACAGAAACTGAAGTCCTTACTTCACATGAGCCTCATTTATGATTATGAACCCCCACAATTGCTTCCTCGACCAGTGTGAGAGCGAGTGTGGTGTAGTGGTTAAGAGTGGTGAACTCGTAATCTGGTGAACCGGGTTCGCTTCCCGCTCCTCCACACGCAGCTGCTGGGTGACCTTGGGCTAGTCATACTTCTCTGAAGTCTCTCAGCCCCACTCACCTCACAGAGTGTTTGTTGTGGGGGAGGAAGGGAAAGGAGATTGTTAGCCGCTTTGAGACTCCTTAGGGTAGTGATAAAGCGGGATATCAAATCCAAACTCTTCTTCTTCAGTTGTCACCACAGGCCTTTGGGGCAGATTTCAGCCTAGAAGCACAATGACCTTTGGCAATAAGCGTATTCTCTCTTCCTTTCAGATATTACTGTGATCTGCCCCTGGGAAGCCTTCAGCCACTTGGAGCTACACGAGCTGGCCCAATATGGCATCATATAAACACACAGAGGCCAGAAGTGGGGCTGCATGGATATTTGCCTTCCCTCCAGTTGAGGAGGCAGCTTCTGTGACCTTCCTTTTATCTGTGCTCCTAGCCTCTTCAAATCAACTTTGCAGAAATCAGCTCTTGGCCTCCAGCAATTGATAAAACCATAATAAAACCCAAGTGAGCAAGTATTATGCTTGACTTTATGCTATTGTCTCTATCTGCGATGAACCTCCCTCCGTTGCAGCTACAGTTTGCAAAAATAGACATCTTTACATGTATAGTAGTTTCTCCATTTTACTATGACATCATACCCTCCCAACATTTATCCAAGGAAAATAGGGATGTCCCATTCCATAATGATAATTTTACCACTCCACACATCTTACTGGGTTGCCCCAGCCACTCTGCGCAGCTTCTAACATATATAAAAACATAATAAAACATTAAACATTTTTTTTAAATCCCTATACAGGATTGGCTTAAGGTGGCTTGGGAGTTTGATAACTCCATACCCTCCAATGTTTCTCTGATGAAAATAGGGACATCCTAAGGACACGGGTGGCGCTGTGGGTTAAACCACAGAGCCTAGGACTTGCCGATCAGAAGGTCGGCGGTTCGAATCCCTGCAACGGGGTGAGCTCCTGTTGCTCGGTCCCTGCTCCTGCCAACCTAGCAGTTTGAACCTTGCACATCAAAGTGCAAGTAGATAAATATGTACCGCTCCGGTGGGAAGGTAAACGGCGTTTCCGTGCACTGCCCTGGTTCGCCAGAAGCAGCTTATTCATGCTGGTCACATGACCTGGAAGCTGTATGCCGGCTCCCTTGGCCAAATAAAGCAAGGTGAGCACCGCAACCCGAGTCTGCCACAACTGGACCTAATGGTCAGGGGGTCCCTTTACCTTTACCTTTAAGGAAAAGCAAGACATTCCAGGATCAAATCAGAAACCAGGATGGGCTTCTGTAAATCAGGGACTGTCCCTGTAAAATAGGGACACTTGGAGGGTCTGTGTCATTCTCTTCCTTCTTATCTATTCCCTGGAAGTGGAGAGGTGGTGGTAGTGAGGAGGTTTAAAGCAGTAGATGCAATGCGGCTAGCAACCACTGGACCTGGTGGGGCAGTCAAGGAGTTCACTGGATAGAGGGCGAATTTGTTCGGGGTTCCTCTCCCTCCTCCCTTGCGAAGATGCTGTGGACACTTAATCAAAGACCGAGTAAAATATACTGGTGGGCCTTGCCTGAGTGACCAGCCTCCTGTGAGCAGATGAACTCATGCAATGAAAGCTATTGCAGCACTACTTGTTGGGCTCAAACAAGGAAGCACGAGGGCAGGGAGAGAGACTTTATTTGCAACAGGGAACCTTTAAGATGCAGTGTGATGTGAGTGGAATACTGCAGTGGAAAGGAGTAAAGTTGAAAATATGGATTCTGCACATATAGAATAGGATATAGTTTCTCCAGAGAGGTTGTAGAGTAGCCATAATAGGTTTGCTGGCTTGTAATCTCTGTTTTCACTGCCTGCTGAAAGGCATACAGAGAGGGGATAGGTAAGATTCCTACCAGAATATGTTCCCTAAATCTTGCCACTGCAGAGGAACACACCTTAGGAATGTTGGTTTTGGGAAGGGTGGGGGAAGCCGGTTGTTGGGCTGAAAATGCTTTCCAGGTACATTTCAGAAACCGGCTTTGAGAATGGGCTACAGGAAGCTAATGGATGGAATTCCACAAGAACTTTCCACAACACATGGAGACCAGATCCTGAAAGGAAGCTGTTCCGCTGCAACACTCTTCTTCTTTCTCTGTGCATATTTGGAGGGTGTGTCGGAGGAAGAGAGACAGTACTGATGGAACAGGATGCAGCCGGAGGAGAATCAGGGACAGTGAGAATGAGGAGGAAGGGTATGACGTAAGCAAGAGAAATCCAAGCACAAATGGTCTCCCTGTCCTTCATACCAGGTGCAAACCCTGCTCTGAGGAATTAAATAGTATATCATAACAGGATGAAATAGACTCAGAGTCCTGTAGTGATTTCATGCTCTTTATTGCAGCTTGTAAAACAGTGACTGAATTTCCCCACCAATTTCCCCAGGCTTTTATATACATTATTTACACAATGAGTCCCATCTGATTGGCTGATTCTGCTTCCCTCCTGGAGCCTGATAGGTCTTTTCCTGCAGGCCAATCAGTTGTTGCATTCTACGATCCTACCAGCCTAATAGGCTGATTAACTTCCTCCTGGAGCCTGATTGGTCTTTTCCTGCAAGCCAATCAGTTGTTGCATTCTAGGATCCTACTTGCCTATTGTTCTAGGATCCAAGCTTAGTACGTAACACCCCTCCCCTCTAAGTTCCCGTTGCGCTCGGAAGGTTATTCTGGATTCATAGTTTGCAGCAGATCATGAGCAAAATCCCTTTTGTCTCTGATGATAGGAGAGCAAATATGTTTCCTCCCTCTCACTGGAATCCCGAGTCCTAGCAAGGGCAATGCCTGCCAGAAGCTTAGCGGTCAGTAATAAGCTTCCTACTTCAATCACAATCAGAAGCACACAATACAAGCCAATCACTCCTGCATGATTATTAAGCCATCTGCTCAGCTGGGGAACGCAGCCTCCGAGATAGACGGTGCTTTGGGCCACAAACTCCTCCAGGGCCAGGGTGCCAAAGCCACACTGGGAATTCGGGATGGTACCGTTTTCCAGCGGATCCAGGCAGCAGGAAGCTGGGACGCCGCAGGCTTGCACGCCTGGAGAACTGCAGTTAAAATATCTGGAATGTGATAACAGGAAGAATCATTTCATCTGCTGCTAAGGCACAGAGGCTCTCCGCCTCTTCCAGCACACCCACTCCGTTTTCTGCATGTGAATGCAGAAGATATCCAGGCAAAGGATGGCATTCCTGCTGGTAAGGACGGTCTGCACATGGATTCACTAACTTGACCAGGACCAATGCATGCAGAGGCGTACTTTGCAAAGGGAAACTGCACACCCGGCACTGTGTGCACAGTGTGATCCATGCGTAATTGACTTCAGGCATGCGTTGCTGAATGGATGGACGGCAGCAGCAGGTTTGACACTGCCTGTTAGGGTTTGAGCTCACAGCAATTCTTGAATGGAAGACCGGAGAGGTGGCAGGTGTGGATTCAAGCTGTGCACCACTTACCAGCTCACACCAAAGGAGGGGAGCACAGAGAGAGACCAGATGCAGCAGCTAAGGAAGCTTCTTAACAAGAACAAGCCAGAGCAGCTCATACAATACTTCCTGCCAGTTTTAAAGCCAATTGTGCCAATTATCAGTGCGTGTGCACATGCAGGTCCTGAGTAAATACGTTAAATATGCACATGAACGTTGCCTTTGAACAAAAGATGAGACTAAACTGACACAGCCTTAGAAACTGTCCAGCACTTCTTGCATTTACAGACAATAACATGGCACAATATGCTTTTATAAAGAAAGGGCAAAAAAACCCCACAAAAATTGCAAGCTTGTTATTGTACTTATCCTAAACTTAACCTACAAACCTCAATGTTTGTAAGGTTTTTTTCTGTTGTCTTTTTACATGGCTGTATCTTAACAACTGTTATTTTTCCCCCCCCATCTTATTTTACCTTGTGCACTTATGATTTTATACTAGGTACAATTCCTTTTTCAATGAAGAATTGTGTGTATGGAAACATGAAGGAGATGAATATTAGCAGCACAGAAACCATAGACAAGATTTTCTGTGGCTGTGAGGTTTCCTTGCATATTCTGGAGCCGATCCAGAGAAAATTAGTCATGCTTAGTTATTCACAAGCAACATGTCCCACTGATTTTAGTGTGGCTAAACTGCTTATGGACTGGGGCCTCTCTCAGCATGATTCTGGTTAGAAATGAACTCAATTAGGTCTCTTAAAATGAAAGCAAGCAAGAGGATCAACCCAGATTAGTAGCCCAGGTGAAACCCAAGTAAAATGTGAATACCATGCTGGTGAAACAAGATGGGCATTGATCAATCACACACTGTCTTCCTAGGCTTCCCAGGCTTCTTGCAGGCATTACGTGAGGAGAACACAATATAGTTTTGTTTCAATCACATAAAGTGTAGATGAAAATAATAATAATAATATAATAATTTATTATTTGTACCCCGCCCATCTGGCTGGGTTTCCCTAGCAACTCTGGGCGGCTTCCAACAAAGATTAAAAATACATTAAAATGTCACACATTAAACACTTCCCTGAACAGGGCTGCCTTCAGATGTCTTCTAAATGTCAGGTAGTTGTTTATCTCTTTGACATCTGATGGGAGGGCGTTCCACAGGGCGGGTGCCATTACCGAGAAGGCCCTCTGCCTGGTTCCCTGTAGCTTTGCTTCTTGCAATGAGGGAACTGCCAGAAGGCCCTCGGTGCTGGACCTCAGTGTCCGGGCAAAACAATGGGGGTGGAGACGCTCCTTCAGGTATACTGGGCCAAGGCCATTTAGGGCTTTAAAGGTCAACACCAACACTTTGAATTGTTGAAAACAGATGGCATTATTAGCAATTTTGATTGATGGGTGATGATGACGATGATTGGGCTACATTGCGCTGTGCTGTGCTGCTGTTCTCCCACCTTTCCTAGGTGTTAACAGAACAGGGCAAGGGGAATTCTCCAAGTAGGCTCATACTCACAAATTTGTTTTCCAGTCTAGGTAGGATTCCACCCCACAGCACTGCAGGCCCATCTGAATTTCATCCATGATGAATTTGAGATCTGGGTCATCCTGGTATCGTAACACGGCCACTGTGAGGGACTCTTGCAAGGAGGTCTTGATTTGGCGTCTCAGAGAAAAGAAAACGATTCCACCCAGAGTTTCCAGGATCACAAACATCATGATTCCTCCCGTGAAAAGCTTCAAGAGGCAGGTGTTTTCAAAGAGGGCTCCTAGGCAGCCCAGGAGAGAGATTGTGCTGGCTACAAGACCCGCTAACACAAAAAAGAGCATGGGGTCGCTGCCCAAATAAGTTATGCGCTCACTTGCCAGTGACTCTTTGTCGGAGAGACCCCAGATCCCGATGGCCAAAATGAGCAATCCTGTAATGGAGAAGGCTAGATTCCAAACAAAGGTCAAGTATTTAACACAGTGGCTAAGTGAATCCAGAGGGTGATGGGAAGATGGGCAGAGGCGCCATTTTCTTGTCCGTTTCCTAAGATGCCATGCTTTTCGTCCTCTGCTGGGATTCAGCAGGGAGCCCTGTGCATTAGAGGGGCAAAATATGTCCACTTTGTCCGCCTAAACAAAGAAGAGAACCGAAGAAAACGTAGACCAAGCGTCAGAGATGAGGAACAAAACCAAAAATGGAGGTACAGTAAGCATTCCCTTCTCAGAATATCCTGTTGTATAACTGAAGGCCTTTGGCATAACAGTAGGGTAGAGAGCAGAGGACAGGACAGAAAATAGATTTTTGATCGACTTATATGGCAGGGGGGAATAATACATTATGGCTGGGTTATCATCTAGTCAGCAAAGACTTGATTCCCTGTGGCTTTACTTTATAAGACAGCTGGAGGCAGAAGCATAGATTAAGGGAAGATCCACACCATGCATTTAAAGTACAGTGGTACCTCGGGTTACATACGCTTCAGGTTACATATGCTTCAGGTTACAGACTCTGCTAACCCAGAAATATTACCTCGGGTTAAGAACTTTGCTTCAGGATGAGAACAGAAATCGTGCTCCGGCAGCAGCGGGAAGCCCCCTTAAAGTGGTGCTTCAGGTTAAGAACAGTTTCAGGTTAAGAACGGACCTCCGGAACGAATTAAGTACTTAACCCAAGGTACCACTGTACATTCAATGAACATTTAATATATACGACTCCCCTCAGAGAATCCTGGGAACTGTAGTTTACCCCTCACAGAGCTGCAATGTAATAATCTACAGTCCCCAAGATTCTTTGGGGGAGGCGGAAGCCATTTGTTTTAAATTATGACGGGGAACTGCCTTATGCGTAGTGATGACAGAGGTTTCTGACGTATCACTGCTGAGCTATAGTGGGCAGAGGGCAACGTTATGGGGAAATCTGATGGGAAGGACAAAGCATATGTGATCCATTCAAGAGAGAGAAGAGGCCATTTAAAATGACTGAGGGAAGTGGCAGGCAAAGTGATTAATGGTGTGATTGAACTTGGAATAGAATAAAAGGTACATATGTAAGACCAAGGAACGTCAAATTGTCATTTTAAGGCATTCTTCTTAGTAGACATGCTAATACATAGTCTTAAGTATATTTCATTAGAAGAAAGTCTGACAGAACTCAGGGGACTTACTTCAACGTAAACTTATTTAGGATTATTCTTAATATTTTCATATTGATGACCATACAACATGATGGACTAGGGAAAAATTTGGTCTCTGCAGAATTAGGTCAACAGTCTGTCTTTCTTTCTTTCTTTCTTTCTTTCTTTTCTTTCCCCCTCTCTCTCTCTCTCCCCACATGCTATTAGAAAATCTCATTTGTTTTCCCCTCCACACAAATGGGAAAACAATGCCATATATAGAGGACTAAAGATCTCCAAAGACAAGGGTAAACTCAGAAACAATATACAAATCATAATGATTACCTTTGGTAGCAATGCACTAGTTTCATCAACTTCCATCTTCTTGTCCTGCAAATATAGTCCTGGCAAAAAAGGATTTAAAAATGCAGCAAGTTTCTCTTTCATATTTCTAAAGCCGTAAAAGCAATTAATTGGATATCATTCTGCCCTTCTCCTGGCTAACCTAGCGAGAAAGCTGCAAATGTTATGCACTGCATAGGGGGAGGGAGTTTCAGGGCAGACCCCGCTACAGTCATACTTGTATCATGTGAGAAATCACATTTCCTGGCTCAAAGAGGCCACCTTTGTGTTGCTTATGAATTATCCACTAAGTAGTTATATGTTCCATGATATAATTAATACCACACAACTGAATGCATTTCATACACATACACATATATAATATTCAGACTTACAAAGATAAGGGTTGCTGCTGCACTGTAGCCTTCCACGACAGATAAAATTGCAAGATCAAAATGAGATTCACTTTACCCTGAAAATTAGCTATGTCCTTATTTGGCACAAACTCTTAACTGTACCACCAAACAGGAGACACACTGAACATCAAAAAGAGCATCAAAGCATCACAATTTTACATTCTGCAGAATCTGTAACATATGGATTCAAATTCAAATTCAGTCATAGATCTGCTGAGCGGCCATAAAGAAATTCCAAACGCTGGCTTCCCATCTGTAAAATAGAAATGTGACAGATCAGAGGTGCCAACTTGAATAAAATATGGGGGGGGGGGTGCAAGCTGATAAGCCCCACCCTACATAATCGATCACATGACATTTGAATACCAATGCCCATGAACTGGTGTGGGAGGGTATCAACCCCCCTTCATACGCCCCTGTGCGTGGGGCGCTGGCACCCCTTTTGGTTGGCGCTGTGAGTCCATGTGTTCCACAACTGTTCTAAAGGTTTTAAAGGTAAACAACTATTTCCTTAAAACAAGCCAACAACTTTGGGCCCCCCCCCTAAAAAAAGGTCGACAACTCTGGGCAACTTAGGGGCGCCGGGTGGATCTTTGTACCCCGGTGCCACATATGCTGAAGATGGCCCTGTGAAATGAGCTCAGTAGAAGGCAGTTCTCTCTTCCTCTTCTGCTTAGAGTGTCTCCTTCTTTCCTCTTTACAGACTGTAGTTTCAAGGATGGGACTGGGGCAATGATAAGAAGATTGTCACCTCCACTTGGGTTGACTGTGTGTTATAAGACGGTCTCCTCATACTGCAGGGTCTTCCATTTTACAGAGTGTACATCCAAGAAGGGGAGGGGAGGGAAAGTGCTCTGCTGCAGAAATTCCTTTAGCTAATGGGGCCTCCTGCTGCCGCTGCATGATTTTTGTTCTCATCCTGAAGCAAAGTTCTTAAACTGAGGTAATATTTCTGGGTTAGCGGAGTCTGTAACCTGAAGCGTATGCAACCTGCAGCATATGTAACCCGAGGTACCACTGTATGTGTGTGTGTATATATATATATATATATATATATATATGTGTGTGTGTGTGTGTGTAAATCGCTTTGGTTCATGCAATGCCGGTCTGTGAATAGAACCAATGTTACATATGATTATATGTATAGACACACACACACACGTGTCGTGTGTGTGTGTGTGTGTGTAACAAAAATCCTAGAACAAGCACTGGGATTGCTATCGCTAGTTAAAACAGTTTCCCAGTCTGCCATAAGCCATGCTCAGGCAGGAGAAGGGAAAGCATGAATGAATTGCGACTGGAGAGAGCAGCTTCCAGAGGACATTTTGCAGCAACTCCGCGCATTACAAGACTTGGGAAGCACAACTGCATTGAAACTTAACGACGAAACAAAACTTGCCAGGCGGCTTGCTACCTTTCTAAGAAACTTATCTTCATAAATAAATAAATAAATAAAACACCTTCTGGCGGGGCGTGTCACGTGCGCGGCGTAGAATCCGCGTGGAACCTAGGATCTCTCTTGTGAGAGACAAGACAGAGAGTCCTGAGTGGGCGGAGCCTAAGCGCAAAAGAAGAGGAAGAAGGGACGGGGGGAGAGCAGCGCCCGCCTTCGACGCCGGACCGTTTCTCTCCCGGAACCTTGTTGCCTCCGCTTGCGTTACTGGGCCGGGAACGGTGACGCGGCACTATTGGCGGTGCACAAGCTGGCTACCAGGCAGGAGGCGGCGCTACCGGTGCCGGGGCAGGACGCGGGGTCGGGAGCGGTTGCGAGGACATGGCGGAGACTATTGTAAGTTGGGCTTGAGGTGGGGGGGGTGAGAAGAGAAGGGGGCACGTGGGGTGACCTGTCGTCGTCCTATTCCCCCCCCCCCAGACAGCCCTGGGTTGCCCCGGGTTCCCCCGACGTGAGGCCTGTGAGGGAACAGGAGGCGCCGCCGCTCCCTCCCTCCCTCTTTGTCATGGTGAGGGAGGCGGCGAGTCTTGGGAGCGCCCCCCCCGCCTCGCCCTGCCCCTGGATCCCCACCCCAGTGGGGGGTGGCGGCATTGGCCAACTGGGTCTGATTCCCCTCCAGTCTCTCCATGCAGGTTCTGGGAAGGAGGCGGAAGAATGATTTCTCCGGGGGGGATTCCTCGGCCCTTCTTTTTGAGAAGGGGGGGGGCGGCCTGGGCATACTGGCACTGGCAGTCGCTTGTGTCCGACCTCCCCCACCCCCCAAAAATAACCACAACAACTTGGAAGTATCAAGCGATCCCTCTTGTGCTTTCACCAAAGGGAGGAGGAGTGCGGAAAAGACGGGGCACCGCAGGGCTAAGCCGCTTTAATCTCAATTTCTTCTCTCCACCCCCCAAAGGGAGAACAGCGGGAGCTGCAGTTCCCGAGGTTGGGAGGAGGGGCTGCGAACTAAGAATTCCCAGCAGAGCACCAAACTACAATTCCCAGAGTCCTCTAGGTGAAACCATGACACTTCAGCTAGCATAAAACTAAAAAAAACAGCATGCATATGCCTAGTTAGTCGACCTTAACTGCTGTCAAAAACCCATGGAAGTGGGGAGCATGTGTGGCCAATGTGCAACCCATGTGAACATAGTTTCTGCGACAGCAACTATTTTTTGTTTTTTTTTGCCTTCAGTTTAGTGATCATTTTATTTCTCAGTGTCCAGGTTCAGTTGCTATTTTTTCAAGATCGATGTGCTGTTGGGCTATTTGGCGGCCTGCCTAAAATGCATTATGTCTTGTGTGTGTGCATGCGTGCAAGTGTGGGCATAGGGGTGAGTGGGACCCTTAATATTTTTCAGAATTAAGTAGGAGGCTAGCTCACAGGCTGTAATTGTAATTCTGTGCCTTGTGAGATCAGTAACTTTTAATGTATGGTCATAAATAGCTGAGTTATTTTCCACTTGAAGCTTTAGATGCATTTATATCCATCTGACAATACCCAGTTAGGTTGGGTACAAGGCAAAAAAAACCCCAACCCCTGGATTTAACTTGTAGAAAATTCATAAGCGTTCTTGGCTTAGCTCCAGTTGTAGAATGTCAGAGGATTATGTTCCTTACTGAATAAGGGAAACTTAGTTCATGCTAGAATGTGGGAATACTCCAGCGGTTGCCTTACATTAAGTTGTTTTTGTGAAGAAGCCTTCACATTGTTTTTCTCTGTCCATGTGGACAAGGTGAGAAATTAATCCCTTCAAATATAAGTTGAGTTAAGGCACTTTTTAATGGGACGAAGGAAGAAAATTTAGGGTATTATTTGAGGCATTTGAGAAAGAACAGATTTATCATAATGCCATATGCAACATAGGAAGCTCTCTTGCACCGGGACAGTCTATACTAGGCAAGTATAATCTACTCTTAATTGGCAGCAACTTTGCAGCATCTTAGACAAAAACCTCTCATGTTACTTGCTACTTGACCATTTTTTAATTGGAGATACTACAAACGAAATGCAGGACATTCTGTGTGCAAAGCGTGTGCTCTACTTGTGTGCTCCACCTCCTTCCTATAGATGTTTGAAGACTGATTGTTCCATAAGAGCACACACGTCTGAAGTTTGAATTACATATAGTGTGGGTGTATCTCTCCCTATAGTGCATAGAGATTAATATCACATAGGCATGAACACATAATCATGAGAAACCATGGGCAGCTTGAAATGCTGCCTTTTGAATTATTAGGTCACTAGTACTCAGTTTTCTCAACAGCCTAGTCCTGTGAAGATTCAGGTGTATGTAACTGCATAGGATCGGACAGCACAAGTTATAGTAATGTGCGTGTGTTAGCTAGACGTAGCTTATGCCAATGTTAACAAATTGTTGCCAGTATCTGTGATAATCTTGACCATATGTATCAATATTCATTAATTGTCCATACAAGTAAACGAGGCAGGGGCTTATTTGGACATTTTTGGCATGCAGTCAGAGCCTTCAGTCTCCAGAGCGAGACTGTGGTGTGGTTTTAATGGCATTCTAGTTAAACCTGTTTTTGGTAGGGTTAGATCATCCACTTTGATTGTAGCTAAACGGAATGTAAATGCCACTGTTTAACCTGCTTAAGAGGTAGGTTGTTTATGTAGTATTCTTTGTGGCAATTAAATGCCCCACTTGGTTGCTGACACCTGGTTTTCAGTGTAAACCAAGTTTTAGCAGTAGAACTGAGTCAGCATAGTTTTCTGTAGGAAGTGCAAATCACATGAAAGACTTGACAGACAATAGTTTTGGGGAAATGCTCTTGCTGGGGCTTCTCTCAAAATTATCTGTCCTTGCCTGTCTAGGAAACAGGGTAGTTTCCCTGCTTGTAAAGGATTCTAATGCATGTCACTATTATAAGATTCTGACTTACAGGTGGCTTTTAATATTGACAGGTTTCTTGGTTGATATTCTCTGTACTTTGGGCCATCTGCTGAGGCAGCTTATCTGCCTATCATCATCATCTGGACACTGCAACCTTTCAGTTTCAAAAACCTTTAAGGTTACTTTTCTAAAGCTACACAGCAAGCATTTTAAAAGTGTCTTCTAATAGTCTTTCATGTTTGTTACCACGATAGAGGAATACTACAGTTTCAGAGTAATTATGGACAAATGCTGTATACTGTATTATTCAGATCCATTTTTCTCTCTATGTGTGATTGGCGTGTTAACACCCACAAGGTGAGTGCTGGTTGCTATTCTGTGTGCCATCTACACCAATGGATGGAGCTTTGGGGAACGTATCCTGCCTTTCGGACAGGGGCTTTCCACTCAAATCATTATTTGCCTGCCTCTGCTACTTGTTTCTAATTTGGGCATGCACTTTCTGTACTGCATGTGCACACTTTGGGAGGGGGGAAAATAATCACGGAAGTGCACCGGAGCAAACATTACTAGCTCTCAGTTGTCATATGTCCCAATAAATTAAATATAGGCTTTCACTTTTTTGGAAGGTGGGATGCAGGGTTATACATTCCCATTTAGTTTTAATTTGAGAATATAGGGAGGCCTTGAACATAAGTGGCATTTAGCTATGTTAAACTGCTAATTGATTCGAAGGACAAGGTGGGGTGTGTCAATAAAAAACAAAACAAAATCCCGTATCCATAAGATGCACAACTGCACATTACTCCCCTCCAAAAAAAAGTACTGCAGCATGGAATACTGGACATTCCGATAAAGAGGTCTTACCTAATTCTGTGTAATTCTCTTAAAAATAAATAAGGTATTGATTTTACATGTACAAAAAAGAAAATACAAGCTAACATCGATTAACAGTGTTTACATATGGTAGGTGCATCAGTGGGATGGAGCAGGCTGACTCAATAGTTACTTTTTTTTTTTTAAAAAAAAAAGAAAGATCCCAGTGTATTTACCATGATCTCAGAAGTAATTCCCACATTTACTGTGTGAAAATAGTGAGCGAATTGATCCTGCAAACTGTGTGTGCCTTCAGCATGGCAGTCAGAGGGAACAGAGGTCTTTCATTTAGGCTGGTGGAAGCATAACAGTTAAGTTGTGCCAATGAGCAAATGGAAAATATGGGTTTGGTCACCATGGACTGCTTAGACACATGACAAACCACCCATCCAAAAATGCACCAGTGAGCTTCCACACCAGCAATGACTGCAGTTTTTTTAACTGGCTATTTTTACTTACTGAATTTTCCATGGTAAGGGAATATCTGGATTCAACAAAGAAAAAGTATAGGCTGGCATTTTGATGGCAGCAGTGACATGTGGATGCTGTGAAAAGGTATGAGCACCAATTCCCCCAGTAAATTCCCATCTGGAAACACCCACAAGTTTGAAGGTGGTTTTTCAAATGGAAAAGAAAAGACCTATTGCATGATGTTGAAATTCAAAGGGGTTGGGCCTGGAATTAATAGCGTGACTTGGTCTTAGTATTAGTCATCCTGCTTTCACTCTAGAGTGGAATACTACAGAGAGTCACTGCATGTTTACTGTCAAGTAAGTTATATTGAATTCAGTGGGGCTTGCTCCCAGGCAACATCCTGCTTTGTCATGTTGGATTTTGTTAGGTAATAAAAGCAAACATCAGAAAAATTGAATGTTAAAACAGTGTTACAAAACCACATTATGTTTATATACTTAAAACTCATAGAAAGTATCAAGGTGGTGCAAAACAGTATGTGCCAGTACAATAAAAGATAAAACACTATTCAAACAATGCAAGATACATGCCCTAACTGTATGTGTTCATTTAAAACATGGGCAGAACAATCTAAAGAGGGTGAATGAGGAAGCACCCAAGACAGAGGAACCACCAAATCCAAAGCCCTGTCAGGTTTATGCCAACATAATAAAAAGCAATGTTTGTTTCCTTTCCTCTTTCCCTTTCTGCAGTCTTTTAGAAGACAAATCCCTTCCATTGGTCCCAGTAGATGGGAAAATAAGTACCGTATTAGCCCGAATATAAGCTGCACCCGAATATAGTTATACCTCTAGTTACGTACTGCTCTGGTTTCGTAACTTTCAGGTTATGAACAGAGCAAACCTGGAAGTGTTTCCTTCCCGGTTCGCTGCACGTGCAGAAGTGTTCTGCGTGCTTTGTGCATGCACAGAAGCAATCTGCAGTAGCAGCCCTTTACTTATGGACTTTTCGGGGTGCAGGCGGCACCCTGGAATGGATCACGTTCGTAGGTAGAGGTACCACTGTATAAACCACACCTTTCAAATTGGAGGTGAAGAAAGAAGAAAACCCAAATATAAGCTGCTCCCTTCTTCACTGGCTGCATACTGGGTAGGGTGGGAGAGCCGTGCTGTGTTGCCGGCAGCCTTTCCCCATCCTTCCTTCCTCGCTTTCTCCCTCCCTGGCCTTGGGGGAAGGGGAGACTTTGCCATGCTCCTGGAGCTGTTTGCCCCGCACTCCTGGCTGCATACTGTAAGGTCACGAATAGCAGCCGCACTTTATTCATGGTTGAAATTGGGGGTGGGTGGGAGGCTTATATTCTGGCCAATACGGTATATTGGAACCAGAGCCAATGTACTCACCCCATCCCTGTTCTCTGTGTGTTGGGAACAGAAGGAATTTGGATCCAGCGCTTCCCTCAACATGCTCACCTCCTACGTGATGGGGGACACAGCTGCAAAAATTTCCATGACTGCAGCATGGAGACATCCATGCTCCACCCACCAAGAGGCAGACCTCTTGCTCCACCCATGGAGAGGTAGATCCACAAAATCCTGTGACCCCTAGGTTACCTGGGATAGCTCTCCAGCTGAGGTTGCCCTTCATTTTTTCACAGGGCAAAATTGCAAAGGGATATCAGATTATTTTTCTTGACCTCTATGTATGAAAGCTTCAGAAGTGTAAAACAAGGCAGCAGTGCTTCAGGCCCAGGATTACCTTCCTAGGGACAATTACCTTGAGCTGTTGTTTTCCCAGAGTAGATAGCTGCCTTTCTTTTTCCATCTCAAGAGATTGCTCCATTGTTGCATGTCCCGTAGGACTTGCATGATTTAACGCACTGTACTGCTGTGGTGTTTGAACTCCAGCTGTGATTGGCCCTGCCGCCATGTGCAGTGGTCAGAAATGATGGAAGTTGTAGTTCATCAGCATCTGGAAGGCCAGTTTCCCCACCCCTGTGCTAAAATGAGAGCCACTGGCAGTTAATGATGCTACTTGATGTAATTTTTTTTCTGCTAAGAGAACAGCCTGAAAACTCATGAATGTTTATTGCTGAGCTTGTAGATAATTCCTGCTGTTTTTGATTTGTAAACTCAGTCTCTGTCAGGAAAATAACTTAGAAACCTATTATTGTGTGTCTTTAAAAAAGATAATATGAAAATGCTTTAGATTTTACTATTCCACTTATTCCTCTTCCTGCCAGTTATATGTTCCTGCATTAAATTTTGTATTAGTGTCCTCTTAAGGACTTACAGGCTGCATTTGTGCTGGTTTATTTCCTACATTTAAAAGCCAGTTCTCTATGTTCAGCCTCTTTTGCCCCCAAACTCAGAACTTCACAGTTTTATTTTATTTCTAATTTTCTTCAAAACCTTTCCCATTCTTAATAGATAATTCGTGTCCAATCACCCGATGGAGTGAAACGCATCACAGCAACAAAGCGGGAAACTGCTGCAACGTTTCTGAAAAAGGTATTCTAGCTTGGCATATTCTTTGCTGTTCTTCTAAGGAAGCAACAATAGGGAACCTCTGTTTTCGCATCACAGCCAGTTTGTGCACCTGCTCTTTAGGATTTGGTTGGATTTACCCAGAAGCTTTCTTTGACGATGATTTAACATAATTAGAAGAGAATAGTGGTGGCTTTGTGGTTCAACACACATCACAGAAGAAGCTAATCTTTCCAAAATTAAACTCCAACAACCTTTGGTTGGAAACCCACATTTGAAACTTTTATCAAAGCCTAACCTTGGTATATTGTAAAATGTCACCAGTGCTGTTTCAATCAGAGGAGTATTTTTTAAAAAAACAAGAACCTTTTGATGGCAGAGGATCAGATGTAGTGGTTCAATACACCAGGCACTTACAAGCTTTACAAGTAGTGTGGTGGCCTCTGTGTTTATGCTTGCTTCTTTGGGGACTAGTGGGATTGATTTGTATGCTCATAAGCCAAAACAGTGACTGTAGTGCAAAATTCATCTGTTAGTTGGGAACCTCTTCCATAATTTAGTTGCCAAGCAAAATAAATCAGATGTCTTGAGGCAGCCTGAGTCTGAAGTCCAAAGCATCTATGGCAGGAATTGAGTTATATTGAATCCAGTGGAACTTGAGCAAAAATGGTTTCGGATTGGACTGTGTTATTATAACTTACTGTATGGCTGCCTTTTTAACTGAAATATAACCAAAGGGACGCGGGTGGCGCTGTGGGTTAAAGCCTCAGCGCCTAGGGCTTGCTGATTGAAAGGTCGGCGGTTCGAATCCCCGTGGCGGGGTGCGCCCCCGCTGTTCGGTCCCAGCGCCTGCCAACCTAGCAGTTCGAAAGCACCCCTGGGTGCAAGTAGATAAATAGGGACCGCTTACTAGCGGGAAGGTAAACGGTGTTTCCGTGTGCGGCTCTGGCTCGCCAGAGCAGCGATATCACGCTGGCCACGTGACCCGGAAGTGTCTTCGGACAGCGCTGGCCCTTGGCCTCTTTGAGTGAGATGGGCGCACAACCCTAGAGTCTGTCAAGACTAGCCCGTACGGGCAGGGGTACCTTTACCTTTATAACCAAAGTGGTATGCAACACAAACAATATTTCATTTCCAAACACTACTCAGCAATAAAATTTATGCTCAATATAAACTTCATAAAAACAGCCTAAAATTGCAATGCAACTGAAACCAAAACCATAAGTACTGTAATTCAGATTTTCACCTATATACACCTGCATACGTCAAAATTCAGGGAAGATCTTCCAGTAGGCAAGGACCCACAAATACACTTGCAAGTGCCCCATTTTTATTTATATTTTGCTCTATCAAGAGGGTCTCCACTGTTCTTGGAGAAGTATGAGCACAGTCCCAGGCTCCATGATGGCTCAGAAGCATGGAAGAATGGCAGAGGCTCTTTCTGAGACTGCCCTGAACCACAGTGATCATTGGAAAACCCTGAAATTTCTGGCTGCTTTCTCAGCACCTGAGGCTTACTGCAGTGGGGTTAAGCTCTTAGCCCTTTTTCAACAGGGGCTCTTCCCCACCCCCATTGTACTAAACTTTGTTTCCCACTGCCAATGGAACAAGTTCTCTTTATGGGAAGTGGCTAGCTGAAGCCCCATTGAAAGCAAATTCCTTAATCCAAGATTGGCCTTTCTTACACTGAGCTCAATTTTCAAAGTCAAATGGTTGATTCAGACTACTGTTTAATTTAGAACCATCTTATCAGCTCTAATGGGGTTTATGTGCATTTGCCAGAGTTGCAATAAGGTACTTTGCCTAATTACCTATACAACTAAACCACAGATTATGTTTCCACAGTAATTCCCATGTTCTTTTACCCATGAACAGGAAGAGTTGAAAGATCTTGGTGACATTTTTCTCTTCTAATCTGTATTCCACTTTCATTTAGAAATTTCCTTTACCAGGTTTAAGCAATTGGGGGTGCACCAATTGGGCTTGCCTGCTCCCTGTTTTCCGGAGTGAAAATTATTCCCTGAAATGGGCCTAACCCTGTTTCAGCATTGACTTCAACGTTAATTGCTGACAAGTGTAGCTTAATTTGAAATTTCCACCCATACAATGTCTACATAATATGTATTGTGGATTCTGTGAGTGTACATTTCAGATATTTCCGCTTCCATTTTTGTGTAATAAACTTCATGTGGAGATAACATCTGAGACTTGTGTTGTAGGGATAAACATACCGTAACTGTATGAGATTTCTGCTGTAGACATTATGTTCTCTTTTTTTTCTAGGTTGCAAAAGAATTTGGCTTCAGAAATAATGGATTTTCTGTGTACATCAATAGAAACAGGACTGGTGAGATCACATCATCTCCCAATAAGTCCCTCAACTTATTAAAAATCAAGTAAGTACTTTGCAAAAGACATGGAGCCACTGTTGGACTATAGTTGGCTCTGTTTCTGTTTGGGCAAGGCCAGTCAGATTTCTTGACAGTGCCTGTCTTGGCAACTGAACAAGAATACCCACTCTAATATTCCCTATGTGGTGTCGTCTGTCCTATTTATGTCTATGGGTTTAGATGAAGCAGATCTCTTGAATTGAGATTTTGAAAGAATTATGAGGTACTACTTAGTAACCTATTCTAATATGTTACAGTGCATTAATTCTTTTTTGACCCCAAAAATTGTTTTAATCCATTTCTTTCTTTGTTTACATGCACTTGGTCTGGAAAGGAGATGGGAGAGCTGGGCTGCTTCTGCTGCACAATTTTTCCTTGGACACCTAATTTGATGATACAGTGGTACCTTGGTTTTCGAACATCTCCGCCGACAAACATTTCGGTTTTCGAACACCGTAAATCCAGAAGTAAATGCTTTGGTTTTCAAACTCACCTTGGAAGTGGAACATGCCACATGGCTTCCATATTGAGTTTTCCGTATTGTGTTTTCAGTTTTTGAACATTTCAGAACTCGAACAGTCTTCCAGAACGGATTATGTTCGAAAACCGAGGTACCACTGTACTAGTTAAAATAAAATGGATTTTAGAATACTATATGCTCAATATCGTAAGAACCAAATTTGGAAGGTATGTTGCTTGCCCTCTAAGGGCAGTGCTGGATCTATTGGACCCTTCAGCTTGGATACAGACGCGGGGGTCCCGTTCCTGGCCCCATTGTGTGTTGGCGGAGCATGCATAAGCCCTGCCCCGTTCTGCCCTCTTCCAGATCTAAAAGGTACACACATGTTGTTGGCAGTCACGATAGCAATTGACAACAGTTAAAACAGTAATAATTATTATTCTGATAAAATTAAAATGGGGTAGAGCAGTAGCTGATTCCCAGCGAAACAAGGAAGTTCTCACTTGTTTGTAAAAAGCCAGCAGGGAGGAAGCTGTTTCATTTCCCTTGGATGGATGTTCTATTTAAGGGCAGGTGACTAATTGGCTCCTCTGTTAGCTTTTCCTTTTCTTTTTTAATTGCCTTTTGCTTTGGAACGAAAAAGCAGCTGAACAGCAGCCAGATGCACCTATGTTTTCTTTAATTGCATGAGCTCTAATGGATAAGTCTCCTGCTTGTAGGCTAATTTGTGGCTTAGCAATAAGTTTCCTAGCTGTTCCTGGTAGTTTGCAGAGTATGGCATGCAGTCTTCATGTTTTTTTTCCACTTAACATTACATCTAGTCTGACGCCTTGTGCATTCAGGTTTACATGGGTTGAATAATGAGCCCATTGGAAATCTGTGCTTACCCACTTTTGTTTAGAAATGTAGTAGAAGCAGCAACAGCAGTTATATTTTACCATCATCCTGGAACGATATTGTCAAGTAGGTAAACCATTTTACAGATAAAAGCAGAACACCAAAAAACATTGTTTTTAGTAATAAAACAATCCTATTGTAGCATCTCGGACTTCCTGACTGTAACTGTCTTCATTACAGTTAATATAATAAAGAATTAAAAATAAACCCAGAAAATAAAAATATTAATAATAAAGTAATTTCAGTGTCATTAAAGGAATTCCAAACTATACTATTGCCTTAGAGTCAGGAGTAATTTTGACTGCATTCAAAGAAAGAGTTTGCAGTAAATTAATTTTGTCTTTGACCCATCTCATCAGATCTCAGAAAAGACGTCAATTTTGACATTAAAATGAATTTCCAACCTTGATCCATTCATTGATATTAATTACTAAAGGGGACTTCCATTTCTGCACAAGCAGCATTATTCCAGGAACTGTCATGTTTGAAACTAATTCTGTATGTATTCTATTAGATATTTTGTGTAATTTAATCGTAATAATAATAGAATGGTATTTCATATCCCAATACACTGGTTGTTTTCTGAACTTTTTGCAGTAAGCTACATTTCCATCACATATGAAAATGGTCTCCTGGTTCCTTCCTACACCTCCAACACATTTTTGCATTGTTTCTATTTTGCTTAACATCACAGGACTTAAATACCAGCATTGCCTTACAGTAGTTTCCCCTTATTGTTATAGTCTATGAGAATCTCTGGCATAAAACCCAGACTCTCACGGAGATATTGCTACCAACACCTTGCACCACTAACCCAAGCACATTAGTTCACTTGCTCAAAAACAGTTGATATTTTCTGGATAGTAGCCTTTTCCAAGTGCACGTAGCTTCTTATTTTTTATTATTTTATCTAAATAGAGCACTCCTTCTCCAGTTCTTAAAGCTGTGGTCTGAGTCTGCTAAGCTTGGATGTTTCTGTTTAGGAGAAGAAAAGTTAGGCTTGGTGTAGCAAGGTTCTTTCCAGAACCCTGGCACAGAGCCGGCTCAGCTATTAGGCAGACTGAGGCGACTGCCTCAGGTGTCAGAAGCCCGCAAGGTGGCAGAAGAGAGTCTGGAACAGAAGAGACACTGGAAGCATTCAAAATTGTGCGAGATCTTGTTGAGCGTGCAAGATTTCAGCAAGATCTTTCCTGAAATTGGTGCTATTTATCTGCCAGCAGTGAAGGTGGCAGGGCAGGCAGAGAAGCAGCAGCAGCAGTAGTAGGTATGGTGTTGGCAGCAGGAGGGCAGGGCAAGATGACACTTCCTGCTTTGCCTCAAGCAGCAAAATGGGATGTGCTGCCCCTACCCTGGCGAATAGCCTTCCCCCTGTCTGCTGTTTTTGGTAGCCTATCAATAACGATAGAAGGGAATGTGCTGTTTAGAAGGAGAATCTGGAAAAGCTTTTATGTTTTCCATGGCTTCTCAGTTGTTCCATCCCTGATTGGGGAGGAGAGATGGGAACATCTTTAAAATGTAGCACAGGACAGAAGTTGAGTGATTGCGCTCTGTTGGCTCATCTTGGGGAAACTGCATCACCGAAAACCACGTCTTTAAAAAAGCAGCATCATTGATTGGCGTGAATTAGAAAGAAACATCATGCAGAGAGCCAGAGATTCTTTTAAGATTGCAGTCCTCTGCACAGGTACTTGAGTACAACTAGATTTAGCTTCCAAGTTAGCATGCACATGAATGCTCTGTAACTGATGCAGTGGTACCTTGGGTTACAGACGCTTCAGGTTACAGACACTTCAGGTTACAGACACTGCTAACCCAGAAATAGTACCTCGGGTTAGGAACTTCGCTTCAGGATGAGAACAGAAATCACATGGCGATCACGCGGCAGCAGCGGGAGGCCCCATTAGCTAAAGTGGTGCTTCAGGTTAAGAACAGTTTCAGGTTAAGAACGGACCTCTGGAACAAATTAAGTTCTTAACCCGAGGTACCACTGTACTGATTTAGGCTGGATTCGGAGCTCCTGCTTGAGGAAAGGTGGGAGCATTTCCCCCACTTCAGCCCCCTATGTCCCCCGAAAAGTTGCTCTGAAGGATTAGAAGGACCCTTCTACAGGGGACTACAAGGGGAAGGGAATGGGTAAAAAAAATTCTCCCTTCTTCCTCCAGTAGGAGCCTTCATAAGACCTTATTCCTTCTGGATTAGAAAAAGCCCTTCCCTTTGCAGAAGGGACACTCTAGATCCAACCCGTAATGTATAGTGCTAATGTCAAGACTGTAGAACAGGCAGGTGGTCCCCCAGGCCTCTGAATCTGGGCTCCTGTTCTCACGTAA
Source organism: Podarcis tiliguerta (assembly GCF_965153285.1). NCBI lineage: Eukaryota > Metazoa > Chordata > Lepidosauria > Squamata > Lacertidae > Podarcis > Podarcis tiliguerta. The sequence goes on along the minus strand of NC_139535.1, from coordinate 94,901,151 downwards.
GCCATACCATCTTACCCCTAGGCTCTACCCCAGCAGTCCTGTTCCATGGTGAGTGGCCATGCAGGAGAAAATAGCTTCCTGTAAAGACCACTTATGGGATGCGGGTGGCGCTGTGGGTTAAACCACAGAGCCTAGGAGTTGCCGATCAGAAGGTAGGCAGTTCGAATCCCTGTGACGGGGTGAGCGCCTGTTGCTTGGTCCCAGCTCCTGCCAACCTAGCAGTTTGAAAGCACGTCAAAGTGCAAGTAGATAAATAGGTACCGCTCCGGCGGGAAGGTAAATGGTGTTTCCGTGCACTGCTCTGGTTCGCCAGAAGCGGCTTAGTCATGCTGACCACATGACCCGGAAGCTGTACGCCGGCTCCCTCGGCCAATGAAGCGAGATGAGCGCCGCAACCCCAGAGTTGTCCGCGGCTGGACCTAATAATGGTCAGGGGTCCCCTTACCTTTACCTTAAGCACCACTTGGTTTGTTGCTGTGCACTGAGCCTTCTGCTTGAGCCCCTTTCTCAGAGCTCAGTGAGAAAGCCAAGCTAAGAAATGATAGTGAATAGTGTGTGTGCACATACATGATAGAGAATGGAGTGTATGTGTGATTTGGCCCTGCCCACTTTCCGCCAAGAAAACCCTGCTTTGCCGGGTGTGAAAAGGATTCCACACCCTGCTATGAGTTGCCCAGCCTCCCCGCACCAAGTTCATCCCAGCTGCATTCCTGTCTGTCTGCAAATATGGGGAAGAAGGTCCATGGGAGTCATTCTTCCTGTGTTCCTTTCCTTTCTGTACATTGTGATTGCCGGCACCAAAAAGGTAGGGAGCAAGCAGATACATGATGGGATCACTGAAATCCATTGCGTGACTCCCATTTGCCCATGTGAATGTCTGGCTTCTGTATACGCAGCCCGTCATTTCCCACCAAATGCAGCCCTTGGAGCCAATATGGCGAATGTGTAGGCTTCACATAATTGCTTGTGAATTATTGACACTGAGGCACTGGGGTTGTGTGGTACCTAAGTATGAAAGTGGTGTTCATTTTCATAATTGAAATTTCATAATTTTCATTTTCCCCAGAGTGGCTGGGGAAACTCAGCCAGATGGGCGGGGTATAAATAAATTGTTGTTGTTGTTGTTTATTTGGTAACGGTTTTATCACATTTTTGTCTCCAATTATAGGCATGGGGATATGCTGTTTCTCTTTCCCTCGAGTCCAGCTGGCTCGTCCTCAGAGAACATGGATACGTCATCGATGTCTCAAGGAGTTCGCCCTCTAGGTGTTCCCCAGGTGGTAGAAGATGAAATTGACCAGTACCTAATAAAACAAGATGGAAAGATTTACAGGAACAAAGATCAGCAACAGTAAATACCATTGCACTTTCTCTCTGGACTTTATAGAGCAGTTCTCAAAGTTGCATAATATTACACGGGAACATTTACTGTTATAAGCTTTTCCAAACCTAATTAATGTCAATCCATGCGATTCACCTTTCAGCACTCACTCTTCTCAGACTGCTGGCAAGCAGGTCATATGAAAAGGGGCCAGGGAAGGGGCTGTATGGGTCTATTTCAAGGTTCTTTGTCAGGGGACAAAAGGTCAGGATTTTAAAGGTGAGGATTGCTGCATTGATATCTAGCCCAGATAGTGAACATAGTGGTAGGACATCCTTAAGAAAGCCAGCCTCGCAGTTTGAGAACCCTTGTGAAAAAGCTACCAGTTCCGTCTCTGTGCTGTCCAAGCTGTAAATTAGTCGTTTATACCACAGCGGTTGTATGACTTGACTCAATGATATTTTATTTATTAGATTGATACACCGCCCTTCATCATAAGATCTCAGGGCGGTTCACAGAATAAAATACCAGATAAAAACAAGCAAATAAGTAAAACACAACAGCAAAACAATAACCCCCCTTCCCACAAATGCATTTAAAAGGCTATACTATAGAATATTAATCAGCCAAAGGCCTAGTTGAAGAAGAACGCTGGCGCCTCAAAATATATAATGAAGTTGCCAAGCGAACCTCCTTGGGGAGAGCATTCCACAAACGGGGAGCCACTACAGAGAAGGCCCGTTCTTGTGTTGCCACCCTCCGGACCTCACATGGAGGAGGCACATGAAGAAGGGCCTCGGATGATGAACGCAGAGTCCAGGACAGTTTTATCTGGGGAGAGGTGGTCCTTCAGGTATTGTGGCCCCGAGCTGTTTCAATACATGCTGGTACCCAGTCGATACAGAATTTGCAAAAGTTATATCATGTAGCATCCCACCCCAATAATAAATAAACCATCTGTAATATTGTAAGGTAATGCGTATGGTGCTGCGACAGCCAATTACTCTTGCACAAAAAGTGTTAGGGTTTTGGAGAACAATGAGATGACTAGCCTTGCTAGTCGTCGTCACACTCATTTGAAGTTGGTTCAAACGTTGGTGTTTCTATAAATACGAAAAACAATAAAACTCGCATTGCAGAAAGGCTGTGTGTATATTTAGTTGTCGTTTCAAAGAAGCTGTGAAAATGGAACCCAGTGCACAGAGTAGCAGGCGTCATGATTCTAGAGTCTCTGCCTGGTTTTATGTCTTTGTCTTTATGCTGCCTTTTTTTCTTTAAGTTGAAATGGCTACATACCTACCGAGATGTCACAGGTTTTGTCAATTATGTTGAGACTCCAGCTTAGAGTTACCATGTATTTCCTTTATGGAAGCTTTAAAGAAGCTTGAAACGCTCAGCTCTCAAGAGGAATATTGAAGACATCCCATGGTTTGACCTGTGACTGGGAAGGGACATTGTGACTACCTGTTGGCCACTTGTTCCCTGTAACGATCATCCTATTGGTAGTAACTTGCAAAAGAGTTGGCCTTAAAATTTAAAAATGGCATGGTTCAATTTAAAATGTAATGGCTCCGTTTTGCCCCTTTATATGACCTTCCATACATGTGAATCATTGCTTCGGTGAAGATCAAAAAGTGGAAGCCCTTGAATAGTGAACTTTTGTCTAGACATTTTTAACAGCAGTTAAGTGATAAAAATTGTGCTCATAAAACCATCAAAGGCAAAATTCTCTGCTCTTTTGTTAAGAGACTATGCCTAACTTTTCCAACATATATTCCTGGAGAATGTATTATGTTGTTGCTAGCAATAGCGACAGACTAACATTTATTAAGGAAGGAACCAACAGTGAACCAAGAAACTGATTCTTAGAAGGTTATATGAGTGCTGAGCACTAGAGCTTTATTTCATTGAATGAGGATGAGGTGTTTCTCATTATCCTTTATCAGCTGGTATACATGCACCAGTCCTAAAAAAATAGCCAATCTGTGTATTGCAAAAAACTATGGTGTCTTAATTCAGTGCTCTAAATAATTAGTTTCTGATACCTGGTGGTGAAAATTAAAGCTAGATGACACGGTAATTTAATTAGCAGATGTAGGCTTCTCTGATATGTTGATGTCTGACCATTATTATGATTATTATTTTTAAAGCAGACTTGCTGCTGGTTTTTCCAGCTACTTCTGTTAAATTTGTTAACTCCGTAAAAAATGTATGAAAACTTCAGAGTGCTTTTCGGCTGCTAGGGAACATGGTTGTTGACTTTTGTTTCTCTTTACACAGATGTCGACATGGCCCGCTGGGCAAATGTGTGCACTGTGTACCATTAGAGGTAAGGAGTAAAACTGTAGCTGCTATGGTAATATTTTACTTGTTAAAATGTCCGTCCCCCCCTCGAATATAGTTGCTTTAATGGCAGCAATTGAGAGGACGCTGCTGAAACATTAATGTGTCCTGTCTGTGCTGATAATGGCCAAAGAGGCTAAACAAGTCCCTTGGATATATCTTGTCTGGGCAGTACTTGCATTTATCAGGCTTTTGACATCTGTTTTTTCTGCAGTAGTGGATTGAGCAGGCTATATCACTAAATGCTCAAGCAAAGCTCTCTCTCCCCCTGCCCTCACTAAATTTGTGTGCACTTTGCTTTCTTGGCATTATGGATTTTCCGTTCGTTTGCAGAGGTGCACCTCAGAACAACTTGTGCTGTATTCTTATATACTGCAACAGTTCTGATTATTATTTCCTTTCTCACTTGTGTAGAGATCTTCTGATAGAGACAAACGGGGACACATTCACCTGTGCCAGAGTTCTCCAGGCATGCTTGATCAGTTAGCCTTTAGCTCTGCCAGTTAAAAAGAAGGAAGACTATTCTACCCATGAGACAGGTTGGGTTTCTGAAGACATTTTGAGTGGGGCTAACACTTCTACTGTCTGGAGAAAGGCCTCCACCATTCTTGTCAGGCTAGTAACAGCTGTGGAAAAGAAGCACAAAGCTTTCTGATTCTTTCCACATTGAATGCTAGCAAAGGAGTTCGGACAAAAACATCTATTTGTTCAGTGATCAATGTGTTATCAAGTAGGTGTCTGACCTGGTTTTCCTTTATGCATTTCTTTTTTTGGCAGCCTTTTGATGAGGATTATTTAAACCATCTGGAACCCCCTGTGAAGCATATGTCATTCCATGCCTACATCAGGAAACTGACCGGAGGCGCAGACAAGTAAGAAACCTGCACCTTTTCTTCAGAGAAAACTCTTTATAGATGATAAAACAGAATGTGAAAATCCTTAAGATTATTTATAGCCGCGGAAACAAATTCACTTCAAGCAGTGGCAAAAAGGTAATTTTCAAAACAGTTTTGCAGAGGGGAGGAAAGATTGAAAACTTCGTAGTTATTTCCCTCCCTTGATCAGCAGATCTTTTCCTAAACCAGGACCACAGATTGATGCCATTGGCATAGTTTTATGAAGGGGGGTTGCATTTATTTAAGTCAATGATTTGTGATCTCGTATACATTGCAAGAACACTGCAAGGACTCTGTACACTCGCAAAAGAGGTGTGAAACATTCATTGCTTCCTAAGCACCTTGTCTTACCATCACGACGAAAGCAACCTGCAGATGCTCTAGTTGATGTTGATCTTTCACACACAGACTCCAGTCCATGTGTCGCTGAGTCCTGTATCCCTGTTTCCAGCATGTCTTGACATTTTTGCTAATGCCAGCTATAATGAGGGGAGATAGGTTGACTTCTGCAATGCATTGCTAGTTACACCCCACCCCCAGATTTACACTTGGGCCTGGGACATGTTGTGTGTGCAACTATTAGAGCACCGAGCCTGACGAAATGTTCTGATCTGATGTCTGTTGCACACCACTCCGCATAGGAGCTTCTTTTGTTTTTATAAATACTTGGGTGGTAAGTATGTCCTTTGTTTTCCCTGTTTAGGGGGAAGTTTGTTGCCCTTGAAAACATTAGCTGCAAGATTAAATCTGGGTGTGAGGGACATCCCCCGTGGCCAGAAGGCATTTGCACTAAGTGCCAGCCAAGTGCCATCACACTCAACAGGCAGGTAAGATCAGAACAGCAGAGGCACTTGTTATGTCTGCTGTTTTTCTTTTTGGAAATGAATGTCCAGCTTAGATTTGGGTGCGTTTTTCCCTTGGTGTAAACACGGTTGGTTAGCTTTTGCACAGATGACAGGGACACGTTCTTATTCCTTGTAACTGGAGGACTCATGTTCTTGGCATGAGATAGGAGAGGAGCCTTTAGTGGATTTGAGAACCACCTGCTCAGATTTCTTAATATGATCACAAAAAGCTGCGGACTTGTAAGAATGGAGTAAGTGGTTGGTGAAAAGGGATCTAGGTGTTATTTTCTTTGAATTCCTGTAATGTATACTGGCTCTGTTCAGTCATAATTCTCAACACTGGGTTTTAGATTTAACGTGAAGGAACCGCAGGCTTATGAGTTTTGCTTCCTGCTCCTTTGGGTCAGCCACAGCAAGGGAATTTGGAAGCTTTTGCTTCCATTTTCAACTAACTGATTCATTATGTCCCAAGCCAGGCATACTGGTTAGTTGATTTGGGAGAACAAGCCAACTTAACCAAGGTTAATGACCCTTGCTTGTTTCTGTAAACTGTAGTTAATGCTAGCCACGGTTTTAGCTTTGACTATCACAGTCATCCACGGTGAACTGAAAATATAAATGAAAGCTTCCATCTTGTTTCTCATGGCTCCATCGGAGAAGGAAGACAAATATAGTATGTGAGTCTAAGGCAGGGGTCGGCAAGGTTTATCTTGCCTGGGCCAGATCAATCCCGCAGAGATCCCTCTGTGGGTTGGATTGCGCACGCGTGCTGGCGATTTTCAGTGCCGCGGAAGGCGAGTCCCCGCACTGCACTGTGCTGGTTTAGCACAGCTCAGTTCAGGGGCGGCTTGTGGGCCAGTCAAACGACCTCCGCAAGCCGCTTCTGGCGCATGGGCCTTAGGTTGGTGACCCCTGGTCTAAGGCTCATGTATAGCACTAAACCATGGTTGAGCTGGTTAACAGCTGAACTAGATCGCTGATTTTCCGTGTTAGAACTATTGTGGTAGGGGGGATGGGTTTTGAAAAAGTGGTAGAATAGTAGGGGCAAACGATTTCTCTCCACTGTTTTCCTCACTGATCCATAGCCTATACAGCCGAGGCAAGTCAGTTGAGAATCAAGAGGTGTCAGTCTGTGAGACAGAATTGAGTTAGAATATAGCAAGCTCAAATCTTATGTAGACTGGGTGACTGTGTTGAACATCATTGATCCTAATCAAAGGGCTTTGCTTGATACATTATTATGCTTTTCAAACGGCAGAAATACAGGCATGTGGATAACATCATGTTTGAGAACCATACAATTGCAGATCGTTTCTTGGACTTCTGGAGAAAAACGGGAAACCAGCATTTTGGGTACTTATACGGGAAGTATACAGAGCACAAGGACATCCCTCTAGGTATCCGAGCTGAGGTTGCTGCCATCTATGAACCTCCACAGGTAACAGATGCTCCGCTGTAAAATGTCTTGGTTTGCTCCACTTGGAAAGGTGCCTGGGAAACAGAATAGACCTTAGCACTTGCTGACACCGGAGTAAAACTGTCAACTTTAAAGCATGCAGCTATTTTGTGGTGACGAAGCCTCTCCACAAATGGCACATCTGTCAGCTTTGTGACTTTATAGTCCTGATACTGTGCATGTATATATGCAAGTAAGTTCTCACTGAGCTCAGTGGGGTCTATTTCTATGTAATTGTGCATGGGGTTATGACTCGGAGGCGAGGCAGTGGTACTGCTTCATACCCCATGGAGAACCTGTCTTGCCCACAGCATTTGTAGCCATCTCTGCAAAGAACCTGTTTATTGTTTGCTTTGGCCACCTTGAGAGAAGTTACTACCAGGGCAAACAACAAACAGATCACCGTATTTTTCGCACTATAAGACGCACCAGACCATAAGACGCACCTAGTTTTTAGAGGAGGAAAATAAGAAAAAAAATATTCTGAATCCCAGAGACATGTTTTGTTACATATGCTGACTGTTTGTGGGTGTGGGTGGGTGTGTGGGTGGGTGTGTACTCCACACCCACCCACCCACAACACACGAAGCCTCTTCAGGACAGGGGGAGCCTTCATCCCGCTGCCCTGAAGAGGCTTCGCGCGGCTAAGCCAGAAGCTAGAACAGCGAGAGGGATCGCTGTGCAGCGATCCCTCTTGCTGTTCTGGCTTCTGGGATAGCTGCGCAGCCTGCATTTGCTCCATAAGACGCACACACATTTCCCCTTACTTTTTAGGAGGGGGAAGTGTGTCTTATAGAGCGAAAAATACAGTATTTGCAAATATGGCTGTGACTGCTGTGGACTAGACAGATTGACTGGGGCGAGGGGGCAGCAACAACCTCTTCTTTTCCCCTTCTCAACAGAGCTCTAGATGGCAGAAAAGAGCAATTGAAAGAGGCTCTGATCTTATGAATATTGCAGGAAGTCCCATTGAAATTGATAGGATTTAGAGTGCAATCCTAATCATGTTTACTCAGAAGTCCTGTTGAATTCAAAGGAACTTAACTCCCAGATAAGTGGGGTTCATTTTGCAGCCTTGAGGAGCAATCCTAATTGACCTTCCCTTAGCCTTGCAGGGCCACCACCATATCCTCAGCCTTCATCACATGTGAAGATGTTGGGCATATTGTGGTGCAGTGATTGGGCCCAGTGCCTTCTGGATTCCCACGGATAAAAAGGTGGCAGGAGAGCTCCAATGCTTTGCCCTGCTGCTATTGAACTATAGTAGCTTATGGTGGACTGGAAATTTTTGAAGCTGTACGGTCATATAAAGTCACTAGGTGGCACTAGCAGCTGGGTCTCATAGCTGCAAGATGAAGTGGAGTAGTGTGATTCAGATGAATGTCAAGGGGAAACTACAACTTCACAACGGAATGGAAATTTCTAGTAGAATAAATTTGTATAAATATATAATTTTCTAAATTAAGGTAAGGGAGTGTCTACAGGCACCAAGCGAAAACATTCCTCTTTAACTAGACTTTTTGCTGTTAAACAATCTATAGCCTTTTCAATATGAATGTGTGTTATTGCACATTTTATTATTATGTTATGTATTTTGTGTGGGTTTTTTGGTTAATTGCCCTCCGATCCTTGAATGAAGAGCTGTATATAAATTTAATTAATGGTGATGATAGAGATCTGGTTGGATCAGTGGTTCATGAATTTTTGTTTGGTTTACTAGCCAAGCTCAGTCCTTCTTGATGACACCCTTTCTTGTGAGATGCACAGAGAACTCATGAGAGGGTGTTTTCCTCTACGGCTGGGCTTTTGCAAAAAGTGCAGGCAGCACCTTTCTACTGCTCCCTCCTGCAAAATCTCAACAGGAACAAATAAAAATTACTTTTATCTTCCTCTTCACTGAGGTGAGGGAGAAGTTTTTCTCCTATAAGCTGGACTTTTGCAGAAAGCACTATTTGTATGCTATGGCTTCTGCCAATGTGAAGGGAAAGAAACTATCCCACCGCCATGACAGACACACACCAGACTCCCTTGCAAAAAAAAAAAAAAATAGGGGCCATTTATTTCCCTGCTTACATGGATTTTTCAGGAGGTAGGAGCAAAAAACCACTGGCACTTTACGCAAAAGCCCACCTTTCAGGACAGAATCCATCTTTCCTTTCTTCCCCATTCTTGGAGGAAAGGAAACATGGCTTCACTCTCACAAACTGAGTTTGGGTGAATACAGAGCGGTGTTCACCGGATGAAGACAAGGCACTTGCTATTGGCAAGGTTTTTGCAACCTTGCATTGGACAATCTTTTGTAGTTCAGATTGATTTAATTCCTTTCAACTGATGCTGCATCAAACATAACCCAGCTGACGTATTCGCTTTAGAAGGACATTTCTGGATTTGAAAGCTGCAAGTGATGGAGAATTTTGATCAGCTATTAAAGAGGTTGCTATGATTATCATCCTTGTTCAAAACTACTACTACTAGTAGTATTATTATTACTACTACTACTACTCCACCCTTGGAGTAGACTTGGTTGCCCCAGCCACTCTGGGCTGCTTTCAACATACATAAAAACACAATAAAACACCAAACATTTAAAAACTTCCCTATACAGGGCTGCCTTCAGTTGTCTTCTGAAGGTTGTAAGTTACCTATCTCCTTGACATCTGATGTTCCACAGGGTGGGTGCAACTACCAAGAAGGCCACTTGTCTTTATAGTTTCTCTGCCCATTATTAGCATCAAAATATATAGCATTTTCCACCATGCAACTTTAACATAGTGACCGGAGAGCAGCAAGTGAGGATACTAGGGCCAAGCAGTTTTCAGAGTACTTACTAGTGTGTTAGGTTGTAGTTTGAGGAAAGAGGACAGTCTGTTGTCCTATGATCCTCCTTTGGCCATTTTATAAAATGCTGTCTCAACACATAGTGACCTTGGAAGTGTTGGTGGGGAGCTCCTACTGAGGAGGGAGCTCCTTGCTTATGCATAAAATATATGTCTGTTGGGTGATTTGAGACATGCAAGCTGTAATAATTCATTGGTGCGCTGTTCAGTGGCAAGATTCATGAGTTCTGTTAAGTTGCAAAATAAACTTACATCAGCGCCCTTGAATCCTCTGCACACCATGAAGCTAAGTGTTGAGCACTTTGTTCGCTTGCCAGTTTGTGTGTTTTGGTATTGCATCATGGTACAATGTGCAGAAACCAACAAGCAGCTGTGCTAGAGGGGTTGTTCTCTGGTTTTGTGGCTCCTGTGTGATTTATCAGAGCTGCACTAATGCTTGTTCAGCCCAAGATAAACAGATAGCGTCTACAGTTCCCATTTTAGATTTGTGATGATTGGCAGCTATTATGTCGCTGAAACCATGCGAATTAAAAGCATTGAGTTTGGAACTGATGCAAACACTATTGCTGTGATTTGCAAGAGAGGCTGTGTTCCTTGGTATCCTGGCAACCCTTCAAGATCTCTGCTGGCTTGGCCAAAGGCAGACAAGAGTTACAGTAGATCTGAGACATCCTTGATCCAGTTCAGTTGCCCTCAATCTTCAGTTGAGATACCACCTGATTTAATGCATCTGTTTCCCCAATGAGAAAACTTTGGGTAGGTGGTGTAAAAATACCTGATGTTGCCTGTCAGTTAAATACAAGCTTATTCTTTCTGGAAGAGAAAAGCCAGCTTGTCAAGTGTGTAACAGAATATGGTAGTATTCTACCCCTAAGGAGGAAGAATGGGAGGTGTCAATTCAAAATATTGATGGAGGACAACTTTTTATTGTTCCCCTACATTTTATGTGAGGGACGCGGGTGGCGCTGTGGGTAAAACCTCAGCGCCTAGGACTTGCCAATCGTCAGGTCGGCGGTTTGAATCCCCACGGCGGGGTGTGCTCCCGTTGCTCGGTCCCAGCGCCTGCCAACCTAGCAGTTCGAAAGCACCCCCGGGTGCAAGTAGATAAACAGGGACCGCTTACTAGCGGGAAGGTAAACAGCGTTTCCGTGTGCTGCGCTGGCTCGCCAGATGCAGCTTGTCACGCTGGCCACGTGACCCGGAAGTGTCTGCGGACAGCGCTGGCCCCCGGCCTCTTAAGTGAGATGGGCGCACAACCCTAGAGTCGGACACGACTGGCCCGTACGAGCAGGGGTACCTTTTTACATTTTGTGTGTGTGTGTGTGTGTAATATATTTGCAAGTAGAACAGTGCCACAGCAAAAAGTCAGCTGGGCTTTCTCCCTGATAAGTTAATTATTTACTTGCTGATGAACTTTCACATGGGAAAGCATTCAAAACAGCACCCCCACTATTCAGTCTGGAGTGGTACTTGGTCAGTAGAGCATGAGACTCTTAATCTCAGGGTCATGGGTCAAGCCCCACATTAGGCAAAATACTTAGAGAAAAACTCTGACTCTCAAAGCATGTTTGAGAGAGAATCCACAATCTAGAGAGAAGTCTGTGCACTCCTGAGATACATTCCTGAGTGCTTTCCCCGTATTTTATGCTTCTATATGGCACAGAATTTGACTTTGGAGATGGAGACTAGCTTGAATGTGAGGTGCTTTTGGCAGATTTTTATAGCCTGTGAAAGGAAGTTATCACGGTTAGCTGCCTGTTAAATTTTCATATCAGTATTTATATAATACAAATAATGAATGAAGATTAAGGGGAAGAATCATAATTAAAAGTTTAGTCTTAGGAAACACATATCGTACCATAGGGTGGTTCATAAGTATTTAGAAAGAAAAGAGGCTTCTAATAACTATATAGAATTGTTGAAAATCCAGCCTTCTGTTTTCAGTCAGATAAGTAGGAAGCTAAGGAGCAAGGCAGAATTAGATAAGAGTGTCAAAGTTGGAAAGGGAGGAGAGACTGGAAGATAAGAAATCTGTAAATTAGAGACAAGAGAATAAAAAGCTGTGGGTCAGGTGGCTTAACTTAAAATTAATTAATACCTTGTGACGCATTAATGTCCATCCATCAAAAAAATATTGCTGGGTGCCCTATATAGGTAAGGAATCCAATGTTAAGCAGACAGTGATGGTGAGGGTAAAATTGCCAATGTGTGAGACACTAGAAGGATTTCTAGATCACAGACTTTAAACACAAATTGTAAGAGGCTTTGTTTTTTAAAAAATACTTCATTTGCTCCTTGAGTAAGAAGATTTGATGCAATCCCAATGGGGATCATAGCTGGGGAGAGTGCTGCTGAGCTTGGGTCCTGCTTCTGATCTTCCTATGGACATCTGCTTGACCAGTGAGAACAGGATATTGAACTAGATGGGTCATAGCCTGATCCTTCAGGCCTCCTCTTAGATTTTTACAGGTGAAAGAATGTAGGTTTCTTTACAGTTATGTGTTGGGAAATGACTGGTTTTCGTAGAGAAGCATAGCTCATTGTTTGTTCAAATTAATATTCAATAGAACCAGCAGTCAATAGCCTGGTGTCACACGTATCAATGTAACTGCAGCGAGACACAGCAGCTTGTCAATATTCATTCTCCTGACATTTCCCATCGTTTCTTTCTCGAGAACGAAACATTTTGTCTCCTTGGGATGCTAAATGTCCACCCCTGTTTGCAAACTGGTTCTCTGTTGCTTTTCTCTTTCTTTTCAGATTGGTACACAAAACAGTCTGGAACTCCTAGAAGACCCAAAGGCGGAGATTGTGGATGAGATTGCAACCAAGCTGGGCCTGAGGAAGGTAATAAAAACACGTGTGGGCCAGCATATAGGGGGAAACCTTTTGTAAGGAGCTGGAAGGTTGGCAAATGTACGGGATCTGGTTTGTTGGGAGCTAATTGGGCTAGTGTTGCTTCAGCATGCAGGCTGTACTGGAGGTTTTGTGACCTGTTCAGCTTTTTTCTGCTGCATAGTCAACATGAAACTGAGTGGAAAGTGTGGGTTGGTGTAGTTAAGCAGATCTGTGTTGCCAGTAACACAAAGGACATATAGATGTGGTCACATCGTTTTGAATTCCTCAGTCTGCTGATCAGGCTCCTGCTTATCAGCTGTTTATTATAAAGGCAAGTGAAGCAGGAATCTTGGCGGAGCACCATAAACAGTGCCCCAGCTGTGCTTTTCTGGTATGACTGGGGCAGAGAAGATTTCACCTCTTGGAAATCTTCTCCTTAATCTGCAAACTGTCAGCTTTTAAATAAATTCTGACACCACCCTTGCGCAGATGCCTTTCAGAAACATACTTAGTTTTCTTGCCTTTATGAAGATACTGCTTGCGAAAATAAAGGATAAAATACATTGCTTCCTTACCCCCCAAAAAGGGTTGAATATTTTCAGACTTCTAATGAGTGGGTCATATTAGTCATTAAATTTGGGTTTATATAAGGCATCTGTGTTTAAGATATAAAACAGTTTGTTTTTGTTTGAATCTAGCCTTTGTTTTATCCTAGTTTTATGGTTATTTTGCTATACAGATCATCACTAATAACATCTACAAAGCATATCAGGTTTAGCTCTTGATACTTGTTGCAAGTATAATAGCAACACCTGAACAGCAACTGAGTGCTTGAACAGTGAGCAATGGATATGAATAGTGTATGGATCTACATTTCAGAAAGGCTTGCTCTTCTTTAGCATGATCAAGTGGGATTCAGGAAATAGGAAATTTGAGAGGGTTCCCTTTTAGATTAACCAGCATAGAAACTTGATATCTTGAGAGCACTTCTGTGAACTGCTTTTGACTCTACAGTGTGGACACAGAAAAGTAAATGTATTTTTATGAGTGAGGTGCGGAGGAGAATCCCTGCAGTCTCCAGATCTTTCCATAAGGAGGCATAAAACTGCCGGTCTCACCAGTTGTCACTGCAAATGTGTGAATTGTATTCAAATGAAGTCTGTGTAGCTAAGGGAGTAATTTCCTTCAGGCTGCTGTTGAGAAGGCTTTCTCAAAGAGCTTCCTCTAGCCAAGAACATTTTGTACCAATGTGGGAAGGTCACCTTAAAAAAAAAAAAAAGGTAGAAGAATAAAATGAGCATTTGTGTTTTAAGGTTGGCTGGATATTCACAGATCTGGTCTCGGAGGATACACGGAAGGGGACTGTCCGGTATAGCCGGAACAAGGTGAGAAGCGAGCTTTTTCTTTTTTTGTCCTTGTACTCTTTTATTTGCAGGCTCTGAGGGGGGGAGGGGACGTAGTTTGATGCCTTGCTTTTAAGGGTGGGCCTTGTTTATTAAAATTAGAATAATGCATGAGTTTGCTGGGAATTTAGAGAAGCCATGAATCATTTAGAATGGAGCTTTGTACGGATAGGATGTCAGGATGGTTTGAAATGTGTCTGGATTCTTGGATACCTGGCGAAGGTGCACCACAAACAAAATCCTAGTTCTCTTTCCTTTACATATGACTTCACTTCATCTTGCTTGTTTTTAAAATGTTTCAGCAGCGCCAATACCATAAGATCCCATTGTAACTTGTTTTTGTATCTATCTAAGCTTTTGTATACCTTCCTTGATTTTCCAAATCTCCCGCAGCTGTGGTCACAGGAAGCAAGCTCTTATTCTGCAGTTTGTTTCAACCCAGCACATAGCAATGTTCCACATACCTGATTATTGTTAATGCTTCCCTCTGCTGGATAATTTCTGTCTAGTTTTCCTCCTATCCTTCTGAATCCTCTTTCTAGGTCTTCATTTGCTGCCCTTACTTGGACTTTCTATAGTGAATTATCTCAACCAACCACTATTCTGTGACCATAACCAAGTACCATAAGCTAATAGGAGGCTTTGCCTACTTCCACTATAGTGAAAATCAGGCATAAATCTAAAACAGCCTGCTTGCTCATGATGAAGTACACCCCATTCCATTATTCATTTTATAGTTTGATCACACATTGGGGAAATTAACCTTTCATGGGGAAGTTATTGTCTGGGTTCTCCTTCTGTCCTAATTTTGCCACCTCCGTTCTTTACATCAACCAGATGTGAGCATGAAGACCTTGGACCATATGTCAGGCTCAAGATGTTTTCCACCTCAGCTTGTAGACTTTCGTTAGATTCTGGGCAATCTTAACTTCCGCGAATCTGAAAACCAGTAAATTTTTTAGTTGTCATAGTTCTAAAGAGAGCTCATAAAACCCGTGTCCTAAAAGTTCAGCGACCAGAAGCCAAATAAACTTGCCTGATTTATTTCTCGTTTTAAAAAATCTCCTTTAAAAAGCTTGGTTTTCCTAGTATGATTTGCTGAAACTAAAGCTTTGCAGGTTGTAGTGCCTATGCGTCGTGATGATTTTCCAAGATGGTCATCTGTGCTAGATTTAGAAGTTACTAATCCGTGCTTCGGGACGCGGGTGGCACTGTGGGTTAAACCACAGAGCCTAGGACTTGCGGATCAGAAGGTCGGCGGTTCGAATCCCCGCGACAGGGTGAGCTCCCATTGCTCAGTCCCTGCTCCTGCCAACCTAGCAATTCGAAAGCACATCAAGGTGCAAGTAGACAAATAGGTACCGCTCCGGCGGGAAGGTAAACGGCGTTTCCGTGTGCTGCTCTGGTTCGCCAGAAGCGGCTTAGTCATGCTGGCCACATGACCCGGAAGCTGTACGCCGGCTCCCTCGGCCAATAAAGTGAGATGAGCGCCGCAACCCCAGAGTTGGCCACAACTGGACCTAATGGTCAGGGGTCCCTTTACCTTTAATCCGTGCTTCATTTTAGAAAGCACTCCTGGGTTACCTTAAATGCCGCTCGTGCAATGGCTCCGTCTCTTTTAACAGTCTCACTTTCTCGCCTTCTTTAGGATGCTTATTACTTAAGTGCAGAAGAGTGCATCACAGCTGGGCATTTTCAGAATCAGCACCCAAACATTTGCCGCCTGTCCCCAGATGGTCACTTTGGATCCAAGTTTTTCACTGTGGTGGCTACAGGTAAAAACAAAACAAAATGCAACCTCTTCTGCAGACACCTGAAATGTTTCATAACCCTCCACCCCCACTCCATTAAAGCAGCAAGCTTTTCAGAAATTGAGACCAGTAAAAGAAAACAGTGTTTTTGGCCATGAGGTGGTTTCTAACTGCATGTGCTTAGGAGCCCTCTGCAGGCTAAAAAGAGCCCGCAAACCCAGGAGCACTGGGCCTGGCATGTGTGCCCTTGCCCCCATTCTCTGTTTTTAAACCTGAGTGTTTTCAACTTTAGTTGAAGAGGAAACCTCCTTCCCCTCCCCAAAATGGAGTTTGGTTATTTGGAAATGCTTATGTTAATAATGTTAAAACCATATGTTTTTTGTGTGCATGAATTAAAGCCAGTCATTCTGCCTTCCCATGACATCTTATGCTGGGGTGGGAGGTGCAGTTGCTGATAAACAATATGCATCTTTCCTTTCCTTTGGTTTAAAAATCTCCTTGACAAATGCCCCACCATGTGCAATATTTAATAAAGCTTTTCAGTGGTACCTTTTGCTAAGACGAGGACTGTGTGAGATGAAGCTGAAATCTCCTAATTGTATGAGAAAGTGTTGCTCAGTGCTGCATGCACAAGAAAAGTCTACAGCACAACATAAAAATCACAGTGGCCTGGCACCGTAGTGTTCTGTGCAAATGGCGGAAACCCAGTAAAACATAAAACTATTTGCGGGTGTAAATGTATAAAACTGTGCAAATACATGTGACCTCTTAACTGTATGCAGTCATTTATATGACTTCTTAACAAATCCCCTCTATCTGGATACCTCTCTTGGAAAGTTGTGTACTGTTTGCCATTTGAAACTCTTAAGCCAATACAGGCTCAGAATAAGAGTCCTGTGTACAGTCATACCTCGGGTTGCGAATGCTGCGGGTTGCAAGTTTTCGGGTTGTGGATCGCGCCGAACCCGGAAGTACTGGAATGGGTTACTTCCGGGTTTCGGTGCTCACGCATGCACAGAAGCACAAAATGACGTCATGCACAGAAGCGCCGAATCGCATTACATGCATGCGCAGATGCGGGTTGCGAACATGCCTCCCGCACAGAGCCCAGTTGCAACCCGAGGTATGACTGTACTTAAGGCAGAAAATCTGGATTTGATGCACTTACATTTATTGGCTCAGTGATGTCTTATATCCATTTTTAGTGTGCTACAACCTGTGTACATATATACCTTCTTCTCGAGTGGCTAAAAGTACCTTTTTTCCCCAGGTGGTCCTGACAACCAAGTCCACTTTGAGGGCTACCAGGTATCCAACCAGTGCATGGCTCTAGTACGTGACGAGTGCTTGTTGCCATGCCGTGATGCTCCAGAGCTCGGCTATGCAAAGGAATCCAGCAGTGAACAATATGTGCCTGATGTGTTCTATAAGGCAAGTGTGGATAACCTCCATCGACATGTGGTCTTTTCCCATTTCTGGGAAGGTGGTACGGTTCACTCTCTTCTTTTCTGTAAGGTGACTAAACAATAGTGGCAAGCCATGAAGGGTAGCCCTTTCCCAGTACTTAATGTCTGGAATTTCCTTCTGCCCTTGGGAGCGTGCTTAGCCTTCTCTGAAAGGCTTTTGGAAGCCTAGGCTAATGGTTTTTCATGCCCAAGCTAGCTGTCAAAGAAAAAGGTGCACTAGCTGTTCTATCATCTTTCTCTGGGTTGATTGCTGCATGGGCAGCAGTTCTTCTGGCACCCCCTTCCTTCCTTTCCTCCCTAGCTCTGGAGACAACCTGTCTTGTCTGCCCTGTGCATTGGAAGGTGTTGCCACTGAGCCATATCTCCTGTCTACATTGGCACATTTGGCCTATGTTGTTCAGAGCAGTGCATCAGCATTGGGGAGCCACCTAAGTCAAGATTCTGCCATGGCTCCGCATTTGTTGCTTTTGATGTTGTCTCTATCGGATCCACAACGACACCTCTGAACTTTGAAGTTATAGGGCAGGCATAGGCAAACTTGGCCCTCCAGGTGTTTTGGGACTACCACTCCCATCATCCCTAGCTAACAGGACCAGTGGTCAGGGATGATGGGAATTGTAGTCTCAAAACATCTGGAGGGCTGAGTTTGCCTATGCCTGTTTTAGGGGGGGCCTCAGAACAGTAAGCTGTTGTATTGACTGAGTATAAATTGGAGCATGCATTCTTGCGCACACACACACAAGCTTGCAAACAGCAGTTCAGCAGTATGTATGGAAATACAGATTTGCAATAGTTTCTTGCATAAATAAGCTCAATTTCCCTTTTCTTGAAAATCCTCCTATCATACTCCAGATCCTATTCAGCTTCAGTCAGAGGTAAGCTACTTTGTGCCCCCTATCGGGCCCTCTGAATTAATGATGCCACTTGTGTTTGGCTGTGACTGCCACCCCTCTTGTTGACTTCGGATTCCTGACTAATGTTTGCTGTTTCCTTTGCCCAATTATGCTTAGGTGAGATGCTCAGTGAAGCAAAACGATGCAGCAATAAAAGCTGCAGGTTTCTGACAGTCAGCGAGAATAGTTTTTGTTACGTAGGATATACTTATAAGACACCCGGTGAGCAGCATCAGTTGCTGCATAGTGACAAGTAGCAAAATAGAAAACGTGGATTCAGAGAAGGTAAATTTTGTGGTGGGGAAAGAGGGAGGATGAGAGCTTTGAGTGGAGAACGATGTAAAAAAAGGCATGGATAGATCCAGAAGATTGGGCAGCAGGTAGGATATAAATAATTCCTCTGTTCTGTTACTACAAGCAGACAGCATTTTTCTTCCCCCCTTATGTCCGCCTTATATGTTGCTATTCAAGAAACAAAAAATTTGAGATATTTTCAGTACTTCACTTTGTGTGTATGTGTGCTTTCCAAACCAGAAAATTCTGGAGCAGACAAATCTGATTACTCTCTTCTTTTTTTAGTATTGTGGTTTTTTTATCCTCTCAGCAAAAGTCTCCCTAAGATGGCAGCATTTTGTAAGCAGTAATTAGTATGTGCAGCCGACACCCAATGCACAAAGTGTTGACGGTGGCACTCCGGAATGGGAATTTACTAAGGCCTCCGCTATCAGTCCCACTTCTGTTTACTTGTACAGTGCGAAGCCATTTTGTGTAGGGTTCTCACTTACACTTTTCAATCCTGCAGTACAGAAATTTCCAGCTATGGCTTGTGACTCAAAATTACATTGCTTCTACTTTCTTTGAATACAACCTTGCCTGGCTATATAGCTGTCACTTGAATTGATCACTGAGCCTTTAAAATTCAGGCTGCTCAGAAATATACTCTGGAATTCAGGCAAGTGTTTCAATAATCCTTGAGCCAGATGCAACATAATGAAATCACTGGAAAGTTTAGTAAATTCTGTGTTTAAGGACCATTTGGGCCTTGATAAATGTGGAAGACCTGGCTCTTTAGACAATACTTTATCACAGATTTTGTGAGTGACAGCTTCATAAAGGATCGTTAAGACATTGTCTTGATGCCAGAATATCTCTGGTAGGCTCTGGCCCTGTTAGAATACGAAGCACAGCCTTAGTCGTCAAGTACGGCTTTTCTTATTTTATTTGGCTGGTTATACTTCTATACTTTTCAGTTCCTGCCTTGTACAGTAGGGGAGAGTTATTGTTTATGCCATATGACTTTATGAAAACTTAGCGGGAACAATTTGTGGTCACCTTTTATATATTCAGAAAGCAAGAGATCCGCATCCATTCGCAGAAAACATATGAGCAAAATAATCCAAAGGTTCTGAGAATAAAATGTTTTCTTTTTGGAAGTCCATTTAGTGCGTTTTGAACTTTTCACTCTGTCAAGGTTATTTTACCGTTCTTTTCGTAAAAGGCAGGTGTGTTGAACCGAAGGTGAGACTGTCTCAGAAGGCTTGCAAATGCCATTTAATGGGGAGTTGCTGCAAGGATGAGCTCACATATGTTTATAGATTCCCTTCCTTTTAATATACGCTAGTTGGCTCGCTTTGGTGCAGTGCTTATCTGGGGTGCTGGGCTGTTGGCCCAGAGAGGGAAGCTATCTGTAAGCCTTGGATAGTTGCCACCTGTGCCCTCATGGCGCCAGGTGGATTGATGGGAGGGTCTGGCCAAACTGATGCATGCTATCATTTGTATAAGTAAGGAATGAATATTTTTCTGGGTGCAGACAAGTCATGACGACACCTCACTGCTGTGGTGTCTGACCCACGTCTGTAGTGGCTTTGTGGGGTTTGCAGGCTGTGTTGAAAGCTTACATTTCCCTTTAATATAGCACTATTCTGGCGTTCTTGACATCCTCCTTTGGTATCCCTGCAGCAAACCATTTTTTACACAGACCCTCCTTTGGGCCTGTGGTTCAGAACAAAAGGTTGCCTTATTTTCTCCGTATTCTGTCCTTACCGTGGTATTAGGAGCACTTAACACTCAACGCCCCATTCTTGTGAGATGAAGGAATATATTTTGATCCAAGCTAGGGGTTTAGCTAAGGGAGGCTGTTGTCCTGCAGTGTTGGTTTATAACATGCCCAGAACAGGAAGACGTTAATGAGCTACTTGGACTAAATTATTTATTGGGGTAAAAGCTTTTTAAAGGTTGGTCTCTTGGCAGCCAGCTACTACAAACCAGCACAACTACCTTTCCAGAAAATTAGGAGAGATCTGTATTGGAGGTTTTTGGAGAGTGTGTGTGTGTGTGTGCGTGTATATATATATATATATATATGCTTTCGTAGATTTTCACGGGTACAGGAATGCAGGTTTTGGTGTCCTCGGGTGTCTTCCCGTGTAAAAGTTGGGGTGTCTAGGCGACGTTTCGACGAGGTCTCACTCGTCATCTTCAGGCTGGTGCTTTCGGCTTCTTGTTACTGGAACAGAGCAGGATCTCAGTGTTTGAGTTCCTATAAATACTGTTGAGGAGGTGTGGTGTATAGCCTCCAATGTTCTGGGCAGAGAGGAGGTTCCCAGGCTAGTGTGCCTTTTCTTCTTTTGTTCCTTAATTACTTGAGGGATATCTTGAGTGATTTCTTGAGTGATTTCCTGAATCCCACTTAGGTGGGTCATTAGGTGTGGATTAGTTGCTAAAGCCTTCGTGTCTTGAACTCTTGAACTTTGTGAAGAGTTTTTCTGAGAAGATGGCTGTACTGCACTTGGTTGTGCTCTGGCTTGGCTTCGTGTATAGGGGCGAGCTGTGGTTTTGTGGCCTGTGCCAGCCAGATCTGTGTAGGGATTGCAGGGGGGTGCAGCATCCGGAGGTGCCACCCTGGTTTGGCTACTGGATGGTGTCTGTAATTTATCTGTGGAGAGGGTCTGGGTTTGGGTCTGGTGTGGTTGATTGGTGATGGCGTTCTGTGTGCCTCTGGATCTGGTGTCAGATTTTGTGGGGAGGGCTAATTTCCAGATGTCTGGCAAGCGGGATGTGTCGTCACGCTTGTTCATGTTGTGAGGGTGTTTCTCTATCTCGATGGCTTCCATGATTATTCTCTTGTGGTGATGTTCCATGTTAAAGAGCAATTTGGAATCTGCAAAATTAATTTCGTGTCCTGTTTCTTTCATGTGTTGGAAAACACATATATATATATATATATATATGGCTTGAGCACTCACATGAAAGAGCTTTTAGAAATTTGTTGGATCCGCCCCAAGAAGCCAATGTTTGTGTAATGTGGAGTACATTTATCTCGCAAGGTTAGCAGCAGTTTAAATACAGCAGAAGCTATTGAACCCCTGTGTCGTCTAGCTGGGTAGGAGAACAGATGCTCTTTAAACTCCTGCAGGCAGAGAAGAGGTGATGTATGTAAAATCAGAGAGACTTGAAGCGGTGCCTATGTGAAACTTTGCTCATTGCATAAAGTATCCAGTCCTGGTATATTGTTTCTATACTTTTGGAAAACGTTTTTTCATGAAGTTGTCTCAGTTGCTTGCTGCACAAAAGAAGCCCATGTTGGGATCAAAGCCACACGTCTAGTGCGTTGCTGGCTGCAGGGCCTCAGTGAGCCTAGAGGTGCTTAAAGGGCAAATAACAGGCTTCTTCTCTCTTGAGCCATCCTTGGGTGGTGCGCATCAGTGCGTGCTTGTGGGACAGGGCCGGAGGCTGTTGCACCCATGACGGCATGTTCCAGCCATTGCTTGTTCCCATGAGAACAAGTATGACTCACTCATATCTCAAAAAACCACCAAAACAGGAAAACCAACAGCACCAGGTTTGCTCCAACTTTATGGAGCCAGGCATTTTTCTGACGCCTCTGGCCGTGCAAGACTTTTATGTCTTTACCACTCTCTTTATTTTGGCCCCTTAAAGACTAAATCAGCACTGGCAGCAATGCTTTTAACTGCATCTGGATGCTGAAATTTGACTGGTGTGAAGGGCTTGAGGCTTATGCTGGTGTGAACATTAGGAGTTTTGAGAACCAGAACAAAAAAATGCTGTTTAAATAGCTGTTCTCACTGTTGAAGAACACCTCCTCCCCTCACCCACCAATGGAGAGTGTGTCTGGAATGGAAAGTCTGATTCCCTGTGTTATTTATTTCATGTATTAATCACTTCCTATGAAGCATCTCAATACAATACAAACATGTATAAAACAATTACAGATATAAAAACAATTTAAAATCCAGTGCAGAGACTGACTGAAATAAAAAAATTCCACTGAGGACGCCTTGCTGAAAGCAAGAAGTCTTCAACCAATGTTAAAAAGACATCAGAGATTGTGCCCATTTGATATGTAACAGGAGAGCATTCCAAGGGGCAGGTGCTGCCACGCTAAATGCCCGATTCAGATACCATGTGGAATGGACTTCCTGATAAGATGGCATCTGCAGGAGGCCCTCTTCTGCACAGCGTAGTGATTGCTTTGGTACATAATGGCTGAGACTGTCTTTTAGGTATCTTAGTCTCAAGTTGTATAGGGCTTTGCCACCGATTCCAGCACCTTGAACTTAGTCTGAAAGCTAATTAAGAATTAAGGCAGCCTTTATATCATCATCATGCATCCAACACCTGAGTAATCTGTAATGGGTTTTTATGCTTTATAAACTGCTTAGAAGCAGTTTGGCATCATGTAGTATATCAATTACTTGATAAAAGTACATTTCTCTGCTTTTCAGCTGGATGTGGGCAGGCAGGGTATTTGCGACTTCCTGTAGCACCAGAAATAAGAGTTGTTAAGTTAACCATTTATAATGGAGAAAGGGCTAATTGCATTATTTTCAAGAATGTAGGAGTCTTGCGTATTCTATCTTAGAAGACAATTCTTTCCTATCTCAACCAGTTTCCTCTTTCCAACTTACTTAAGCTTGGAATGTATTTTGCCCTTGCCAGTCTGAATAAGAGAAGGCTGAATAATACGCTGCGTTCCTTTCATAGGTCTTTATCGAATGTCAACGGAGACCAAGCCTAGAGGTTTTATAGGGCTGGGGCAGAACTTCTGACAAGCAGATGTTGTTTGACTTACATTTCGCATAACACTAGATGTCTATAAATTTTAGATCTCCTTTCCTAAAATATATTGGCATTAGTTATCATAGCATAGTCAGATGAAATCACTGGAAGCCGTGAGAGCCGAACACTCTTTAAAATTTGGCATTTTCATCCATTTCCAATTTGCATTAATGGAGAGCAGTTCTCCGTTTTTATGTTTCTGGGTGTTTCAAACACCTCCTCTTCTTCCTGAAGCAGCATCCAGCCAGTCTGCTAAGTTTGACTTTCCATTATCTGGCTGTCATCTTATTGGGCACCCCTGTGAGTCTTGTGCTCTTGAAGTTGGTTGCTGCACCGCAGGACTCCAGCTCTAGACTTATTTCATGGATGTCTCAACATTCCATCAAATGCAGAGTGCCAAAAAAGAAAAAGGGGGGGGGGGAATCCAAAGGGGAATCTGAATTTTATGGATCCTTTGAAGCAGAGTAGCAAAGGTTTAGTGCTTTTGCAGGACTCTGCTCCCTTGTTGACTTTTGAAAAATACATATGATCTTAGGACCAATGCAAAGATGTCATCTTTCCCAGTGAGTTATGTTGTTATTGATGTTCTAATGTCCAGGAAATGTTTGGGGTGGGTAGAAGATGAAAGGCACTTGAGGACACTTGTGTTACCGATAGACATTTGCCCCTTGCATCGTTCTTTTACAGACTGGATACGGTTTTGCATTTAGGCTGTCGCTTCAGCTTTGTATGGTACGCTGGTCTAAAGAATTGCCAGCTGCTAGATTTTAGTATGATATATCAGGTTTCCTCTTGTCAAGTCATTCCAGTGGCAATACTGGAAGGCCAAGCACTCTCTATTAAGAGCTGCCTGGTACTTGTTTTCTTCTAAAAAACCAGGACTCCTGGGTATTGTTGAGTTATGAGCACTTGATATGTACGAGACCTTTCATTCCGTCTGGGGATAAATTGAGAATCCTGATGTTCTGTTGATGTTGCCTTGAGACGGGGACATGAGATGCCAAGCACATACTTTCTTGGTTGTTGGAATCATTCAGAATACTCAGGATTCCTTTGCCCAGCCTCTTCCCACTCCCCCATATTTATAGAGCTGTACAGGGTTCTTTATGCCAGATTGCCAGTGACATATCTCCACTGAAATGTTCTCATCAACTTTTCTAGTTCCCAGCTTGCCTTTTGCTTATGAAACATCTACTTTCTAGCTCCAAATAGCCTGTTGTGTACCCCATTGCTACAGACTAGTTTTCTGCCCCCTACCTACTTTCTCTGGCCCCAATATAACCCATTTATACACTTCACTACTTTCTTATTTCTTTTTTAAGAGGAAAGCAGAAAACTAGCCAATACCAGGATTGCCAGTTCAGCCGGCACTAGAATGGGGGCTATTTATTCCCCACATTTATTCTCAGTGCAACTCCTCTCTCATGTGGAAGAGTGACCCTGGTGACTCATATTTCAGCTTGTCATTCCACATGCCTCTCCATCCTTCTCTGCAGTGCTACTGTCTACCGACCTGTATCGCCTATCTGTACTTGCACATTTAATTGTGCTGGGGATAGGTAGTTTCATCAGCCCAGAAGGTTTTCATGTAGTTGTGTCAAGGCACTGCGGACAGGATGGTGGTCCCAGACAGGCTGGACAACGCGTTGTACTTCCGCAGCTGGAATTTTTTTAATGTTTTGCAACACGTTGCATATAAGTACAGAATGGTGTATGTTGATAAAGCTCCCAAAAAAGGTTTCATTTAGTAGTTGCTGTGACTGTTCACTTAAGGAAACAATTTCTCGTATATTAAGCATAATTTGAGTCTCCTTTTCTATGGCTAAGGAGCCCTGCCCACTCTCCTGCATGTGTGCTATTAGATAGCCCAATCCCTGCTAAAACTCCAGGCTATCTGGCAGTCGGAGACTGAAACCCACATTGCCATTTCCAGGGCTTCCTCAATCACGGGCAGATGTTTTTTGGCTTGTCAAATCAGTCGCAACCATTCTCAGCCAGGTAACAAGCAGCCCTGTCATTTCTCGCTGGGGTCTGTGAAAACTTCTCCCGGCTGAAGCAGCAGGGTGGCAGAAGCATTCTGTTTCCAGACCAAAGGTGTAGCTGAGGTTTATGTGTGTGCATTTTAATTCAGGATAAGGTACATATAGCAAGGTTAAGACACTAGGAATGTAATCCTTTGCATGTCTACTCAGAAGTAAGCCCCACGGAATTCAATAGGACTTCCCCCACAAATAAGTCTGTATAGGGTTGTAGCCTCAGTCACTTACATATGGGGAGTATTTGGGAGCCCAACAAAGTCCCAGTGTTAAGTCATCTATAATCCTGATTGCCCCATTTTTGCCTTTCATCACCATAGGGTGCTGCAGCTGCGACACATGCAGTTCATTAGGAAAGTAAATAAAACAGGAAGTATCACAATGCCAACCCATTAGTTTGCACAGTGCGTAATTTTAGCTTACGAAATGCATTGTTACAGAATGATGTGATGGCAACTCACTGGGCTTTTAAACATTTGTTAGACAAATTCATGGATTATAGTAAAAAATAATAATTTATGGCACAAAAACTGAAAGGAGACCCATCCTGCCCACGGACTTACAATTTAGTATAATTCAAGTCCAACTGTAGGTCCGAAATGGGGTCTGTTCACAGCTGTGAGCCACGTTAGCTGAACGACATCTCTGCTTACCAGATGCTGGAGACAGTGAAGTGGCTGCTGCCATATTATGTTGCTTGTGAGCCACCAAAGCCATTTAGCTGTTGCGGCTGGAAATCTGGACCTTGATATGACCCAGCAAGGCAGGTTTCCCCCCCTTTCCTGCAGCCATAGATCAAAGCCCCAGCACTGTTACTGTCCTCTAATCTCTAAATCTTAATTATTTTTTCATATAAAGGGTTACCTCCTGACAGTGTGCTTTCACAGAGCATTTCTCTTTCCTGCCCCCACCAATAGCTTTGACAGTAACACTCCTGCATTTAAGAGCTTGCCAAGGGCCTTAGTCATAGATGCATCCTTGACGTTCAGAGATTTCTTGCCTCGGCTTGTTGGGTAGAGGAAGTTCTCTTGTAGCAGCTGCTTGCTGCTGTCATTTACTCCTTTCCCAGATATGCTAGTGGCCACGTATTGGCAATCTTTATAATACTGAAAAGATTGACCGGCTCTGCATACACATTTTGGTTATGAGTGATCAGTTATAAGGACTGTATCTTCAGAACAATCCACGCATTTGTACAATGCTGGATCTTCAAATAATATACTTAAACCCCATACACAGCTTTGTCTGTATTTGTTCTTTCCACTGTACTGTTCTACTTCAATTGAAGTAGCAGATGTGAGGCACCATGATAGTGTCAAACGGTACCTGTACCTTGAAGCATTCCATCCCGCTGCTTTTGCCTCTTCGCTTCTCGCTTAAAGATTCTGCAAGAGGCAAAAATATCCCGTCGGCAATAGAGAGAAGTGTTGCAGACCAACTGCTGAATTTGTACCAGAGCTCTTCCTCAAGAGAGGGGTTAAAATAGGACGTTTCTCCTTGCTAAAGTATTCAGGTGCGGTTGGAAAGCCTTGGGTAAGAACTAAATGCCCCCACTTCCTTATCTTGCAAAAGCAAATCAAGGGTAGATTTTAGAGCCCCTATATGAGGGTACTATCTTTGGTGGCAAATAGCTCTCTTTGGAAACCAGGTCTGTAGCACCCTGCACTTTTCATTCCATCAGTCCCCAAATAAATATTTGCAAGGAAGGTATTGTTTCCCTCACTGTCTCCCAACCGAAGTTTGTTAAGGTCTATAAAAAAAAAAAATTGCTAATACAGTAGCTTGTGTGTGTGTGTAGCGAGGGTCATGATTCCCTACTTTTTATTATTATTATTATTATTATTTTATATATATATATATGGACAGGATTTACAAATACCACTTGCAGTGGAGAAGATAGAAGGTTCTGTTTTATCGATAGGGGGTGCCATTCAGATTTTAGTAACTGGACTTTAGAAAAAAATAATGTAAAAAGTGTTTTTCATTTAAATCCCTGGAGGGAAATATGAAAGTCAACAGGTGCTGGGGAAAAATGTCTCTGCATATTAGAACTTAATTGGATTTGAAGATGCGTTCCAGGTGGGCTAATTATATGGGTGGTATAGCAGGTTGTTTCTTGCACAGGCAGATCTACAAGTTGGTTTCATTGGATTTGATCTTGCTCTTTGCAGCCTTTTCAAGATTAAGGGCTGGTGCATAGAACAGCTGCTCATGTTCTGCTGGCTGAATGCTGCAATGTAGAGCTAGAGGTATGGGAAGTGTCCCTAGAAAAGGCATAGGCACCCTTTCCTCCCTTTACACCCTTCTCCCCAAAAGGGAAGAGGAATGGGATGAAATCCTGTGGAGCACAATGAGTATTGACTGCTCCTGTAGAAAAGGGCAAGATTCCCCAAATAAATGCTGCGAAGACATGCCCATAAAAAAGAAATGGGTTTTTAAGCTAGTAAATGCCATCAGAAAAATTCCATCCTCCTCCCATATCTCCTGCTAGAGCTCAAGATATCTAAAGGTTCAAGCCTCTGGGCTTGTTGCCGAAGATATTACAACACCAAACTGTCTTATTTGAGAAATGAAAAGTAGCTGTGAGTTTTTCCTCTATAATCAGCATTTCTTTAAAAGAATGCCTACAGGCTTATCATGTTTTGGGCAGGTGTCTGATTGGAAATGCCATGGATTTTCCTGCAGTGAGAGAGGTCGGTGATAATTAATAATATGCTGCGTGTTTCCACTTTATATATAACAGCTGCTTTTTTCCATGAATCTTTCTAGTCATCTTTACACACAAACTGGGTTGATGGAACTTGGCATGTTCATTGTTGCTTGTTCTTTGGAATTTTTAATTTTGAGAAGCGTTACCACGTTCCATTTGGGAACGTGGTGAAAATTCATCAAAGAGCACCCTGCGTTTTCATATCAGTCAAGTTGAGGAACAAACCTTGGTGAATCTAGGAGAGGGTTTTCCGATTGCCCAAAAATTGTTGCTCTGAAATGGATTTGTATCGCAATTTGCATGAGGTACAGAGAAACTTCCCTAAGACCCTCATTCTCCATGACAGCAGGGAAACAGTTGTCCTGGACAGAGCTATCTCACCCCCAAGGGGAATCATCTAGCAACTTCTCTGCCTCTCTCTGGATCAGCTGCCTTGGCCCCAAAGGAATGAGCTCACACCAAGCACACACCCACAACTTCTGTTCAGCAGGCAGATAGGCATCAATGTGACGTTTTGTGTAATACAGTAGATAGCCCCCAGCCCCGATCTGCTGCCTTTATTCAGTAAGCTAACTTGGGAGGTTGGGATGTGTTAGAAAAAAATATTGGCGGGGTAGTAGTCTGCCCTTGACTCCATGCCAAACTCAACTACCTAGCTCACTTGTTACCTTGGCTTGGCAATGGGGCTGAGATGATGCTCACCTCTTGCTCATGGAACCCCTTGGTTACCTGCAGAGCGAGAAATGGCTTTTCAACATTCATAGCACAGTGTGCTCCTGGCCACCTCTTTTGTTGAAAATCAAAAATGTTCTGTTCAAAAATTGAATATAGTGGTACCTTGGTACCCGAATGACTTAGCTCCAGAATGCCACAAACCCGGAAGTGAGTGTTCTGGTTTGTGAACGTTCTCCGGAAGCCGAACGTCCAACGCGGCTTCCGTTTGAGTGCAGGAAGCTCCTGCAGCCAATCAGAAACCGCACCTTGGTTTTTGAACAGTTTCAGGTGTTGAACGGACTTCTGGAACAGGTTAAGTTCACCGTACATAGAAATTCAGTGTGATCTGGATTTTTCTTAGTTCTCTGGGTAAGAAGGCAACAGTCTTAAATAAGAAAAAGATGAAAATTTGAACCTGTAGCTTTCAGAATTGTAGTGATGACCAAAGCATTTGCCTGCATCTTGAAGTATTGATTAGCAGTGCTCATCAGAAATGTCAATCTTAGGACTTTGTCTCCCTTTCTGACTGCTTGCAGTGGAGGGGTGTGTGTGTGTGTGTGTGTGTGTTTCTGTTTCTACACCCGCCCTCAATCTTCCTGGCAATAAATCAAACATGCAGATTGACAGCTGTGTCCGAGTACTTGTCCTTGGGATCTGCCTCATAGTCACATTTTGCTTTTGGAAGCTTAGCAAATGTAAACTTTTATGTAAGGTCTCTGATTGGAAATTACAAATGTATAATTTATATAGGTCTGAGTGAATGATTTATATCCTGTTAAGTGGTGATTTAGGTGGAAAATACAACCCCCACTTGCAGAATCTTTAATGAAAAGTGTCTGCTCTTACGAATTTATTTCTGAAGCAGTGTTTGAGCTCGGTGTGTTTGACATAAATCAGGTCTAATTGTCAGTTTGTGATTAATGAACATATGCTAGTCATCTCCCCCCCACCCCATAATTGAACTTGTGTTCAATTCATCAGACAGAGCGCAACAGGTTTAGGCTTTGTCAGATTGTGTGCCTTTTCTAGCCCCTGATTTCAGAGAGGATGGCTCGGGGCTTCTCCTTTTTTTGAAACTGCAGAGGGATGGGAAAATGAGACTTTATTTGAAGGCTAAGGTTTTTGGATTCAACAGGGCAGCTTGTCAAAATGTCAGTTGGATTGGCAAAGTCTTGGAATGCAAAGGCAACACAGTCCAGGCTGACCTGCTAGACCAGGGTTTCCCGAATTTGGGTCTCCAGCTGGTTTTGGACTACAATTCCCATCATCCCTGACCACTGGTCCTGGGCGTAAAATCTATACAGGTGTGGGAGGATTCCCATGTTCTATTTAAAATATGTGACCGACAGTACAATCTGTTCTACAGTGCAATGTGGAACAAGTCCTGAAAGGTCAGTTTGTATATGAGAACCAGAAGCTCTCTTCCTTGCTCCCCCAACCTACTCCCACCCCCTTTTTAAAGAGCCTTCAAAAATTGCTGCCTCGTTAACACTAATAACCATTTCAGTAAGCCTAGTTCACATAGCGATATCTCCCTGCCATATTGCACAAAGGATGGCTGAGGGATGGGGGGGCACTTGGTTTGCCTGGGCAGTACAATTGTCCAAACCTAGGATGGAATAATTGTGCTAGATGGGACATCTGTGTAACTCCATGAGGGGGTGAATTGGGAGGGCCTGCTAAATCACGCTTTGCATCGCACCTACTTTTTTTGTTGGTAGTAAGGCATCTTTAGTTGTTCTAGACTTAAGTTATTTCATATTACTACAAAACTGTTAACCTTACTTGGTTAGATATGCATTTGCTGCAGGGGTGAGTGGCTTGTGTCTTTCATAGACTACACTGAAAAACAAAGAAACGCAGCCACAGCCTTGAATTCCCACGTTCCACTTGATATGTGTGTAAATTTCTAAAGCAAGTGTGTGTACTTGGGATCTCTGTATAGTTATGGTGTAATCGATCTTCAATATATAGTCATGTTTAAGAATATAAGTTATTCCGTACTGGACCAGATCAAGATCCAGTTATGCAGCTTTCTTTGCAAGAATCCAGTTAACCAGATTGCTGTGATCCACTGAGAATTAGCCAGTAGCCCACATGCAGCACACCAACCCCAGATCTATATTTCTCCTTAGCAATTTTGCATTGATCATTCAGTCTAACCAGTAGACTTCTGTTGTTTCAGGATATAGACAAGTTTGGCAACGAGATTACTCAGCTAGCTCGTCCACTCCCTGTGGAGTACCTAATCATAGATGTAAGTATCCGTTACGCTTTTCTTTTTTTCTTTTGCAGAGGGAAATAAAAACGGGCTAACTTCACCCCAACACTGAAGGTGAAATTTTTCACTTTGTTCCTTTCTTTAGCTGCCCTGCCTTTGTTAGGAAGCTAAATGTTAGCAAGCAGCTCGTAAGTCAACGCGGTTTTATTTTGGACTAGTGGTGATGTGAAACTTCAGAAAAGCTTTTAGCCTCCTTGTTAGGTGGTTCTTGGAGCACCTCGCTGCTCTTGCGAAATGACATTTATCCATTAGATGAGTAGAAACTGTCACCCCCCTACAGAGATGCTGGTGATTACATCACCAGGAGCTTGTTAGCTAGTGTCGGTTGTGCCTTTCACTGGAGTGATTAAGCAGTCTGCTGCTTATAGTGACCGAGCCAGACATGGTTTGACTGTCTGGCTGGAAAACGGGTGGCTTTCTGATGTGCAGTAAGGATATGTGTGCATGGTATCAAGGAGCAATAAATGGCCCCGGAGCTTGGATTTAGCATTAAAAGGATGGGAGGAAACTATTCTACCAGATGAGAGCATGTAGTAGTACAGTGATGATTCATCAGCAGACGATATGATAGTACAGGCACTGGTCTGATTCACTGCAGCAGCATGTAATATAGGCTGGAAACTTGAACATGGTCCTCCTCCTTGTCCATGTATTTACATAGCTGCTCAAGCGTTGGGATACAGGCATTTAATGCCTGATTCATGCCACAGTGATGGCCATTGTGTTGAGCCTGCAAACTTTGTATTCCAATTGACAGCCCAGAAACATATTTATTACCCAAGCAGTGAAGGCATCTGTGTGTGTGTTTTCGACTACCTGGGGTATAATTAAAATGAAAGGAGATTGACAGAATATGTACTTAGGAGGCGTCTGAAAAAAGAGACAAAACCAAATTTCTGAAGCCTCTCTTTACGGTTCTGCTTTTTTGTTATTCTCTAATGACTTGAGCTATTTCTGCAACTTTGGTTGTGGTTGCAAATTTTGCCGATCCCCGACTGAAAAGTCCTTTATTGGTAAGGCTCCATAGAATTGCAGTTGGGATATGATAGCTCTTCACTTTCAGATATAACAGCTCATAATATTAGTCCGCCTTGGGCAACGAGTGGGAGAGCAAGCAAACATGATCTCCTCCCTGCTGGAAGAGTATAGATCCAGAAATCACAGCCACCTCACATTAGCAAAATTTACAAGCCCTCTAGAAGATGATGTGATTTTATTATAGTAATCCCTTATAAAAAAGGATGCAGTTTCAGGAAGGGCATTGATAGTTTGAACTGCTGAAGACTTCAGCCCAGTATTTCTACCTTTTCTGTATCAGAAGATGGACCCACTCTAGAACAGCCAATTCAAGCTTGCATGTTCCTGAATCAGCCGTGCTTTTTGAAAACGAATTCCTTGTTGCACTCTGCTTGTTTAGCCATGCATGCTGAAGTATCTCCTTGGGAAATAAGGTGGGCGTTAGATTGAGGCCTAAGCATGGAACCCAACGCAAGAAATAAGGCAGTCATCACCTCAACTTTTTTTCCCTTTTTTTAAATTTAAGATTACTACTACGTTCCCCAAAGATCCAGTTTACACATTTTCTATTTCTCAAAATCCATTCCCTATTGAGAATCGTGATGTTCTGGGAGAAACTCAGGTATGTGCAAATCGTATTTGGGGTGGGTGCCAGGGTGGGGTGGGGGGGTGCTTTAAACAATTTAACTGACTTTAATGTTTAAAGATCATAGGATGTTGTGCAAAAAAACATCAACAACAATGGTTGGTTGCAAATGCTAAGTAGTCTAAAAAGCTCCCATTTGCAGTTGGTTATTGTGCTGAATTTGTGTGTGGGAGTAGCAGTTCTGTGGGGAGAAATTGCACGTAATCACATAAAATGTACTCTTAACTGTGAAGTATGTACATCAGAAGTCAGAACGTGGCTTGCGTAGATGATTGTAAGAGAAACGTTCTTGCACAATTCCTCATTTCCCCCTTAGAAACAGAAATGTTGCATTTTGCATCCCAGTAATAGGTCTCCCCAATGCACACAAGTATTTGTAGGTGTGTGCCCCTTCAGCTATCCTCTTGCCTACTACTGCTTGGGCAAAAGGTCCCCTGCAGTATATGGCGGAAGGAAAAGCATGAACACTGTGAAGAAAGAGCTGCGCTTGGGAGAGACGATACCCTAATTTGCCTTGCCTTTTCTGTTCCTGCTGCTGACACAATTTGAGCTTGTGTCTGTGGAACTGCTGGGTCTAGAAACAAATAAGACTAGCTCAGCTTTTCATTCTAGTTATCCTGGCGACTCCTGTCAGCCAGCAAGGTCCACATATAAGTATGTAAGTAAATTTTTATTTATGCCCCGCCCTCCTCAGCCAAGACCGGGCTCAAGGCGGCTAACATCACATATCAAATACATTAAAACACAATCAAACAATTAATTAAAATACAGCTTAAAAATTAGAATCAGGATACAATTAAATGACTGCCCACAAATTACAACCATAGGGGTCGGGATCATCATGTATTCATCAGGGCCAGCTATCCATGTTGGTCCCACATGAGCTGATAAAGGGGGCAAAGAGGTAACTTACAGGGTCCCATAGAGGGGGGGTCAAACTGGGCCTGGACCGAAGGCCAGGCGGAACAACTCTTGCAGGCCCTGCGGAAAGATGTCAAGTCCTGCAGGGCCCTGGTCTTCTGTAATAGAGTGTTCCACCAGGCTGGGGCCAAAGCCAAAAAGGCCTTGGCCCTGGTTGAGGCCAGTTTAACCTCCTTGAGGCCCGGGACCTCCAAGATATTATTATTTGCGGACCGTAAGGTCCTCCGTGGGGCATAGCAGGAGAGGCGGTCCTGTAAGTACAGCCTTGTGCATGGAACGTCCTTCGTTTACGCCTCTGGTTAGAAACAGTGAATGCAAGTGAAAAGTAGTGTGTCTGTCCCTAGCTGCGCTTGGTGGCTATTTCAAGTAGCCAATGGCAGATGTTTTTGAAGAATACTGAGCAAGAATGGTCTGAACTTTCTCTGGTGCTCCATCCATTCGTTGTTGTTTTTCTGACTGTTTTCATATCAGAGAGAGAACAAGTAGCTTAGTACAGAAAGGAATTGCAGGTATATTCTGGTTGGGTGGGGGATATTAGAGAACTTGGGGCCTTTTCCCCAATGTACTCTTTTGACTTGCTAGGACAGTATCGGCCATTTATTCATTCCTGTTGTTGAGAGATCTGGTGTCATTTCACATCCCCTTATTCCTACATCTGAATAAAAATAATTGCTCTCTTGATTTGAGAATGTGTCCTGGTAGAGCTTCATTGACCAGAGTGATTAATCTGACAGGTTTTTATTACTACCATTGTTATTTGTTTGCAACTTTTTTTACGGAAAAAACTCTGAATGACTTAACGCGAAAGTTAAAAACAATTAAAATTGGAAAATGTAAAACAATGTATCGTATTAGATAGGGGTAGATAGTAGAGGCACCGGCCGTTTTAGGCACATTCATTGCATGCGCAGCCATGCACACAAGCATCACCACAACCTGGAAATGGTCAGGAAAGGAGGCAGGGCAGGGTGGGCTGGCATGCGCTCCATTGGAGGTCAGGAACGCACACGCCTCCCCACGCAAAACAGTCATTCCCTGTAGTGCTGCCTATACGGACCAATCCTAAGAACACTGAAATGTTTATCCTCTTTACAATTTCTACAGGACTTCCACAGTCTGGCAACTTACTTGTCCCAGAACACGTCCTCCGTGTTCCTCGACATCATCTCCGATTTCCATCTGCTTCTCTTCTTGGTCACCAACGAAGTGATGCCTTTAAGGGTATGTAATGAGAAGGAAGTTAATTCTGGTGAACGGTGTGAGTTCTTGCAAAGAGAGTTCTGTATATTTAAGGGCATGGGCACCTCTGGCCTCCACACAGTCTACCTCGCTTGCTTGCTTGCTTGCTTGCTTGCTTGCTTGCTTGCTTGCTTGCTTGCTTGCTTGCAGAAAGCTACATGCTTCTCTTTACATTCGCCTTCAGGTAGTTTGGCAAGGCATCTTTTCTCAGACACCACAGGCTGCCCTATCTCTTGAAGTGCCTCTTCAAGGTTGGTGGCAAAGATGCTCGTGGGATTTCAGTGTGGCAGTCTCAGCTTGGCCTTTGTGTTGTTTGTATTGGTATGTTCTTGGACAAGACAAGAGCCAACTTGGATGTTACACTGACAACTGGAAGCACTTCCTGCAGTAAACCGCTGCATGATCAGTTGCCCAGTCTTACCAAGGCCAGCAACTTCCTGTGTTTGCATCTCCGCCCATGCCTCCGCCCTCTTTTTATTGGCTGGGCAGCTGGCGATTATAACATCTGGAACGCCCTTCATCCCCCCCCCCCAAAGTAAACACCAAAAGTGGCGTGGGGGGCCTTGTTCCATGTATTGAGAACTGCAAACATTCAGCATTTGCATAACAGCTGGGTCTACCAGTAGGCAACTGAAAAGCAGGACCAGTCAGATATGCTTTGTGTTAGATAACAAGACAATGTATTCCCTCCCTTATTAATACTATTTTTTTAAAAAAAACAAACCTGAATACTTACATTTAGTGCCAAAAAGGTGGGGCAGGTGTGGTGACAAGATAGGCATGTAGCCCATAAAAAGGGGGAGGTACTTCACATTTTCACTGCATTTTGTCTTTTGGGGCCATTTGCCAGTTTCTGAATTGAGCTGATGTATTAGTGAGAGACATGTACAGTATGCACACTCAGAAGTCTTAAGTCTGCACCTCTGAAGTGGCCTCTAGCGCCCTCTGCTGTTTGGAGCACAAGATGTCCCCCTTCAGCTAAGTCATCTTCATACAGCCATGCAAGTTTGCCACTTGCATGTGGCAAGTTGCGGTTGCCGAAAAACGAATGCATGAAAGAATGCAGCTGTACTGCAACCCACCATTCAGACTCACTCCCGCCGCCACTGCGGTCTGGTTCTTCTGGGTGCTGTCCTGGCTGGTTGAAGGAGTTCACACTGAAAGTTCCTTTCCCCCAAATACAGCAACGTACCATGCAGGGTTGTGTTCAGTGTGTGTGCAGTTCATCTTCTTGTTTTATAGCATGAGTAGGCAAACTAAGGTCCGGGGGCCGGGTCCAGCCCAGTCGCCTTCTAAATCCGGCCTGCGGATGTTCCGGGAATCAGCATGTTTTTACAGGAGTAGAATGTGTCCTTTTATTTAAAATGCATCTCTGGGTTATTTGTGGGGCATTGGAATCTGTTCATTTATTTTTTTCAAAATATAGTCCAGCCCCCCACAAGGTCTGAGGGACAGTGGACCGGCCCCCTGCTGAAAAAGTTTGCTGACCCCTGTTTTATAGGGTTGCTGGCCCTTTAATCTGGAAGGGAGGCAGAGAGCACACCTGAGATGGCACTGGGATGCTGTTAGATTGTTGGAAACCGAAGTGTATCTTTTTTGCCAGTCAACACAAGCTTTTCTGCTTGCCTGATGAGACGATCAGCCATCTCTCCCCCAGCCCCATATGCTGTTCTGGGACTCTTCCAACCCTCCCCCAGAGCCAGTTTGGGGGTATGGGGAAAGAGTGGGGAGCCCCACTGTAATATTGGTGGTCTTTATATTTAAGGGGATGGGCACCTCTTTGTGGGGTCTTTGTGGGGACGTTCGCTGGCAAGAAAACTTAGCTGTGTTTGGCCCTACAGATGTGTTATTTGCAAAGATGCCTTATTGTTAAATAAGCAGTCATGTTACCACTACGGTTGGTGGATTTGGGGTGGGGGGGGCAGCTCTGGAGAAAAGAGATTCTTCCTGAACAGCCCCAGGTATCCTTGAGGTAAATGGGATTAGCTGTGACCTGACCCATCATCTCTCTTCCAGGATAGCATCAGCTTGTTGCTGGAGGCAGTCAGGACTCGGAATGAAGAGCTTGCACAGACTTGGAAGAAATCTGAGCAATGGGCCACCATTGAACAGCTTTGCAGTATGTCATGTCTTTCCCCTTTGATACTAGGATTTGGGCACCTCTGCAGAGATGTTGGAGAGCTTTGGTTTTATCTGTTATCAGATCACCCAGGGTTGTGATTTGGTGTCTGAGTTCCCTCAGTTACTTGGGGGGCGGGGGGGGGGGGAGATCTCAGTAGGAAGGAAGGGGCTTGAGCAAGGATAACAGTCTCCCTGGCCAAAGGAAAGAAATATTTGTGAAACAGTCTGCGGGCAAGCGTGTAATCCTTGTGGATAAACAACTCGGTGAACTTGATCTAGTGCAGGAGAGCAAATAAAGTCTCTCACAAATAATACTATGAGGGGATCCAAAGCTGTACAGACCTTGCAGAAGAGGAGAAAATATAGTTGGCATATAGTAAAGGTAAAGGGACCCCTGACCATTAGGTCCAGTCATGGCCAACTCTGGGGTTGCGGCGCTCATCTTGCTTTATTGGCCGAGGGAGCCGGTGTACAGCTTCCGGGTCATGTGGCCAGCATGACTAAGCTGCTTCTGGTGAACCAGAGCAGCGAACGGAAACACCGTTTACCTTCCTGCTGGAGTGGTACCTATTTATCTACTTGAACTTTGGCGTTCTTTTGAACTGCTAGGTTGGCAGGAGCAGGGACTGAGCAAAGGGAGTTCACCCCATTGCAGGGATTCGAACCGCCGACCTTCTGATCAGCAAGTCCTAGGCTCTGTGGTTTAACCCACAGCGCCACCCGCGTCCAGTTGGCATACAGCTCTGCACAAACTAGAGAAAGCTACCCTTTTCTGTAATTTTCAGCTGAAAATTCCCCCACTTTGTCAGAGCTTTCCTAACCCCCCTCCTGATTCTTCTTGTGTGTTTTTTTAATCCCTTTTTCTAGGCACAGTTGGAGTTCAGCTTCCAGGCCTCCAAGAATACGGTGCCATGGGTGGTTCAACACACGCCACAACCTCCGCCATGTGGGCCTGCCAGCACTGCACCTTCATGAACCAGCCGGGCACCGATCACTGCGAGATGTGCAGCCTCCCACGTAGCTAGGCCCCCTCTCGGCTTAGCATTCGGGGCGGCCCTTACAGACCAACTGGCGGAAATACAGAGGCAAACCCTTAGCCAGGCGGGGGACTGTTCTTCCTCCTGGGATGACGCACCCTGAGGGTCGGGGCAGGTGGGGGAGGGGAGGGGAGCGACCCACATCGTGGGCACTTGGTGCCATCCAGCGGGTGACAGCTTGCCGGTGGAACTGGATGTTTTAGGGGGAGGGATACGGCACAGCCCCTCTGCCCGGCGCTGCTGCCTTGTCTTTTCTTTGCTCTCAGTATTGTAGAAAGCCAGCCAGTGGTCATGTTTCCCTGGAGCTGCCGTTGCACAACCCCGTGGGCACATGGCAGTGTGGTCATGCTGCGCCCGCCCCCCCCCCCAATCAGCTTGCATGCCACAAGCTTCCCCCAGCCTTAAGCCAGTCACAGTGAGGCAAGGCAGTTGTGTTGAAGGGGTCAATTGGGTCCCCAGGCTAGCTTGCCTAATGTTGCTCCCTTGACATGCTTTTTGCATTTAGCCCCAGAATCGCTGGGTCCCTGGTGCCTGCGTCACTTCGGTCCAGCCTCTAATTAGAGCTTCCAAATTGAGTGACCTGCACTGGCAGAACATACAGTTGCTTTGTAGCCCCCTGGGCTAAGTCCCAGACCGACTATCTCGGCTAGAGAGGAAGAGGAGGAGAGAACACGCTTCTCAACTTGGTAGGGTGTTTACAGTCGTCCAGCCCAGCCGCAATGGCCACAGATTTAAAGAGCTCTATCAAAACAGCTGTCTCCTGGTGCTTCTCAGCTAGAGCTAGGTAACAGAGGGCCGTTCTTGCCCAAATCGGGCAGTGGGGACCAGCTGGCTTCCCAAACTGGAAGCGGGTCGCAATTTGGCGGCATCATCCTGGCTGTTTCAGGGTTGGGCAGGCAGTTCGCGAGCAGTTTGCTTGCTCCAGATTTCCATATGCTGTCATCCCTTTGCATTTAAAGCCAATTCCTGGTCTTTGTAGCTGTGAGCAGGCAAACCTCGCAAGTACCTTTCCTCGTGCCTGTTAGCGACTTAAATAGCATCCCAGCAGGGAAAGCTAAATGGAACGTTTGTCGGCATCTTGAAAGGAGCTTTGTCTTGCTGCAGCGCGATCCAGGCAAATTGCAGCCGAGGCGCTGGAAATTCTCCTGCCTCCAGAACACTTACCTGCCTCCTCTTCCCATAACCACATTTTTAGCAGTGCCCTCGAGCTCCTCGTGTCTTTTGATGCGTGAGCTCCTCCATTGCCATACAGAGATGTGCTTTCATTGTCCAAAAATTCCCAGCATCTCTGCCAGCAGCGTTAGGGCACATTTGGTTCCTCTTGCACAGCAGTATTTCTGCACCTAACTAGCCTGTTCATCCCCCAGGCAACTCCCATCAGTTTTATAGCAGAGAAGCAAGGCATTCATGCCATCCATTGGGTTATGGGGACAGAGGGCATCCCGTAATTTTTATCTTGTTAGATGCCCACCCCAGCAAAATGTGCCTCCACCCCAGCTACCAGTTTTCTTTATGGGCCTGTAGGCCTGGCTCCCAGACAGCTGCCATGAGCGACACAGTCTCTACCTGTCCATGGCTGGAAATACCTAGGGCTTTGTCCGTCAGGTGTTTGAACCAACACGTCACCTGGCCCTTGTTATTGCTGACCGGACGTGCGGCTCTCTTCTTTCCTGGGTTTGTGTTTTGACTAGATTCCTTGAGCTCACCGGGCTGTAGCTACTCTTGCTATTCCTTTTCATTCTATGGGTTGCAGAGGTGTGTGTTTGGTTTGGACTGGAGTTGACTGAATAACAGCCCTGCAAATAAAAAAATATATTAAAAGCGTCTGAAATGGAAGCCTCCTGGTCTGGTTCTTTTGCCCGCCTTGTCCTCTTGTGTTTGCTTTTCTTCCCATCCGTTTTACGAACTTGTGCAGCTCTTGGATTAACAGAGCTTTCCCCAGACAAAGCTTTGAATATTCTTCAGAGCAGTGCCCCAGTGAGAATCTTTTTGATCCGAGCTCCCCACTTCAAACCTTGTAGTCCTTGCCTGCCGTAAATGCTTGCTAAGGACTTTGGCAACTGCAGGAGGGGAGCAAATTGTGGCATTTCAGCAGCCCTTCTGCTGAAGATGGTGAAGCTTTGTCTAGAGAAAAACACAGTGCAGTGGTACCTTGATTGTCAAACTTAACACATTCCGGAAGTCTGTTCCGGGAGTCTGTTTGACTCCCAAAACGGTTCAAAAACCAAGGTGCTGCTTCCAATTGGCTACAGGAGCTTCTGCACTCGATCAGAAGCCGCGTCGAACGTTTGGCTTCCAAAAAACATTTGCAAACCAGAACACTCACTTCCAGGTTTGCGACGTTTGGGAACCGATTTGTTCGGGAGCCAAGCCGTTTGACAACCAAGGTACCACTGTACTAGGCAAAGCTTTAGTATCTCATCTCAGAGCTCTACCAAGCAAAACATACAGTTGTCACTTAGGTGTTTATAGTGTAGCTTTAGATCAGCCTCTCTCAACCTGTGGGTCCCCAGATGTTGTTGAACTACAACTCCCATCACTCCT
The DNA here is from genome assembly GCF_965153285.1 of Podarcis tiliguerta. Taxonomy (NCBI): domain Eukaryota; kingdom Metazoa; phylum Chordata; class Lepidosauria; order Squamata; family Lacertidae; genus Podarcis; species Podarcis tiliguerta. The sequence continues at coordinate 94,860,757 of NC_139535.1, read as the reverse complement.
AGCTAGCAAGGCCACAGCTCGGGGATGATGGGAGTTGTAGTCCAACAACATCTGGGGACCCACAGGTTGAGAACTGCTGCTTTGATGAAGAGCTCACTTGAGTAGTCTAAGAGGGGGAAGCTTAGAAGGATCTCGCTGAAAGTGCTTCGCAAGCCAGTCTCCCTTGTTTTGGCTTTGTTTCTGCCCATACAACAAAGCGGCAGCAAAACATTTTAAATTGTAAAAGGGATTGTTTTATTGTAAAACACTCAATATTCCTCAGACTTGCAACTTAGAATTTGTAAAGCTCCCTGAACCTTACATGCATCCTGCCCAACATCAGTTGTCCTGGCTACAGCAGAAGCAGGTGAATGAGTGAGTCACTTCTTCCAATGTCCAGTTTTGTTAATTGGCTTCAAGGAGCAATGGCCTTGCGGGATTCTTGGGTTTTCAACTCTCATTTGACCATGCTTTTTTAGGAGTCAGACTTTTAATTTCGAATGTTTATAAGGGGAGGTAGAGAGTTTGGGCTGAAAGTTGGAGTGGGCTAATTTGGTACAGTGGTGCCTCGCAAGACAAAATTAATTCGTTCTGCGAGTTTTTTCGCCTTGTGAATTTTTCGTCTTGCGAAGCACGGTTTCCCATAGGAAATGCATTGACGGTTTCCCATAGGAATGCATTGATGGTTTTAAGAAAAAGGCGCAAGACGTTTTCGTCTTGTGAAGCAAGCCCATAGGGAAATTCGTCTTGCGAAGCAACTCAAAAAACAAAAAACTCTTTCGTCTTGCGAGGCATTCGTCTTGCGAGGTACCACTGTACTAGCAGGGAGCTGCTTTAATGCTTATTTTTCAGAGAATGGATTCCAAAGAGCCGGATTTCTGACTATTCAAAGCATACGCAATGGAAATAAGAGTGACCAATACACACACACACACACACACACACTAGTAGGGATCCCCTGCAGCCTCCAGCATGGACAATAAACATCCAATTTGTTCACAACTTGCCAAGTGGCAACTTGCCATAATTCTGAAAAATTGCACTAGCAAGGGGTGTAAGGTTAGGTCCAGCTTGTGAAATCCTTTTGAAGATAATATGGACTTGGAAGGTGCTCAATATGAAGCTGAAAGAGAATTCTATAGGCAGACATGGGTTTTCTGGATTTCTATGAAGTGTCCCAACACTTGAACCCTTCACCCAAAGCTCATTAGCTTTCGAAAATTGCCTTCCTTGTACACATGTCAACTGGCTTCGAAGAAAACTTCCCTGTTTGCATACATGCAGTAAATCCCCCTCCAGCAAAATACTGGATTCCTGCTTTTGCCCTGGGCAGTTTGCAGTGCCAGCTTTCTAGGAAAATCGTGACCTGGCCCTGTCCAGATTTTAGGTTCTTAGATGGGAAAGGGTCTTAATGCTGGGCAGAGCCCTAGCAATAAATGATGTTGCTGCCCTCAAACGCTGACACTTGGCAGAAAAGGAAATGACACAGAAATGAGCCGGCAATATCTGTCCCGTAAAGAAGACCAGCATCCAAGATAACAGCTGAATTCTGGAATATCCACCAAAGCATTGACTTGAGAGTTAATGGATTCTTGGAGCTGGAGAGAACTTGAGAGGTAGAAAAGCCACATATTGATGAGCATATGCACTTCCACTCCACAGCTCCTGTGAAGACCCATCATACCCTAAGTGAAAGAGATGAAGTTTAAGAGAAAGGTCAGAGCCTCTTCTGGTGAATATTTCACTCCATCCAAAAGAAAGCAAGTTCTGGGAGGGGTTGTCTTCTTCTTGTAGCCCTTAGCAGAAGAGCAGGGAGCCTGTGGTCCTCCCAAATGTTACAAGGCTCCAGCTCCCATCATCCTTGGTCATGCTGATGGGTGTTGGGAATCCAAAGACCACATGTTCCCTGCCTCTGGCTTAGCATCAACAGTGACCTTGGACTCCCAAATCCAACTTGTGCAGAGGGATTGGATTGCAGACTTTCTCTGAAGCTCCGTAACAAACCAAAGACAGTTCAATTGGGCAGGAGAGAGCTCTCTTGCCCTCTTCCGCCACGTGTCTGTGTCCTGAATTGTACTTTTGCAATTTCTGGGAGTTGTTCCACTGTCCTGTAGGCTTCCTCCTTCCTCCCTCCCCCCCCCACCCTTTTGAAGGAAACAAGCCATGGCCTGGAGGCCTCTCAATAGGCCCAAAGGATCTGTTTGCAATTAGAAGACTGCTGTGTGGCTTGGCAGAATTCCAGGGCAGCTTGGCTATAAGGCGAAGAGAGGCAGACCTTGGCCAGAGAGAGAGAGAGAGAGAGAAGAAAACCCTTGGACTTGAAAAAGCAACTGCCACAATTTACCATCTCTGATTCTCTGTTCAACAGGTAAGGAGTTTCTCCTTTTTTGCAGTCTATAAACCTAGTTCTGAGCATTATTGGCTCTCAAGCTACTTGGGGAGAACGTTCTCTAAAGGGGTTGCCAGGTTTCTGGGGTACCCTTTAAAAGGTAAATGGACCCCTGACTGTTAGGTCCAGTTGCAGTTGACTCTGGGGTTGTGGCGCTCATCTCACTTTACTGGCCAAGAGGGCCGGTGTTTGTCCGCAGACAGCTTCCGGGTCATGTGGCCAGCATGACTAAGCCGCTTCTGGCGAACCAGAGCAGCGGAAGGAAATGCCTTTTACCTTCCCGCCAGAGCGGCACCTATTTATCTACTTGCACTGGCATGCTTTCGAACTGCTAGGTTGGCAGGAGCTGGGACCGAGCAACGGGGGCTCATCCCGTCATGGGGATTTGAACCGCCGACTTTCTGATCAACCAGCCCTAGGCTCAGTGGTTTAGACCACAGCACCACCCGCGTCCCTTGGGGTACCCTTTGCTAGTGCCAGATCTCTGTCTCCTATTCGGACACAGTTCCCAGCAGTGCCTCCTGTATGTTATTGGGGCCCATTGCAGTGGCTCTGATGTCTTGGAAGAGAATTAATAGAGGAGGCAAGCAAGGGTCCGAGGATGAAGACAGCACACAAAAGTTCTGAGCTGTCGTACCGTCTGTTCTTAGCCTCTCATCCAAACAGCTTGTCAGCACAAAAATCACAGGAAAGAATGGAGTTAACATCCGAGAAGATTCTAGTGTATCCAGCCCTGCGAAGTATCTGCTGTTTCTTCATGTTTTGGATTAAAATGTTTGGGGTTACCCTTGAGATCACGGGTAGGAAGCAGATGCAAGCAAAGGATAAGCCAACATTTTCCAGCAACCAAGCAGAAGCATGTAGAGCAACCCAGATAAACAGCCTGACTACGCAGATAATTATTGTTGGGCCGGTCAAAATGAAGAGAGCCTTCTGTTACTGGTCCCAAGGCTACAGATTAGAGATTCTTCCTTGCTCCTTGTCTGTAGTCGCTACTGTAGATGCAGGTTTGGTATGTATCCTGTCCCATGCTGCCAGCCCTTCTCAGCTCTGTCTCCACTACAAGGATGTAGCAAATGCTTTTCTGGCTGCTCCAGACCCTCCAAGTGTCCCTATTTTCCAGGGACAGTCCCAGATTTACAGAAGCCATCCCAGTTTCTGATATGATCCCAGAATGTCCCGCTTTTCCTTTGTTGTTGTTTAGTCGTTTAGTCGTGTCCGACTCTTCGTGACCCCATGGACCAGAGCACACCAGGCACTCCTGTCTTCCACTGCCTCCCGCAGTTTGGTCAAACTCATGCTGGTAGCTTTGAGAACACTGTCCAACCATCTCATCCTCTGTCATCCTCTTCTCCTTGTGCCCTCCATCTTTCCCAACATCAGGGTCTTTTCCAGGGAGTCTTCTCTTCTCATGAGGTGGCCAAAGTATTGGAGCCTCAGCTTCAGGATCTGTCCTTCCAGTGAGCACTCAGGGCTGATTTCCTTAAGAATGGATAGGTTTGATCTTCTTGCAGTCCATGAAACTCTCAAGAGTCTCCTCCACCACTTTTCCTTAGGACGTCCCTATTTTCATTGGAGAAATGTTGGAGGGTATGGAGTTATGCAACCCCCAAGCCAAAGAAATAAGTAACTATACAACCTTCAGAAGACATCTGAAGGCAGCCCTGTTTTTAAGTGTTTTTAAATGTTCTGTTATGTTTTTATATATGGTAGAAACCACCCAGAGTGGCTGGGGCAATAATAAAAAAAATATTCTTATGAAATAGGTAGGACGTCCCTATTTTCATCGGAGAAATGTTGGAGGGTATCCCTTTCTCTCCTCCCCCAAATAAGAGTAGAAGGTTTAATGCCATACTTGTGGGTACACAACACTGGCATGTTTTGTGGCATGGAAACAACTCAGGAAAACCTGGGTACAGATTCTTGCATCACTGGTTCACACCACTGGGCCGCATTCCCTTTGTGCCTGACGCACAGAGACTTGCCGGGATCTGACCTATAAGTGGACACATGCAAATGTGACGTTGCTATGGCTGCAGAGCCAGAGAGGCCCTTCCCCCCCCCCCCTTTCCATTTGGTATGAACAGCTTGTGACCATCCCGGCTGGGAAATGTCCATATGGGAGCCATCAAAGCAATAGGGGTGAGGAAAGGGGACTGTTGTTGCGGAACTAGTACTTGGGGAAGGGAGGCTTTTCTGATGCATTTTTCCTTCTCCTGTCCCTCTGCAAAGGCACCATGAGACAGATCTTCTCCCTACTGCTTTTGGTGGCAATCTGTTGTGCCGCCAAACCAAAGAGGCAGCAGGCAACGTCAGAATGGGACTACAGATCTGAAGGTAAGGTTCCAGATTTGCTGGGTGCCAAAGAGTGGGCTGATGCCACGCAAAGCTTGTTTTGTCTTTTGTTTCATTTCCATTTGCAAATGTGCATTTGGGGCTGCAGATTTCCCGGTTTTACTATCCATGCGCAGGCCCTGCCTTCTTGGTTTTGCAAAGCTAACACAAAACTAATAGGGTACATGGGCTCTAGCCAGCCAACTCACACTGGACAGATAAGAAAGTAAGCTTGGTTTCTGAACTGTCAGCATAAAAAACCCACTTTTGTGAAGGTTTTGAACACAAGACCCAAATCTCCCCTGCATACATTCGCAATGCTTTTGAAACTGTGGACAGAAGATTAAACTTCCCTTCTGCCCCTATCCTGTAGAGCTTTAATCCTGTTTGAGCATTTTTTGATTTACCCATAAATCCATTCCCACTCTCTGTATCTTGTCACCATGATATACTTGAGGATATACTTCCAGGGATATACTTCTAGGGAAACAAATTCCCTGAAATTAAATGTTTAAAGAGTGGCAGTTCTGTATATTCCCCTCCCTCTCTTGGCATATGTAGTCTCGACATCGAATATAATAACACCTCAGTTTCTAAAGAGGCTTCCATGTTCTCAGTTGTGTATGTTTTGTATTAGAATGTATTTTTGGTCTTTATATAAACTTCTTAATCCATCAACAGATGTGAACAAGGTGGGTTACATAGTTTTAAAATGCAGCTGATAAACCAAGTTTATTCTAATTCCATCTGTCTTAGGATGGATTTCACATGTGTGCTTTTTGTTTGCAATTATTTAGTCTGACAAATGATTCAAATTCTGGTCTGATGGAAATGGTGGGGGAGCCCTCCCTTTCCGAGCCAGGAAATGGAACTGCAGAACTGCTATAGTTCAGAGAAAGGTGTATGTTCTTCTATATTATTACAGTCGTACCTTGGATCCCAAACATCTTGGTACTCGCACGTTTTGGCTCCCAAACACCGCAAACCTGAAATGAGTGTTCCGGTTTGCAAACGTCCTTGTGAACGCTTCCTGCAGCCAATCAGAAGCCGCATCTTGGTTTCCAAACGTTTTGGAAGTTGAACGGACTTCCGGAACAGATTCTGTTTGACTTCCAAGTAATACGACTGTATTACTACTATGATATTCTCTCATACTCCCAATTCTGTCTTCCAGCTGAAAAAGTAAACATGAGGGGATGTGCCAACCTCACTGTTGTTCTGGACAACTGGAAGTTTGCTATTGTGTCTCAAATGAAGAATCTTCTCCTCTTTGACCACCAGTCTGTGTTGCCTGACTATGGAAGGTGAGCCTGGGTAGTAAAGGTGGCAGCAAAATGGACTTCTCCTGTGATCTGTGCAAACCTGCTGTACAGTCGCCATCTTGGGTTCGGCAGGTCATGTATGGCCGCCTACTTGGGACTCAATAAAGCAACCTGTTTGGCAGCAATCTTGGAAATGCATGGCTAAGGGGCTGTTTTCAGTTTTGTGGGCTACAAGTTGTAAAAGCAGTGCCTCCCAAACTTGGGTCTCCAGCTGTTTTTGGACTACAACTCCCATCATCCCTTTCTAGCAGGACCAGTGATGGGAGTTGTAGTCCAAAAACAGCTGGAGACCCAAGTTTGGGGGGACACTGTTGCTCTGTCTTAAGCTGTTACCCTCCAGGTGTTGTAGGACTACAACTCCCATCATCCCTGAGCGTCGGCCATGTTGGCTGAGGTTCATGGGTGTTGGAAGTTCATCAGAATCTGGACAGCCACAGGTCCCTCATTCCCTCACCTAAAGCCATTGGCTCAACGAGAGGCATCTGCCTCTGTCAGTCCGTGCTATACTGTGAAGAAATCCCCTGTAAGTAAACTTTGGTTTTTGTAGCTGGTTTTTGGGTGGTTGCCCTGCCTAGATACTGTGCATGCAGTTTGGCATTATGGGAAGAACTTGCTCTTTCTTAAGCTCTGAACTTTTGCCAAAGTGTTTCTCCCTTAAGTATTATTGCAGTGTCCCTATTATCCAGGGCCAATCCTGGATTTACAGAAGCCATCTGATTTGATCCCAGAATGCTCTGGGTTGCCTTAGGATGTCCCTGTTTTCATTGGAAAATTTTTGGAGGGTATGGAGTTATGCAATCACCCCAAGCCAAGGAGACAAGTAACTATACAACCTTTAGAAGACATCTGAAGGCAGCCCTGTATAGGGAAGTTTTCCCCGTACAGTGGTACCTCGGGTTAAGAACTTAATTCATTCTGGAGGTCTGTTCTTAACCTAAAACTGTTCTTAACCTGAGGTACCACTTTAGCTAATGGGGCCTCCCACGCTGCCGCCGCGCGATTTCTGTTCTCATCCTGAAGCAAAGTTCTTAACCCGAGGTACTATTTCTGGGTTAGTGAAGTCTTTAACTAAAACGTCTGTAACCTGAAGCATCTGTAACCCAAGATACCACTGTATAGGGAAGTTAAAATGTATAATGTTTTATTATGCTTTTATATATGTTGGAAGCCGCCCAGAATGGCTGGGGCAACCCAGTCAGATAAGCAGGATATAAATAACAGAAGAAGAAGGATTAATATTATTATCAGGGCTTTTTTTCCAGCTGGAACTCAGTTCCGGCACTTCTCATGTGCAGAGGCAGAGCAAGGTGGGTGCAGTCTGCCCTGGGTGCCATCCTGAGGAGGGGGGTGGTGACAAAATCCCAGCCGGGTCCAATCACAGATAATGAAGATGGAATAGGACATCCCTGTTTTCACTGGAGAAATGTTGGTGGGTATGTTATTGGTTGCTGTGGAAGTGCTCCTTGCTTTGGGCTTTGTAGCCCACTATAGAGGAATTTATTTTTGCTTGCTTCTTTCCTTTCTAGGATCAAGCCACTTTCCGACGCCCTCAACGACCTGTACCTAGAATTCAACGCCCTCAAGGAACGGCTTGGAGAACTGACCACGCGCTTTGAAGGAGTGGAGTCTTTTGTGGATGAGATGAACAAAAAAGGCCAGAGCCAGCCTGTTGCTAAGACCCCCCTCAGGGTTGCCCAACCAGAGGTGGAGAAAGCAAGTTTCCCCTTGCCAGCCAAGCGCCGGAGGGTCCTGATTCGGAATGGGAGAAAACCCACAGAATCACTGACAGGTGGAACACAGTAGAAACTTTGCTGAGGGGGTCTCCTCCTCTGTTCCGGAGTGCTCCGGATCTTACCGACTCCTTTAGAGACCAAATGTATCTGTCTGTCTATCCTTTTCCCCCCTCTGAAAGTCTGGATTCAGTGAGAGACAGAGACCTAGATAGAAGCCTTTCCTTGGCTAATTTCACTCTGTGCTTGCACTGCAAAAGGTATAAGGAGGATGGATTCTGGGGACTGTAGAGTTTAGCTGCATGGTTCCATCCAAAGAGGGTGGTTTGATTCTCAAGGGGGCCTGTTCCTTAAAATCCTCTCACACAGCTCAACCTGACAGGGAACGAGGCACTTCTCAGTATTATCAGTATTGTACAGATCTCAGGAAAGGTGATGCGCTGCACTTTGCACATTTCCAGTGTCGTAGAACCTTGAGAAGAAATACTGCTGTGGCCACAGCACCGGTGTCACAGGTAATCTGTGTCGAGCACAGTCGAAGGAAGTGTCTGGCAGTTGCGTAGGAATCTGTTCATTTCTGACAGCTGCAGCCAACGCCTTGCATTTCGTCGTAGGATGTAGTAATGCTTAGACTTCCACAGTGCAGAATCTTACGGAGGATGTCAGTGCATAGGCTCTTGCCTTCCAGATGTTGTGCTCTAGAGTTTCCCATAAGCATTAACATGTACAGCCTCAAGAAATACTGAACGCAACTGAGGAATAATCGCATCTGTTCCCCCCGCCCGCCCTCTTGCTAGTGGGAGCAAATGAAGGCAGTTGATAAATAGCAACGGAACTGTGCTTCCGCATACTGCGGAAGCAAGCAGATAACTCTGAATTCAGACTCTAAATTAGTTTTTTCTCCCCTGTGTGTCCATTTTAAAGTACAAACCCAGTCTCTTCTCGCATACCAGAAAGAGTGTTCAATCAGGAGCGGCTTTTCTTTTCTTACATGTAGGTTTATTAAAGTGACAGACGCCATAAATGTGCGTGCAGACCCTATGCAGATTATGTAAAGGAGTGTGCAGATGCCATGCTTGGTGATAGCGCACTGAACATCTCAGCCACGTTATGCCTAAATGGCACCTTGGACGGAAACCTAGTCATGCTTTGAAAGCGAAGTCATGCCATTTGAATTAGGTAGTCAGCTCCCCTGGCTGCCATTTGCTTCTTAGCCTGGAATGTTGCTTTTCCTTTAAATAAAAATGGCCCACCTCCACCCAGTGTCACGAGAAAACCAGCAGAATGAAGTGTAAACAGGATCTGTCTTCCCTTGCCGCCCACCCCCAACTTGGCTCTACAAGCCGAGGCCCCTTCTCGGAAATGGGAAATGCCGTGCCAGATAGCCAAACATCACAGATTAGCTGCAGCCAGATTATGAGTAACTGAGTTTTATATAATACTCCCCATTCCCCTGGGGAGCTAACAGACACTCCTCTCTCAATGTTGGCTGATGGGCACTTGGCCTTCATTTCCCTGCATCTTGCCCCCCCCCCCCCCAGCCTCCTTCTCAGGGCCAACATGTTAGCATTTGGATGATGGGAAGGCAAGGCTGTGGAGAATCGTTGACATTCCCACCCCCAACCAGCCCAGCAGGTTTAAATTGCTGCGAGGCACAGGGGATTTCAAGTGTCAACGCCTGGGATTCAGCATACCTGACAACACCTCCATACCAAAAAAATAAGTGGTATCAGCCAGTGTTAGAAATATATATATATACAGTGGTACCTCGGGTTACAGACTCCGCTAACCCAGAAATATTACCTCGGGTTGAGAACTTTACCTCAGGATGAGAACAGAAATCGCGCAGCAGGCCCCATTAGCTAAAGTAGTACCTCAGGTTAAGAACAGTTTCAGGTTAAGAACGGACCTCCAGAATGAATTAAGTTCTTAACCCGAGGTACCACTCTGTGTGTGTGTGTGTGTGTGTGTGTGGCAACTAGACATTCTGTTTTGGTGACTGCAACCTTGGTTTAAACTTCTCTTTCAAGTCTGTTTCTGAAATTCTTTTGTAATAAGACAGCTGCTTTGCGATCCTGTATTGAATGTCCTGGGAGACTGAAGTGTTCTCCTACTGGCTTCTCTGTCTTGTGATTCCTGATGTCAAATTTATGTCCATTTGTCCAATATAGAGAGTTGAAGCGCACGGCTGGCATTTGATGGCATACACAATGTCAGAAGATGAGCAATTAAATAGGCCTGAGATGGTATATTGGATGTTTCCTTATGAAAAATTTCACCGCACACCACTGGAGATTTCAGTAAAAGTTTGCTTGGAGCATGTCAGCTATGCAATTCATGCCAGACATTGGTTCGTGGATGTTAAAGCCTCCAAAAGCACCTCCAGGTAAACTCTTAAAACAGGTCAAAAATCATACAGGATAAAACTGCAAGAGATTCAGCTCGATAACTGCCAGCGTGGAAGGGTTTCCATACGGAAATGGGGAAAAGTGTGTCCTCCAAGCTTTGCTCCACTTAGTCTCACTTTATATTGCATTATGTCCACAAAGTTTTCTACTCACTTTTCTGTTGTTGTTGCCAAACTTTCAACAACATTGCAGGGCAGGCGATTTTCTTCCAGTTGTACAAGTGAGTGAATTTTCAGCAAGGTGCCCTGTGGCCAAAGTGGAAAGTGCAACATTTCCCCTGATGAAAAAAAGCTGTTAACACAGAGCTTTCCAAACCGTGTGTCGGCTGCAGTCTGTAGCTAGGTGTGTCGTGCAAACGCTTCCCCACGCTCTGAGAAGGGGTTAATTTAGCCTCCGGCTGGCTAGCAAAACTGAATTACCATGCCGCAAAATGATGCAGGTCTAAAAAGTGTGTCATCAACATGAAACGTTTCGAAAGCTCTGCTGTAACAAGTCTCCCAGCTATTCAAGTTCAGCTGGAGCATTTGGCACCGAAATCCCTGTATCCGTATTTTATTTTTATATGCTTTCCCCACTATCTTTTAAACTGTAACTTTAAATAAAGACAAACGAGGCAACACACTGTCCCAATAACAGTTGCTTTGCTTATGAAGCTCGAAGCCAAAGTACACCCGTGTTTTGTAGCAAGATGAAGAATCAGTCTAACCTTTGTACGTTGCCAAATGGATCAAGTCTAAGAACATTTATCAAAGCTTTCATTGGAAGCTTCCCTAAATGTTGCCCTTATTTCAATATAACACTTCCCAAGCCACTTTGTTCCTGACCTAATGGACAAATCTAAGGCAGTACAGAAGCACCAAGGCGCCATCCATCATAGTCACAGTGTTGAAGTCCTTTACTTGTACAGATGCAGCTCATGGCCTGTCCGAAGTGGAATGCCAAATTTGGGAATGAATCATTCTGTAGCTTCTCATATGCTGTACTTTTACTCTAAATGCATACATGTTTTAAAAAGGGCTTTAAAAAAATCAGATTACTACCTTTAGCTCTGATAATTTTTATAATACCAGGCGCTCTCTCTCTCTCTCTGTCTGTCTGTCTGTCTCTGTATGTATGTATGTATGTATGCGGGTGGTGCTGTGGGTAAAACCTCAGCACCTAGGACTTGCCGATCGCATGGTTGGTGGTTCAAATCCCCGCGGCGGGGTGAGCTCCTGTCGTTCAGTCCCAGCTCCTGCCCACCTAGCAGTTCGAAAGCACCCTTAAGTGCAAGTAGATAAATAGGTACCGCTTTATAGTGGGAAGGTAAACGGCGTTCCGTGTGCTGCTCTGGTGCTGGCTCGCCAGAGCAGCTTCGTCACACTGGCCGCGTGACCCGGAAGTGTCTCCGGACAGCGCTGGCCCCCGGCCTCTAGAGTGAGATGAGCGCACAACCCTAGAGTGTGTCAAGACTGGCCCGTACGGGCAGGGGTACCTTTACCTTTACCTTATGTATGTATGTATATAATAGTTCTACATGAAAAATCCCCAAAGCTACAAAACTTCCACACTTGTGTACATCTAACCTTTTAATAGTCCCTGCCCTCAGGCTGAAAATCTTACTAGTTTCGCAAGCCATTCTGGGAGACCTGTTGGCTTTGTTTTGGTTTTTTTAAGAACAGACTAAAAATACTTCAAATAATAATAATAATAATTGCACTTTTTTATTTTGGCTGTGTGATTTTTGTGACTGATGCAAGAGCTGGTTTTTAAGTGCAACAACTACAGTGGTGAGATGAGCATGTATGGTTTATTACGGCATATGGAAGGCATAATGGTCAGAAGTAACAAGGACTTGAATGACTGGATTCTGTGCTGAAGGGAGAAGCCAGCCTCTGGATTAGGCCCAAACGCACCTGATTTATCAGTTCCACATTTCTCCCTGCTCCCCATGGCTCAGTCTTCTGCTTTATCCTGGTTTATTTCCCAAATATAGCTCTGTCCCACGGCGGGCAGTGATGCCCTCTGCTGGTTCCACAGTGCTATAACTCCCTTTTTGCTTTTTACGCCAAGAATCGGTGGCACCAGCTCTTAGAACATACCTATTTTCTGTAGCCCTGAAAGCTGGGGATCGACCGGAAAATGAACTAAGCAGCTTATAAGAGAAAAAAGAAGAGGGATCTGCAGGGCCAGAACAAGGGGCAGTCTAGTCCTGCATGCAAGCCTGGTATTCAGAGGTAGACTGTCTCTGCACATGGGCGCTCCATGCCTCTCCCGGGCTTGCAGTTTTCTTCAAGCAGATTTCCCTCCCGGCCACGTTTGCATTTATAACTCAAATGCAGTTTCAGCCGTCAGCCCTATGCAGGGCATCTGAACCAACCTCTCGTCCGCTACCCCCCGCCCCGCCCCGCCCCGTTGTTTCCCCTCCTAGCCCGCGAAGCCGTCCTAAAACAAGACGAGAAGTACGCATTGCATTGCATTGCACGGGGATCATTGCAGCGGGTTGCGCTAGATGACCGCCGGAGTGCCCTTTCCACAACCCGACGGTTCTCGAGAGGCCCCACCTCCCCATGCACACAGCTTCGCCCTCCCCGCCCCCCTAGCAACGCAGAGCCTACTCTTCACTCCCCCCCCCACTCCGCCCTTTTTAATATTTTTTTGCGGCATGCCGTAAACCATCCCTTCCCGCTACAGGCAGTCGCAGGGCGAGGAGACGAGAGACGGGGAGAGCCTGGAAGGGGAGGTGCCGCCCGCGCCCGCCAGCTGCTGGGGGCATTAGAGCAGCGGCGGCGCCCCGGGGGGTGGGCTGCGGAGGCGGGGCCACAGTAACAACCCCGCCCCTTTTGCTGGGGGGGGGGTGGAAAGGGAAAGCGGGGCTGAATCGCTCGCCTGCGTGGGAACTGGTTGCTTAGATCCCCCATTGGGGTGTATTGGTTCCCCCCCTCTCCCTTTTACCTTATTGGGAGTGGCTTTTGTTGTCTCCGTGGGAGGGGTGCTGGTGGGGTTTGCCCCCTCCCCTCCCTCCCTCCCCCGTGTGGGTTTCTAATTCATCCCCCTTTCTCTCCCCCCTCCCTTGAAAGAAAGAGGGGAGGGTGCTCACGTCGGGGTGGGCTCGCCTCGCCCAGGTAGGCTGGTCCCTTTGTGTGGCAGGGGAGGGCGCCTCCATCGTTGGTTCTCCTCCTCCTCTTCCTCCCCCCACGTGTTTTAAGGAGAAAAGGGGCCGCCCCAGGCAAGACTCTCGCCTCCTCGCCCGACCCTGCTGCTGCATGCGTGTCCTCCTCCGCGTCCCTTTTCCAGGCTGGCACCGGGGGGGTCGTCGTCATGGCACAGGTGGGGCACCGGGTGGATTACCTGGCGGGCTTCTGTTGCCCGGTGGGGGGGCTGGCGGCTGGCAAGCCCCGCGTGCTGTGCCATGAGAACCAGATTTACCTCTCCAACGGCACCGAGTTCGTCTACGTTTACGACCAAGAGGGGAGGTTGATGAAGGTAAGCGGGGGCCTTTGATTCTGCTGACCCAGATTGGTCCCTTTTGCTACAGGGGGTGGGGTGGGGGACACGCGCGGAGAAACTGGGTCAGATGCTGTGAGGCAGGCAGAACACCCCCCCCCCCGATGCAAACTCTTTGAAACGCTAATGGCAGGTGCGCAGGATGTCACACATCTGCAGGCTGCACGAATTTATCTGGAATTGCTTCCTCACCTTGCTTCTAATTGCTAACCTCCTCTAAAATTGCCCCATCGGAGTGCAGGAAAAAAACCCACCGTTTTAGGCACCCAGATTTTGTGTGCCACGTAACGTTTTGGGGAATGTGAGAGGTCAGTTCGCCAGCAAAGTAAAAGCTTGATCTACCGTCTTGGTAGTTCAGTTTCTGTGTGGTCCTTTTTTTTGTTCATCGCCCCTTAGAAGGTGGCAACAGCTGCTGGCTGCTTCTATGCATGGGCAGAAGATATAGCTGTGTGTTTTGTGTGTCTGCACCGATCCACCCTTCACAGCAAACTCAAGTATTGCATTTTAAGCATATACCCCAGAGGGTGGGGAAGGTATCGCTGTATGCACGGTTATGTTTTAATAGAACATTTCTATTCCCCCCCTCCCCGCTGCCCCCATTGTGCTCAGAGGAAGAAGACTATGGCTGTATTGTGACAGAGCAATTGGCATTTCTCTAGGAGATCTGCTTGAGAGACGGTTGAGAACCAAAGCCCTGGACTTGCACGAACTTTGCTGTGTGCACCAGGGATGTGGAACCTGTAGCCCTCCAGGTGTTGATGGACCACAGCTCGCATCATTCCTAATAGCTGTGCTGGTTGGCGCTGATGGGAACTGAGAATCCCAACAACCTCTCAAGGGTTACATGTTCACTATGCCTGGTGTGAAGAGAGTTTACACATATGTATTCATGTGCTCATGGAAGAGAACAGAGTGCCAGGCTCTGTACATCTGTTCAGCCACTGAATTGTAGCCAGTACCTTTTCTGGGACCAAATCTAGGTTTGCTTTGCAAGCTTCCAAGCAGATGTGCATAGGCGTTTAGAGCAAGAAGCAGAGTGAAATGGATTCTGTGTGGCTACACATCCAGATTTGGTGTGCCTTGTCACCTGCTTGCCTCGGCAACTGTAGCATGAGACAGAGCATCCTAGTTCCTCCCCTCCCCATCCCTTTATTTCTGTGATAAGATTACATAATGATTTGGGGATTGGTTCTGCAGAGGATCTTGTATATTACCTGTTGGACGCCTCATCTCAACATAAACCACCTGTGGCTTTTGGATGTTTGTCTCATGTGCAATTGACAGGCAAGGCTCCCTGATGTGCCAACCTGAGCTTAAGCATCTAAATCCTCAATTAGGTCTTCTGCTGACTTTCCAATTCACTCTCTCACTCTTAGCAGCCTTTTTTTGCAGGAGGTCGGTTGTCTGTACTACATAATCGACTTACATATGGCATCCAATTTTTGACATCTGCCTGTGGTGGTCTGGGCTTGTTTTTGTGTGTGTCATCTGTCAGATAGAAATCTGCCTCTACCCTCTGGGGGTAGCTCTGTTAAACCAAAGTTTAGAACTGTAAAATATGGGGTGTTCTTTGTTCTGTTCATTTGCACTGTCTATCGTCCCTGTCGTTGAGCGACTGAAGTCTTTTCGTAGGGATTCTATCATTTCCCCCTGTTACTGCCTGTTGGGCCCATGACAAGCCTTAGCACTATGCTAAATGTATCCCTTTAATTTATTCCCTTGATTGTTTCTAAGGAGCCTGTGATTATGGTAATATCTGGCTCAGCCTCCCACACTATTCTCTTGCACAGAGAAGTAGGTCACAAACGGGTTAACACTTCTTTTTTTTAATGCTGCTGATTCCCCAGATCACATGTGATGCTGGAACATCTAGCGTTTGCCAGATTTCTCATCCTCAAGAAGGTGCTCACTTTGCAATCCTCCGAATTGCTGTTGCAGCTTTTACTGCAGACAGACACGTGGGGCTACTGCCTGCTCCTTCGCTCCCGAAATGGAGGCCCATCTTGCATGAAATATGTCACTTGTTCATCAGCAGAGCGCAGCAGCAATGGCAACTGCTAGCAGCTTAAAATGAGGAATTACATATAGACTGCTAGATAATATAAACTCCGCTTATTGCAATGGATGCTCCTCAGAGAAAATGGCAGGAGTTGTACATCCTCGGCAGAGAGAGGAAAAATAAGATGCTGCTGATTTATGTGAGGGAAGGCTATGTTAAATCAAAGTGTGTGCAGACATAACGGCTTCGGATGACACACCACTGGGTATACGGAATGGTACCCAGAGGATGTTGTGTCTGGCCAGACTCAGGATAGGATATAGGAGGTAATAGATGCTCCTGGGAAACTTGCTTCTTTTTCATGAGGCTACAGCATTTTGAGGAGAAATTCCCGTGGTACCCTTGGGGTGGAACCCAGCGTTGCACTGTTACAAACAGTGCCTGCTCAAGAATTGCAGCCTGCCAGATGGAAAGATGATTTTGGGGCATGTGGGAGCATTGGGGTGGGGAGGCCTCTTGCACAAGGCTTCAACTGATGAGGTGTGTTAGGTGAACCCCACCCCTTGTGTTATTACAATGGGGAAGCTCTGGGATAGCTCAGTCAGTAGAGAGCACGAGACTCTTAACCTCAGGGTTGTGGGTTCGAATCCCACATTGGGCCAGTGGCGTAGCGTGGGTTGTCAGCACCCGGGGCAAGGCAAGTAATTTGCGCCCCCTAACCCATGGATTTGCGCCCCCTAACCCTAACCCCCAGATATTGCGCCCGGTGCAGCCGGCCCCCCCTGCAACCCCCACGCTGCGCCACTGCATTGGGCAAAAGATTCCTGCATTGCAAGGTGGTTGGACTAGATGGCCCCTTACGATTCTGTGATTCTATTGATTATTTTCAAATGAACTGTGTGGCACCTTTGAAAGCAGACAGGTGCTGACTTTGTACTGGCTTTGCACCCACACCTTTGACCGCAGAGCAGCGTGGATGAATTAAAGTGAAGCTTCTTCCATTGTGTCTTCATGACGGGCAAAGCTCCACGTCCTAATTTTCACCATGCCAGGCTGCTGCTAATAACGCAGGAGATTGCCAATCTTTTATTTTTCTCTTAGTGGCCAATCTTATGTGTTAGGCTTTAGCAGTCATGAAGAAGCAAGACTGGTGTTCTGCCATTTTGGCTTCTTTGGAGTGAAGAAGGTTTATATTAGGTCACTTTAGACCAGTGTTTCCTATACTTGGGTCTCCATGGATCATCCTTAGCCAGCAGGACCAGTGGTTAGGGATGATGGGAATTGTAGTTCAAAAACAGCTGGGGACCCAAGTTTGGGAAACACTGCTTTAGATCAGCATTTCCCAACCTTGGGCCTCCAGCTGTTTTTGGACTACAACTCCCATAATCCTCAGCTAGCAAGACCAGTGGTCAGGGATGATGGGAATTGTAGTTCGAAAACAGCTGGAGGCCCAAGGTTGGGAAACACTGCTTTAGATGATCAACAGCCTGCTCTGGATGTGCGTCCATAGACCTGGCCTTCCTGCGGGGTCAAAATGTGTCTCTCCCAGGGGATGGGGTTATAGAGGTGGCTCCCAGTGCCCTCCTTCCCTTGTAGGATTACTGAAGACGTTCTAAGACCTTCTCCTTTCCCTTTCCTTGGCCTGTTTCCTTCCTAGGCTGTCTACAGGTTCCCCGATCAAGTTTGGCACGTGGAGCTTCTGCCTCTCCACCAGCAGCTCTATATCCTGTGCGCTGGAGTTGGTATTTACTGTGTTTCCTTGGACTACCAAAGCAGGTGAGAGACAGGGCGAGGGCGTTACCTGGCAGGTGTTTCATACCTGTTTCTGAGGTGCTCCAGGTTCTTCCACAAGGCTGGATTAGTGGTCTGGGCTGGAAGGCCTGGGCTATCAAGGAATGGCTCCTACTCTATGCTTACTGTTCTCACATCCTTGGAAACGGAGATTTCTTAGGAATTAATGATCAAGTTGCCACCAGTGTTGGCGACCAGACTATCTTCTTCCTTACCAGGCTTAGAACTTTTTCAGTGGCATGATCCAAACAGACCCACTCATTTGTCATGTTTATATTGCAGTCCCGTACTCACTTACCTGTGGGTAAGCCCCAGTGGGCTCAGTTGGGCTTGAATACTTAGTTGAGTATTCACATACTGAATTGTGTGTTTTTACACTTCTCCCTGTGGCCCTTTCACGGTTACCGACTGCCATTTTGTAGTTTCTTCATTCTGCTTTTTAAGATAAAGCGGTAGAGCATCTGATTTGCATGCAGAAGGTCTCGGGTTCAGGTAGGGCTGGAAGAGGTGTCCTATCTGAAAACCTGGAAAGCCACTGCCAGCCAGTGTAGCAATTATTATTATTATTATTATTATTATTATTATTATTATTATTATTCTGCCCTTTATCGAAAGATCTCAGGGCACCGTACAACGTTAAGAACATGTTTTATGGTGCATAATAATAACAACATAACATAAAGCATAATAATAGAATAGCTCAGTTGGTTTGAGTGTAGTTCTGATAATGCCAAGGTCGCAGGTTCAATCCCCGTATGGGTCAGCTGAATATTCCTGCGTTGCAGGGGGTTGGATTGGATGATCCTCAGGGTCCCTTCCAGCTCTACGGTTTAATAATAAGGAAGAACAAGCACAGCTTGATAATAAAATAATCATTATTATTATTATTACTGAGCTAGATGGACCAATTGCTCTGACTCTGTATCTGCAGTTTTCAGGCAGAGAATTGGCCCACACAGCAGCAACCTCAGTCAGTATTTTTTTTTAATGGTAATAGCAGCCAGAAAGAGGGGTTATAATGTTTGTGTTTGCAGCACTAGGGAAGCTAGTCTTTAGCATTCTCCACTCCCTCTGTACCTTTTTGCCTAGTTAAAATTGCCACCTCTCCATTTTGCCATATGGTACAGTTTCTAAATAGGAAAATGGTGAGGGGTGGATATTAAACCCCTCCCTCCCCAATGCTGCAGCCCCAGTCTGAAACCCTTTGAGTTGTAGCCAACGAAATCATTGCATGTGCAGAACATCTTTCCTGAGCAGAATTTCCCCTCTTTGCATCTCCCCTCCAGGCCCCCCTCCCCAATAAGACTCGGGGGGGTGGCGGTCCTCCAACCCTCCGGAGCCAATTTGGGCAGCGGCAAGGAGAGGAAGAGGGAGTCCTGTTCCACTTGCAGAAGTTGTTCCTCACATGCAGTGATTCAGTTGGGCGCCACACACTCCTTTGGGGCAGCCACTGTCCTATTTGTGGTTCTCCTGCTTTGCAGCTGAGGTGCCTGTTTGCCTCTCTGCCACAGCTCCCCATCTTCCCAAGCTGTTTTGTGAGTCTTCAGGGCAGCAAAAGGGTTAAGTGGGGGCAGGGGGTTTGCTCTCCCTCCAGAGCAGTAGCTTCCCTCTCCTTTACCCAGCTGGCTGCTCCCGAATTCAGCTCTGTGAATCACTGCCACCTCCACCTTTGTTTCTGAGCTATACCCTTTGGCTCCGCTGAGAGCTTTCCCTTGTTTGCTTTGAAGGTTAGCGAAGCGGGCAGACAGCGAGGAAAACGACTGCTTCTCCAGCGTCCTCCCCATGGGCTCCGACACCTGCACCTTCCCCGACGCCACGCTTTGCACCTTCACGCTGCTCAACGACGTCCTGGTCACCCTCTCGCAAGTCCAGGGGAAGTGGTGCATGAGCCTACACAACCTCCCGGGCCCTGAGGACCGGGGGAACTTGCCACGCCAACCAATAAGCCATGTGGATATCACCACCAGCACAAACAACGACGGGGACCTGTCTCTGGCGCACTTCCTCCCCGTCCTGTGTTGCGCCTCATCCCCCAGCGCCACCGACCACAAGGAAGGCCTGCGCCACTCGGGGGGCTTTGTGCTGGAAGAGCCTCTCTTCAGCCTCCTCTTTGGCGTCGATGCCGCCATGTTGGATTCTCCCATGATCCTCTGCGGCTTCCCAGACGGGCAGCTCTGCTCCGTGCCCTTGAAGGCCCTGAGCTCTCCCGACAACCGCAGTTGCGAAGATTCTCCCATCAAGATCCTCCACCACTTGGAGGAGCCGGTTGTCTTCATCGGGGCCCTGAGGACAGAGCGGAGGTCCCCAGAGGCAGAGGAGCTGCCCGCCTACGGAGATTTGGGCTGCGACTGTGTCGTGGCGCTGGGTCACTATGGCAAAATGGTGGCCATCAAGGCGGCTCAGGGAGAGGAAGTCAAGGTCCCGGAGCTCCGCGAGTATTGCCTGCAGGGGCCCGTCCTGTGTGCGGCGTGTAGCGGGGGAAGCCGCATGTACTACAGCACCCATTCCGACATCTATGCCGTCGACTTGGACAGCAACATCCCGGAGGCCGAGAAAGTGGAGGACGCGGCAGGGACCCTTCCGTCCGCTCTGTCTCCCGCCAGCTTAAGCATCTGCAGTGTGGTGGCGCTCTCCTTGTCTTCCCGGGAGTCGGAAGGTACTGCAATGTGTCAGGGAATTACTCTGTGGGCTTAAAGTATCAGAAGTAACTTGGGCATGGGGCCATTGTGGGCATGCAGCCCTCAAAATGGCTGCTTGTAAATGGCGAGAGGAAGGCGGATGAATTGTGAGGAAGTGGTGGCCAGGATGCACCTTAGCTGGGGCCTGGCTGTTGTCCCTCCCACTCCTTACATCAGGCCTGCACTACTCTGCGGCACCATTGGCTGTCTGTCATGTGGCTGTCTGTCATGTGGGCAGGATTTGTTCCACAAACAGGCCAGAGAACCAATAGGGATGGGATTTGGGTCCACAAACAGGCCAGAGAACCAATGGGGATGGGATTTGGTTCCACAAACAGGCCAGACTATTTTAAATCTGTCCTTACACTGGCAGACAAGTCTCCTGGGCCAGATGTGGCCCTGAGAGAGCCACTCGCAGCCCTTTTAGTTGCCAATACAGAAATAGGAAAGGGGCCGGGCAAAGGAAGACAGTCTTTCGGCTCTGGGTGCAAGCTGTGCCCACCTTCCCGGTCCTTTTCCCAAGTGCTCCCCACCCCTCTCCTCAACAACGTTAGCTGCTGCTCAGGGCTCTGGAGACTCTTGCCCCTGCCCACAGTTCCTGTCAGCAAGCTCCTGAAGCCCCCACCACACTCTGAGCCTTAGCATGCTGTGGGTGAGCTACAGCCAGCATGGTCCCAGGTCATCCCCAGGCTGCAGGCCTTGACCAAAGGTGGGGCCTTTGCCAATGAAGCAACCTGTGGCCCCCTGAGAGCGAGTGTGGGGCCGTATCTTCAGGGTCTGCCCCAAAGTTCTCCCTTGCTACCATCCCTCCTTAAGGCCCCCATTTCCCTGTGAGCCATTCATGCCAAGCCCCCCAAGTTGGGCCTAGCCAGTCAAGGAGTGGGGAGTTCTCTTGTTCTGAGGAGAAAATGGAAACACTTGCCTGCCAGCCTGCCTGCCTGCATGTCTCCAGCCTCATCCTAAGGCCTGCTTTCTTCTCTAGAGAGAGAGAGAGAGATGAAGGCGTCCGGCAGAAGCTGTGCCCATCCTGCGCTGGCTCCAGGGTGCCACGGTTCTCTCTTTCTTCAGCCTCCTGCACAGAGGGGAGCTTAGG
Source organism: Podarcis tiliguerta (assembly GCF_965153285.1). Lineage (NCBI taxonomy): Eukaryota > Metazoa > Chordata > Lepidosauria > Squamata > Lacertidae > Podarcis > Podarcis tiliguerta. Next base: position 94,839,548 of record NC_139535.1, on the reverse strand, counting down.
GCCAGCACAGAGCAACCCCAGGCGCTAAGAGAAGCAGAAGGAATTGAATGGCAGTTCAGGAGCTCTGCCTCCTCTGGCAAAATGGCTCTGTAACGCTGTAGCCATTCAGAGTCTTGCTGTTTTTCCCCTTTTTCTTGTGTGGAACAGCTGCATTGTGCTTGCTCACCATGCAAGAGGCATTAATATCCTGTGTGCAGGAAGCAGCCTTCCTCTCGCCCTCGACGAGGATCAATAAAGGCTCAGCGGCTGCCATTTGTCTCTTGCCTTCAGAGCAGATCAGGAGTGGGGCCGCTTAGCCTGCCAGGATGGGATTAAGAAGCGTGGGGCTCTTTGCACCCACTCTTCCCATCAGGGGCAGCATCAGGGATGTTGCCCAGACTCAGAATTACAGTGTTTACTTCATTGTGAATATTTGGGTTTCTACAACGCAGGAAATGTCTTTCATGTACTGGGCTGTTGAACTGAGCAGGAAAGGAAGATGGCGTTGGCTGAGAGGGCAGACAAAATAGCATTGACACAGGGCACGTGCGCTCATGAGAACTAGGACCTTAGGTTTGTTGGTTTCTTAATTGAATCCTGAAGATCTCAGGGAGGCAGATTTTGCCCGTAGCCTTGTCCCATGCCCTGTCCGGACACCACCCTGCCCGCAGGCCAGTTCTCTCATCTCAAGAGCTTGCAAATCGGGAGATGGAAACAAAACTGAGGAACAATGTGGCCACACAGAACCAAGTGAAAAGAAGCCGGCTGGCCGCTGTGCTCAGCCGAGACAGGATTCTGCAGGGAGCTTGTATGTGTGAGTTTGCACGTCTTCTCCCGAGTGCTGCCGAACTCTTCTCGGAAGCGGATTCTCCGTGCCCTCACAGCCCACCCCCCTTCGGCTGCCTGTCACTTTGCTTCAGCATCACTCCCGACAGCGATCCTCTGTGGGGACCAAGCAGCGGGAAGCCGCTTGTGCCTGCCTGTGCCCCTGGATAAGGGAGTGCAGTTTGCCTGGCAGCACAGAGCTGTGCGCTTCCTTTGTAGCAAGGCGGCTGATGCATCCACAGCAAGGATCTTTCCCCCCTTCCTTTGGCTCCCTTTCCTTTGCGCGGTCCCCAGGGCGGCTCTGCATCTTTCTCACTCCCCCTAGGAGTGCTGTCTCCTGGTGCCATCGCTTTCCACACACCCCCTCACCCCCCGTGCGATTGGTTTCCTAGTGAGGGGCGGGGCTGCTTCCGAATTTGCTTTGTTCCCACCGATGCAGCCGTGGCGGCTTTCAAACCTTCAGCACAGGCTCATAAGGTTCATGGTCTTCCTCACCACACCTTGCAGCTGCTCCTGTATGCAGATAGGAAATTGCAGCCTCATGATTAGCACTACAGTGTTTCTCAGACCTCTCCCCCCCTTTTTTTAAATATATGGCTTCGGAAAGGTTTCTTGTCTGACTTACTTTTCTTCCCCTGAAGCCCCAGTACAGTGGTACCTCAGGTTAACTTAATTCGTTCCGGAGGTCTGTTCTTAACCTGAAACTGTTCTTAACCTAAAGCACCACTTTAGCTAGTGGGGCCTCCCACTGCCGCCACACCGCCACCACACAATTTCTGTTCTCATCCTGAAGCAAAGTTCTTAACCTGAGGTACTATTTCTGGGTTAGCGGAGTCTGTAACCTGAAGCGTCTGTAACCTGAAGCGTCTGTAACCTGAAGTACTACTGTACTGGAATTCTAGACCAAGCATGGGCAAGAAAGTCGATGGGGGGTTATTGATGGATCTCAGGATGGCAAGGATTCACAAGTCCCAACAGTTACAACAAAATGAAACACACACCCCCCCCCCGAAATATACTGCTGAAATAAAGAAAGCAGTAGGCAGAGCTGGGCGTAGGTTATTGTCTGGAAGAATTGCAATCTCAGTTTAGCTCTGACACTCAAAACAAAATGGTGGACTCAGGATTCCTCACTCCAGCGGTGGAGAGCCTGTGGGTGCAGGGGCGGAGGAAGGGAGGCGGTGGGGGCGGTCCACCTCAGGTGTCATCACTGAGGGGGGTGACATTCGGCACGCCGCCCACCCATGACTCCCAAGCCTATCCCAAGTCATTAGGGGAAGTGGCAGAGCTGTGCTGCTTTCCCTGCGGCATTCCTCCCTTCCCCCTTCATTTTGACAACTCGGGAGAGGCTTGGGAGTCACAGGTGGGTGGTGTGCCATTGCCTCCCCCCCCCGCTCCTGGGCTGCTTCCTGGGAGGGGGGAGACTCCCCCGAGCTGGCAAAAGGAAGAGGGAAGAGAGGAAGGCTGTTGGCAAAGTGGCGCGGTTCGCCCCCGCCCCTGCCCAGGAAGCAGCCCCCTGGGTCGCCCACCCCGCCCCATGGCCCCACCCCCGGGTGCACCGCTTCGGGTTCTGGAGCAGCTAGCTCCGCTTCTGTGTGGGTGTTGCCCTTGCACTGCAGCTCCCATAATCCCTTGCCAATGGCCATTGTGTTTTGTTTTGTTTTTTCAAAAAAAAATTATTGGTTTTCACAAAATTATAAACAAACAAACAAACAAAAATCTTAATCTTATTAAAATTACACTTATTAACATTATTAAGTGACTTCCCCTTGGTTGAATTTCAATGCATATCCTTTTAACGGTTTTCCAAATCATAATTCTTATAAACTTAATCATTTAACATCCTTATATCTTTTCAATTCGAAATTAAACATAATAATTCATCACTTAACTTATATAAACTCCTAAGCCAATCAAGTACCTGCAAGCTATTTCCAATTAATTTAACTTGATATATTTAACTAAATAATCATTAAATTTTGTCCATTCTTCCTGATACTACTCCTCCTCCTTCCGGTTAGGTCGGCTATGACCTCACCTGCCAATGGCCATTCTGGCTGGGGCTGATGGGAGCTGGGAGTCCGACAACATCCCTGCTTTGATCTGGAGTGTATGACTTTTGCACCTGGCTCTCTGATTGGTTGGTCTCAAGGTCCTGCTGAAAACCTTAAGAGGGGTTGAGGTCAGGCCCACATCCTCCTGAAGCCGTTTTCTAGCACCCCACCCTCTGCCCCAGTCTCCATCTCTTGTGTGCCTTTCTTTCCTCAGGTGAGTCCGAGCTTCTGGCGTTATCTGCCAAAGGCCGCCTCATGACCTGCGGCTTGTGCAGCCCGGATGATACGCAGCCTTTCAAGATGAACCCTGACAAAGCTGGGCAGAGGATCAAGGAGCTGCTGTCTGGGATAGGCCATGTCTCTGAAAGGTAGGAGCTGTCTGGTATTTGCATCTCTGCACCTCCCTCCCTTTTCTGTCTCTCATGCACACAACATATTGCACACACCAGATGTTTTGTGCATTTTTTTCTTTCCCTTTTCTTAGTGCATATAGAGAAAAATGCAAAACTTAGTATCCAGTAATCTTTTTTCTTTTTTTTTTTTTTGGTCCAAGCTAAGACTTTGATCTAAATATAATAAAAACATAAAGAGAGGCAGAGGGGTTTTTTTTGGGGGGGGGGGGAGAAAGGAATAAAGAAAGAGAGGGAGAGAAATAAAGAAAAAGAACTAGAAAAGAGGTTAAAAGAGAGAGACAAATAAAATTCAGAAGGTAAGGGACTTCCGATTCTTTGTCCACTATATATAAACAATATTCACTTCATCCACCCCAATATAACACCCAATGAAGTCATTTTCTACAAACAAACGTTATCTTCAACCCTCAAATCCTAACGCCGTTATTTCATTTTCTTTTTCACGCAAAACGTTTATGAGAGGATTCCATCCTTTAACAGATGCTAACAATGACTTTTTTTCTGATCAACCATGTCAATTTCGCCATCTCAGCTAAGTCCGTTAGTTTTAGCAGCCGTTCTTCCATTGTTGGAAATAATGAGTCCTTCCATCTTTGTGCATATAAAAGTCTCGCAGCCGCAACACACTGGGTGTTTTCATATGAATATCTTGCAGTGCCAACGGGATTGTCCTTCCTCAGAAATTGGTAAGGGGAGGTCAGCTTTGGCAATCTGATGGCAGCATCCAAGGATCAAAAGCTGGCCACAGGTGCCTTGCAAACAGGTTGGCAATTATAGCTCTGTTTGGGCATGCAGCCCACCATTTAATTCTGTTGGCTGGGCTCCACCATTGTCTGCAATTGGGGACTAAAACAGAGAGTTTGCAGGCTCCCTGCATGATTTTGAACCTTGGGTGTGCTTGTACAGCAGGTAGCCTTTTTCGGACCTCACCCATTTCCCCTGCCCCACCTGAAGAAAAGGCATGGAAAGCAGCAGGTTTGGGCAAAAGGAGAGTGGCAGGTTTTGTCTTCTCCAGTGTTCTTGCACAGGATTTCCTGTGCATGTTCATTTCTGGCAGGTGAGTGCCTTTGGCCCCCTGTCAATTCCTCTTTCCTTTTGTGTGTGTATCCACGCCGGCTCTTGGCCTTCCCTGTAATCCGTTAGGACCTTCAGGCTCCAGTAGCAGCGCCGGCATGACTGTGTTTCTCCCCCACCCCGGTCTCTGCAGAGTGTCATCGCTGAAGAAGGTCGTGGACCAGAAGAACCGCGCTCTGACTTGCCTGAACCAGGTGATGAACGTGAGCGCGGCTTTGCTGTCCGGCCAGAGCAACCAGAAGCCCATCACTTGCACCATCACCACTCACTGGAGCCACATCCTGGTCCAGGACAGCTTGGCAGTCTCCTGCGTTTTGGAGAACGCCAGCGAGTGCACCCTGGAGCGCGGCTGGACCTTCTGCGTCCAGCTCTTCGCCAGCTCCTGCGACTTCGAAGAGGACTCGTCCGATTCCGCCACCACCTACACCTTCCCCATAGACCAGCTCCTCCCCGGGAACAAGACGGAGGTGACTCTCCCGCTGGGCCCCGCCGAGGGCTCCAAGCTGGAGCTGCCCTTCATGGTCTCCTGCTCCCTCTACTACAGCCTGCGGGAGATCCTGGGCACCGTCTCGGAGTCCACCGACCTGCTCGACGACCTGCTCTCGGACGACTCCACGGGCCTCTCCCCGGATAGAGAGGGCATCTGCCTGCCCCTGAAGGAAGTCACCATTGACCTCCTGCAGTGCCTCCGCTTGGGCGCCACCAACGGCAGCATCTCTGAAGCCTCTCCTCCTGCAGCTGCCCTCCCCCTCCCTCCGGACCCAATCGACACCTTCCTGAAGCTGTCCCAGATGCAGTCTGACCTCGAGAGCGTTGAAGGCGGCGGCGAGCTGGTCCCAAGAGCTCTTGGCCCTCTGGGAGAGGCGTACTTGGCTCCCTCCGTGGCCTCGATCAAGGTGTCCTCTGAGCTGCTGAGAACCACCTTGAAGGACTTCTGTGCAGGTGTGTGATGCTTGGGGGTTACCGGTGACCTCTCTCCTTTCTCTCTGCCTCTCCCTGGTGAGGGTTTTTAGCGCCTGCTGAGCCCACCTGCATTGGCGGTTCTTAAATGCTTATCCCCCCCCCCCCATGCTGGAAGAGGTTGCTTGTTTTGTGTGCAGAGGAGGCTGTTTGCAGGATGAGCCCATTCCTTGTCAATGGGCTGGTTTTATCCCATCCCTGTGCAGCAACGTGCAGCCAGCTGGCGTTTTATTTCGTCGCATCCCGTTTACAGCCCCGCTCGTCCTCCAAAAAGAGTTCAGAGCAACTCCCATATGCTTCCTCAGGGTGTCCTCACCCAGATCTGGCAGCTTACTTGGCCAGCCCCTGCTTTAGCCTCTCTTTTGGAAAAGGCATTCAATCTGCCTTTGGGCTGTTCCGTTTGCCAACTCGCCCCTCCTGGCGCAGATGAGAATAATGCAAGCTGCCCGACTCGGGCTTCTTCTCCGGCTCTGTCTCCAGGCCAAAGGCAAGCTGTGTAGAAACAGTTTTACTTAAACTCACAGTGGCAGCCTACCTCCAACAAACCTTGCAGAGAAAATGCTGGGTTTGTGCTCATCCCTTCGTTCCCAAGGATGTTGTTGCAGGAGCCCGCTTGACCCTGGCTGGTTAAAAACAACCTCAGAAAACACCCATCCTCTGGCTGTTAATGAGTAGCACCTGGCCATGTTTATTCCTTAGTTTGGATGTTTTTCGTTACTTTGAATTCCAGAGAAATCAGTGCCACAGCAGTGATGTTCTTGTGAAGGTATCCCAGGGGCATATGTCCCTTGAGAAAGACTTTCCTAGGTTGAGTATTCTGTGCTAAGCCTAGGACTGATACTGGAAGAAGATTATTATTCTGCTTGTGAGCTGTTGGCCTTGCAGGACCCCAAACAACTTTTCTAAGCACCTTTTCCTGCCTAAGGTCCATGAAAAACCATAGTTTAGAGGTTCCGGGCCCTAAGGAAGTCAGACTATCCTCCACCAGGGCCAGGGCCTTCTGGTGGAATGCTCTGTCCCATGAGACTAGGGCCCTGCAGGATTTAACCTCTTTCCATCGGACCTGTAAGACAGAGCTATGCCGCCTGGCTTTCAATTTGAATTTAGCATGATCTCTTATTCCTCTCTCATCCCTCCCCCTCCCCTTTTATGAAGATTACCCGCTCTGGGACCTCACAGCTAATTCTCCCCTGGCCTCCTCGCTGGCCCAAATAGGACTAATTTAGCCAGCTAGCCCTGGTGACCACCTAATGTTTATTGGATGGATTTCCCCCCAAATTGATTTTTGAACTTTGAATTTATTCTTATTCACGCTTTTATACTCTATTTTATGCTGTTTTTTTGTTGTATCACAATTAAGTGTTTTAAATTTGTTGTTAGTTGCCCTGAGCTCGGTTTTCTGAACCAGGAAGGGCGGGGTATACATAACAAAATTATTATTTATTATTATTATTATTAAGTATGAAGGCAGCTAATTTCAAGGCCAGGCAACTCTGCAGTGAAGATTTTCAATTGTTGGCAGATGATCCCTGCAGAATCCTTTATGGAACCATAGTTAAATCGAACCAGAGAAGCAAACTTGGGTCTTCCTCTCTTCTCTGATTTAGTGCTGCATACTGGGTGGCGCTGTGGGTTAAACCACAGAGCCTAGGACTTGCTGATCAGAAGGTTGGCGGTTCAAATCCCCGTGACGGAGTGAGCTCCCGTTGCTCGGTCCCTGCACCTGCCAACCTAGCAGTTCAAAAGCACGTCAAAGTGCAAGTAGATAAATAGGTACCACTTCGGCGGGAAGGTAAATGGCGTTTCCGTACACTGCTCTGGTTCGCCAGAAGCGGGTTAGTCATGCTGGCCACATGACCCAGAAGCTGTACGCTGGCTCCCTCGGCCAATAAAGCAAGATGAGCGCCGCAACCCAGAGTCGTCCGCAACTGGACCTAATGGTCAGGGGTCCCTTTACCTCTACTAGCACCCTAAAGCTTGAAAATGATTCCCAAATTCTTCAGCAGGGTGCGGTAAACACTGCTGCCAAGCGAGAAGTTGCACCTGGACCCAACTCCCCACTTGAAAGAAAAGGGGGCTTTGAAGTAAAGAAATGATAATGCCATTGGCACATGCTAGCAAAAAAAACCCAGGGTGGCCCTCCTCATCTGTACTTCCCAGTCTGCAGATCCTACTTCCAGCCAAGGCTGGCGTGCAAGGTTTGCCAAAACAAGCAAAAATATTTTCCCCCAAGGAGCATCAAATCCTGTATTTACAGTTAATTACGCTGGGTATAAATTTGCATAATTGTCCTCATTGGGTTCGGTTGTTGTAGTAAGATTCAAATGCCTTTGCCAAGAATGATGGCCGTGGTGGCGAGATTAGGATCTGGGGGTTCCCTTGATCCATCTGCTGGAACTGTGGATCCAGCTCCCGCAAGCTAAGGCGGGGTGCCTTTTGAGCTGCTTCACCTGCAGGTAGGAGAGCAGCCTGGGACAGGCACATGTGCTTTTGTGAAGCATTAAATTTGGGATTGGGTCTTTTGTCTACAAACCAGGTGTGTGCCCTAGCCTTGGACCGTCTGCTGCAACGGGCCGCTCCTTTCACCCCACCAAGTTGGCAACCGGTATCAAATCACCCCTTTGCTTGGCTTGCAAATATTCTGCCCCCTGTCATATTGCACTGCGGGACAATCAGAAGAACCGGCGGGGCTATGGGGTCTTTCGCGCTCCCTGTTAATTTGCATCGGGAACAGCCCTGCCTTGTGCCGCTGCGGCAAATAATCCCGGCCAGCAGCTTCCCAGGCGCTTCAGGTGGTTGGTGGAGGGTGGAAATCGGGGAGAGGGGCAGTCGATGGCGCCTGCGAGCCGCCCACAATTCACACGTGCTTAATGCTGGTGTCTGCTCTTCTTCTCCGTTGTCGCTGCTCAGATGTCTCGCTCTGCTGCGCTGTGCTACGATGGCTGCTGGCGGAGAACGCCGAGGCGGACGCCCTGCAGAGCCAGGATGCAGCAGCCGTGCGGGGGCTGGCCCCAGATGGAGGCGAAGTGCAGTTGAACATCCGAGAGGCAAGGCATGAGTGGTGGGCTGGGCCTAAGGGAGACGGGTGTAGGGTTATCCTCCTGCGGGCACCTTGGCCAAGCCAGAACCTGGCGTGGTTTGGGTTAGAATGTTGAAAAGGGCCTCTGCCCTTGGGTCAAAGCTCTCATCTTGCATTCCCCCTTTCAGGTACCTGGAGTAGTGTCTCTGCTATCCTCATAAGATCCCGGAGCCTGACCTTAGATTATAAGACGCCTGAATATGGCAGAGGGAAAAGAGATCTTGGGAATACCTGAATAGGAAGCTTGAAGCAATTGAATTACAGCTTTTTGCCAGGCTTTTCTGCACGCCTTGCATGACGTGTGGGGTGAAGAGACCCATATCTCTGCACAGGCCTCGGTACATCTGTAGACCTCTGCATGTCCTGCCCACCCCACCCCCCTCTCTTGTCTCCAAGGTTATAAATTGCTGCTGTATATGCAGAAGAGAGGTGGAGCAACCCAGCCCATGGCTGGAATTTCTGCATGCTCACTGCAGTAGCTGAATCACAGTGGCTAGGCTGGGCTGAAAGCATCCTTTTCTGAGTACTATAGCACTAGGTGTAAGGGAGAATTCCCTATAGCAAGTTGTGTGTATATGTGTCAGGCAGGCAGGCAACCTATTAAACAAGAGCAGTGGAAACTGCTGGGGCAAATGCCCTGGTTTCTGACCCCTGTCATTTTTTTCTCAGTTGCTTCACTCACAAAGTAAAGTCTTGCAAGTTTAACCTTGGAAAGACGGGTGGGCTTCTGGCATACGAGAATTGGTGGCTCTCCAAAAGTCGCTGAAGTCCCAAGTCCCACCAGTGCCAGCCCCCATATCCCACAGTCAGGGATGATAGGAGTTGCAGCTCAAACACCATGTGGAAGGCCACAGACTCCCCACCTCTCCTCTAGCTTACCCAAAGGCAGATTCTACAAAGTCATGCGTGCGCAACAGCCTTCTATCTAGTCCAGGGATGGGGTACCTTTTGCAGCCCTTTTGGGCAGACCTTCCGGGGCCTGCATGCCAGGGGCTAGAGGCAAACATGGACAGGGCAGAAAATGTGAGTCCCACCTTTGTAGAGTAGGCTACATTACACACACTCTCTCCCTTTCTCTTTTCCATTCAGGCTAGCAAGACACATCACAGTTCAAGGACTAATTCTGACCAGGCAGGAGTGCTTATTAATAAGGGCATGGAAATGGGGCCAGGGAGGGGTAGTCTGAAAGAGGGTGGGCCGGTTTGGACAGAGTCCCAGGGGTCCAGATGGAAAAGGCCTGAGTTTCCCCAACCCAAGGGCTCAGCTGCGTTTGGTCTCCTTTGCCCTCGGTCACTGAGATATGAACATTGCTACCGCTTGACTGCAGGAGCCTGGTCCAGGGCACTAAATAAACGGGTTTCTCTTGCTCATCAGCTCTGCCGCATTTCAAGGGGGAGGGTGATCAGACAGGAGCTTTGGCTGCCCCCCCCCCTTTAATCCTCTTGCCGCGGCACATAGCCGATGTTAATTGCTAGCTGGCTCTGCCACCGTGGCCGGTAACCCCCCCGAGAGGGGTGGCAGAGCGCTGGCAATCACCCGGCCCCTCTGGCTTTGCGCAAGGGAGCGTTAATAACTCCAGCAGTGATTAGTGGCCGTGCTAATTCTGCTCTGGCTGGCCCTTGCGGATTAAGCTCATCGGGGTGCATTTCAGTGGGGCACGGACAACAAGCCCTCTCATTTCGGCAGGGCGCAGGGGCTTCTGGCCCAGCGTTTCAGCTGGCCACTGCCGGGGTGCCAATTCATGCCCATGTTTGGTGGGTCTCAGCCTCATCTGGGTAAATTCAGGAGAGGGGAGAAGTGGGCGATCTGTGGATCTGTTAATTAAAGCTACTCCCCTGGCATCTCCTTGGAGTCTGGGAAGTTACTGGGCACTGTCTTGCCACGGTTGGAGGAGAGATAATAGTGGAAGAGGGTAGGACGGGAAATGATTAATTTCCCCCAGAATCTGCAGAAGCGTGCAACAAAATATTAGACCCAAGGGGACCAAATGCCGTCTTCGCCACCAATACGGCAAGCTGTGCCAGCCACCTGCTTACATCCCCTGTAAAATGGAAATGGATGGTGGGCTTTTTCTGAAAACAGACCAGTGAGGCGCTTTGCCGCTGGGCTTTTTAATTTGCACTGTTTGGATGAATTTGCGGCAATGGTGTGTCCTCGTTATCCGCCAGGTGGCTGTCAGTGACCTGAACCCAGCAGGCCCCATCCAAGCGGTGGAGATCATAATCCAGAGCTCACCAATGGAAAACATGTCCCAGCTGCACCATGCTGTGGTCAGGCGCATTCAGGTACCTGAGATTTCAGATAAGTGGGAGGGAGAGAGATGCTGTTTTGGGGTTCTGGCATCCATCGGCTTTGGCCAGCATGGGCGAAGAATGGTCAGGGATGGAGGGCCATAGATTACATGTTTACTATTAATGTTTGATGTTTTTAATTACATCTTGATAACATGCTCCGGTTATCTCCCGCTTGGACTACTGCAAGGCACTCTTTGTGGGGCTACCTTTGAAGGTGACTCAGAAACTACAACTAACCCAAAATGCAGCAGCTAAACTGGTGACCGGGAGTGGCTGCTGGGACCATATAACACCGGTCTTAAAGGATCTTCATTGGCTCCTAGTACATTTCCGAGCACAATTCAAAGTGTTGGTGCTGACCTTTAAAGCCCTTAACGGCCTCAACCCAGAATACCCAAAGGAGCATCTCCATCCCCATTGTTCAGCCCAGACACTGAGGTCCAGCTCCAAGAGTCTTCTGGTGGTTTCCTCATTGCAAGAAGTGAGGTTGCAGGGAACCAGGCTGAGGGCTTTCTTGGTGGTGGCACCCGCCCTGTGGCACGCCCTCCTGTCAGATGTGAAGAAAATGCAGAACTATCTGACTTTTAGAAAACATCTGAAGGCGGGCCTATGTAGGGAAGTTTTTTTGTTTGCTGTTTGACAGGGTTTTTAATATTCTGTTGGGAGCCACCCAGAGTGGATGGGGCAACGTTGTCAGATGGGTAACATATAAATAATATTATTGTTGTTATTCCCCACTCTAAAGGGTTTGAGAAACAGGAACCCTGTTCTGCCTCATTCCAGTCATCTTTGAAAAGTGTGGGTCCTCTGATTCTCTGTGGGTCCTCTGATTGGTTAATCTTGCTTTAATGAGCCCCTCACCTTTTTTTTTTAAATGCAGACTCTGATTCTGGAGCAAGCAGCCGAGGACTCTTCTCCCCCAGATATCCGTGTGCAATACCTCCACCAGATCCAAGCCAACCATGAGGTAAGAGGCATTTCTCTCCCTCCCAGTCTCCCAGGTGTCCCTAGGTTCCAGGGGCCACAGAAGCAGATCTTGCGCCACATATTTGTGCCTGAGTTGTTGCAGGAAGGCTGGAGAGTGGAGGGGTGGTGGCGGCAGCAAGGGAGGTGGGTGGGTGAGGCGAATCACATGCAATCCCAGGCCTTTTGCTGCTTGGGTTGAGCTCTGGAATTGCCTCTGCCCAGAGCAGTTAAACAGGGCTTCTCTTTCGACTCTCGCCCGCATCAGGCCACACAGAGACACCTAAATAGAGGAATCCGGGTTGACAGACTAAATGACAGCAAATGGATTTATGGCTTGTTCTGTAATTGCTGGGTTGAGACAGGCAGTTGGGCTGACCCAATCTGGCAGTGACTGCGTTCCGTTCTATTTATGCTTTCCTTGACTTGATTAGCAATGCCCCCCCCCTCTCTTTCTTTCTTTCTCTCTTCCTTCCTCCCTCCCTGTCCCTCAACCCTCCCCTCATCCCAGGGCTTCAGGCAGACATTTATAATGCATTCCATATGATTTCAGGAACTGGAAATGTTAAATCTCTTTGGCACTAAGGTTTTCACTCAGGGCTTGTCTCCTCTCTCTCACACACACACCCAAATTCAGCAGCAAAGAAAATTAGATTCTACAATCCGAATGAATTTTACACAAACACTGCTTACGTAATTTGGGGTGGAGGCAAAAAAGGGGATAACCGGGAGGGGGGAGAGGCGCCTTGTTCATAGTGGGCTGAATGGCGAGTCGTGGAGAGAGGACTGTTACGTCTAGGGGAGGAATGAGGGAGCATGCCACAGGATGTGGTAGACCAACTGGACATCAGCCCGCCTGTTTAAGCCAGCCCTCTAGCTCAGTTGGTTAGGGTAAGAATGCCAAGGTTGCAGGTTGCAGGCATGAGCCCCATATGGGACAACTGCAGTTTCCTGTGTTAATGATCCTTCCAACTCTATGATTCTATTACAGTGGTACCTCGTGTTACAGATGCTTCTGGTCACAGACTCCGCTAACCCAGAAATAGTACTTTGGGTTAAGAACTTTGCTTCAGAATGAGAACAGAAATCGTGGGGCGCCGGTGGGAGGCCCCATTAGCTAAAGTGGTACCTCCGGTTAAGAACAGGTTCAGGTTCAGAACGGACCTCCGGAACGAATTAAGTTCATAACCCAAGGTACCACTGTACTCCTTTGCTGCTGCCTCTCACACCAACTGCGCTCCTCGCCTCTCTCTTTCTTTTGGAAGGTGCTGCTAAAAGAGGCACAGTCCCTGCGTGACCGCTTGTGCCTGGGGAACGATCCGGAGGCGACGGTGGAGAAGCTCTTGCACGTCTACCAGCAGCTGCGCAACCCCAGCCTGGTGGTCCTGTGAGCAGGCCGTGCGCCGTGGCACTCCGTCTTCAGTGCACCTCGGACGGCTGCGCATACTCTCTTTGCCCTGTGCCGGTGGAAGGAAGGGAGCAGCTGGCTGTAGACCTTGCAGGCGGACCGAGGGCTGGAACAGAGGCATGGCAGGGAGGAGGAGGAGGAAGGGGATTCCAGCTGGACATGCCCTGGGGAGAGGGGGTGTCTGGCTGGGTCTGCTCTGTGGAGACCCGGCCTTTTTAAATTTATTCTCCTTTTCCCCTGTCCCTTTCTGCACTCACCCACCCCATTTCAATGTGATTTTCCCCACCACCGCTGCCACCCCCCGGGTTCTGAATCCCTGCCCATTCCTGGCAGATCTGATCAGTTTGTCTTGGCAGCCTCGCACGCAGGCAGAGCCGTCCAAGCAGACAGCCTCTGTGGATGCGTGTCTGTGGTGTGTGTGTGTGTCACGCGTGTGTGTACGTGCGTGTGTGTAACTTGGATGGCCGACAAGGTGCCGTTGGTGGGTGTGGGTGCCGTGTTGTGGAATCACACTGGACCGTTGCTAGTTTAGCTTCTTTCGCTTTCGGTGACAAGTGGCTTTGCTGTGCCAGGCCTTGGGGGGGGGGAGGGAGGGAGGCGGGTTTTGGGGGTGAAGTGGGAGGGGGAGGCCTGTTGAGTTGTGGGGGGAGGGGAAGGGGGCAGATTTTAACCGAGTTTTTGTTCCCTTCCGAGCAAAACGAACAAGCCGACAGTGGGGGAAAAGGGCTATGCCTCTAGCTGTGTTGTGTATTTCGGAAACACTGTGGAAAAACAAGACTCAAAAAAACAGGATGCCACATGCATAAGTAACTCAGGGGTGCTGTTCGGATGGTGCCCCTTTTTCTAATGGAGCGCTTTGCTCCTTTTTCCAGTATTTGTCCTTTCTATATAAACAACTTGCTTGTCTTATTTCCATGGTGGAGACTCGTGCACCGTTGTTTGTGGGGTATGTGGGGTGCGTGGGCGGTTTTCTGGGGGATCTTTTGTGGGGGGGAGTGCACATGTGTGTTTAAGCCTTCCTTTGCAAAAAGCCACATCTCCGAGAGAAAAAACACCCCGTTTTCATAAAGCTGCACGACAGCCTCCCTTCGCTGTGCAGCCTGTCCATGTCTCCCTTTTCCTTTCTCCTGCTCTGCTGGCAGCTTGGGGGCCCCCCACCCACCCACTTTCGCCCCCCGTGGAGCTAATGCAGCTTCCGCTTTAAAAGCTGCCTCTTTTCCCGATGAATAATTGAGAAGCCATTCGGCGCGCTCGCTGGCCGGCACTAAAGGCCATTAGGAACTGCTCCAACACTTGGGGGTGAAAGATGCGAGCACTCTCCCATTGCCTGATCGGGAATAATTGATGTCATGTCTACCCTCTGACCTCCCAGTAGAGTCTCTTCACCTTGAGCCTCTGAGAGCTTCACTTCAGGCAGATGGGGCTGCTTCCTCTCCCCCCCCCCCAAGCTACTGGTTCAGCCTGAAAATGGGGGGGGGGGGGACTGTTGTCACAAAAATAAAAGATTGCTGGGTTTTCTTTTTCCTTGCCCAGGCCTGCATTTTGAATCCCCGAGGTGGCCCAAGCTGTTTTCTTTTTGCAAAGCTCCACTGCATCTCCCTCTCCTATTACACTGCTATTATTATTATTATTACTCCCACCTTTCCTCCATGGACCTCAAGGGTGGAGTGCATGGTTCTCCCCTCCCCATTTTGCCCTCACAATAACTCTGCAAGGTAGGCCAAGCAGCCGACGGCCCCAAGGCAACTTGGGAAGCTTGAGTGGCGGAGTTGAACCCTGGTCTCCCATGTGCTCCTCCTGCACTCTAACCACTACACCATGCTGCTGGCTCACAGGGGGAAACTGGGCCTTCGAAAGCGAGCCTCTCTGTGCTATTCCCTGCTTGTGACAGCTGAGCCGAGCTAGGGGCGCTTCTGCCTCTGCAGCCCCTTTCCACAATGAATAGGGAGCGCAGGGGTCAAGGGTGCCTGTTGAAGGGGTCACACAGAGCCATCCCTTCCTTTTGGGAACCAATGCAGCCAGGCCAGGGGTTTGCAGCGCGGAGGCCTGGGTCAAGTGGGGAGGGGCCGCTGAGTGCCCCACGCTTTGCGGGTGTGGGGAGGGGGCCGCGCGGCATCCCTCCTCCCGCGCGCCTTTGGAAAGGTTAAGTCTCAGGCGGCGGCTGGTGCCTGTGTCGGTTGCGATTACGCACTCGAGCGCGCCTGCCGCCTGCCTCCCGCTCCTGCTCAGCGAGTCTTGAAGGGAGGAACTGACAGATCTGGGTCTTTGGGTCTCCTCCGTCGCCCTGCAGGGCTAACCTAATTGGATTGCAGCCAAAGCCGCCCAGCCCCGCTTGCTCCTGCGATTGGAGGAGGGAGCCCGGCTCGCAGCCAAGGAGCCCTTTTGCAGAGGTGCTCGCAGCGCGGGGGTGCGGGGAGCTATGGCTGTGATCCTGCGAAGTCCTGTCTCCCCGCACTCCAATTGCAAAGGAGACAAGCAGAGCAGGAGCTTTAATGAAGCAAGCGGCCGTCTGACCATAAGCCTGTGAGTCCTGGTCGCTGCCAGCCTGTGTCCAAACTGGAGAGAGTTGCTAACTGGGGCGTTCAGACGCAGCACTAACTGGCTTAATACTAGCAAAAGAACCCTGGACCCAGAAGAACCTGCTCTTCTGTGTACCCAAGCCTCCCACCGGCCCCTGCCCTGTGAAGAGGCTCCCCAGTGTCCCAGAGGAAATGCCTGGGTCTCTGCTTCCATAGCATTTCTCCCTGTAAACTAATTGACTTGGAAGCTCTCGCCTGCTTGCAGCTCTGCTGCTGCCCCACCGATTCCTGCCCGGCTGCTGCTTCACCGCCCCGTCGCAAAACACAGCCGAGGGGCTTCCGGGAGCGCGTGCGCCTCTGCCTTGCCTGCCTCTTGGATTTCCCAAGAGCCGCGCGCAAAGGCGGCCCTCATTCGGCCGGATAGCACCTCCGTTGCTTAGAGTGCTGCGCTGAAGACGCCAAGCTTGCAGGTTCGATCCCTGTAAAGGACGGCTGCATATCCCTGCATTGCAGGGGGTTGGGCTAGGACTTAGGTGATCCTCGGGTTCCCTTCCAACTCTCTGATTCAAAGCGCTGCGCTGGGAGCTGTGCGCCAACAGCGGCACTGGGTGCAGCCGGTTTTGGTGGCTGCCCTGAAGGGGTGCTTCCGGCAGGGCAGGGTTAATTATGCCACCGCGATGCTGCCCTTCTTCTCCCGCAGGCGGAGCGGTTTCCCTGCAGGCAGCGCCGGTGCTGAGCCTGCAAAATAAAGAACCCACTTGGAACCGGGAGGGAGGCTCTCGGCTGCTTAGCTGAGCACGGGAAGTCGCAGCACAGCCCATCGTATATTTTAGCGTACATGCCGCACGTCTCATGTTCGCCGTCCCTGGATCTGATAACCTGGAAGGTGATCGGTGGGGCTTCCAGCCGAAGCCACTGCCGTCGAGCCGTTCCCGGCTCCAGTGCTCCGCCTTATGCTGCAGGTGGCAGCACGTTCATTGCGCACGGATCTCTCTTCCTTGCTACCGTATCGGGAGAGGCGCTCCGCTCGCATCAGCACCACGAAAGAAAGCAACAAAAAAATTCTGGAAGGAACCTGTTGAGCTTCAGAAGTTGAATTGCTCCTCCACCTCCCACCCCCACAGCTCCTGCAGCTATTTTTAAACAGGCCTCCTTTCCAAGTCCCAGGACTGGTATGGGGAACCTGTGGCATGGCAGAGCTGTTGCTACCCATAGTGCAAACGCTCCTCTTGACCTCCCTGGCCTGCCATGGTCTTCAACAAGCCGGGGTTACTTATTGCTGTGGCACTACGGAAAAAAATATGGGCAAAAGCCACAGTGAGGAAATGGCTTTATCATACTGCATTTGGGCAGCGGGGGGCGCTATTATCTGCACACAACTTCCTCCTCCCAGTCTTAACCGCATTTGCTCTCACTTATGGGAGTTTTAGTGCTTAGGATGGCAGCCATACTTTGCAGAAAGCCGTCACAATCCTGCGTCACACTTTGGATCTCTCGCTCACTTGTCTTTATAGCTCTTCCGATTGTCCCTTAGGTGAACCGAAGCAAGCGGCTAACCGCGTGCCTGTTTTGGTGTCACTAACTGAATGGGATAATGCTCCCTTGCCGCTTGCCAACGTAGTTTGAGGGTTTTAGGCATAGAATTACAGAATTGTAGACCCCAATCTAGACCGACCCTCTGCAGTGCAGGAACCATTTATTGCCTGACGTGGGGCTCGAACCCACGACCACACTCTACCGACTGAGCTATCCCAGCATACTTTTATGCGCAAGATCCTGGGAACTATAGTTTTCCCCAAACAGCTGCGATTCCCAGCACCTTGGAAAAACTACAGTTCCCATGATTCTTATGCAGGAAGTCATCCGCTTCTAAGCCTAAGGTGTCCACGCAGCCACCTTTTAAATTATATGTTGGGGGTTTCAAAACATGTGAAAGGGGGGAACGGGGTGCGTAACAATACGCGAGGCATGGCCCAGCTTAGCTCCATGCGAGCCTTAAAATGACTGTGGTTGCAAAACCTGCATTGTGTCCGGGGTGTCCATTTTTTCCTGTCAACCTCAACATATATATGCTTTAGGACTTCTACAAGCCGGATCTGATGCATAGCTGTCAAGTGTCCCTTATTTGAAGGGACAGTCCCTTATTACAGCGCCATGTCCCGCTGCTGTCCCTTATTGATGGATGTCCCTTAAATGATGTCCCTTAAATTTCAAAGGAAGCAGCTCCTCTCCTTCCCTCCCTGCCGGCCAGGGAGGAGGCAGGCTCCAACTGTGTTGTTTGGCTGTGTTGCTCACCCAATAAGTCTAAGATCGACTGGGGGGGTGGAGCTTGCATGCCTTGTGTGTGGCTAGTTAATGCAAGCTGAGGGGGTTTTCGAATTCTGGACGCCATTTTGTTGCACGTGCTGCTGCAAACTTTGCAGTGCAAAGCCAGGCCGGGGAGCCATCTTAAGTTGAGGCTGCATAGGCCTTGTGGTGCATGTGATTCAGATTCTATTCAGTTGAACCTCTGGTTACAAAGTTGGTTGGACAGTGTTCTCGAAGCTACCAGCATGAGTTTGACTAGACTGCAGGAGGACAGGAAGACTGGAGTGCCTGGAACAGGTGAGGCTGCAGGTCCCTTATTTTGGCTGCTGGTCCCTTATTTTCAAATCTGTAAGTTGACAGCTATGATCTGATGTCTCCCTCGCAACAAAATTTAAAAATCGGAGTACAGTACTTATGTTAGACTCCCTTGGTATCTTGCCCAGCAGGAGACCAAGGAGTAAAACTCATCTTTCAACTCATGGAAATGCCATCAAGTGAAAAGGGCACGGAGACCCTCTCCGGATTACTGGAGATGCAGCAGCCACGGTGGAAACTGCCATTGTGGATAAAGGGCATTGCTGGGGGTGGGGGCGGTTCTTCGACCCCACTGGCTGAGCGACAGGCTTTTCCGAGTGGCCTGCAACGCGCACCTGCTGCCCCTAGGGGGAGTCGCCGCTTCTTTTTGCAGCTCCGCTGAAGCTGAACCAGTTAACCCGTCAATCGCCGTAACTCCAGTTTGCTTCCGGGATCCACATTCAACATTTTAGCAGACCGAGTGGGGGGAAGTGGGGAGCAATGTGCCGGCGATTCTCTCTCCACAGACCAGGAGCCAAGTCGCTCCTCCTTCCACGCGCCGCACACCCAGGCAGTGCTAAAAAGAGATCTGAAACCGGCAGGGGACGCGGCTGCAAGTTTGCCCGCGATCCTCCACCCTGCGCGCCCGCCTCCCACACGTTGCACCAGCTGCGCCCCGCTTTGCTGCAGATGACTGGTTTCATGCCGCCACGAAATCCAGCAGTAGCAATCCCTGCAAGTGCGCTTAAAAGAGGCGGGAACAGCCCAGTTAATAAAATGCAATTATTATTAATAATATTATTATTCGTTTTTTAAAGCGTGCAGCCCGATCCTACTCATGCGTCGGCAGTAATTGCCGCTGAGTGCAACGGGGATTCACTTCCATATAAGTACAGGCCTTGTGCCTCGTCAGGCTTCGCCGGGTCTGTTTCAGATTTGCACATGCTATGATTTTTCTGAACAGGAAGCGCAAGGGGTGATTTGATTCGCCGCTCACGGTGACTAAACGCCCTCGTTGGTATTGTCACTATTTTCTCCTTATATGGCGCTGTCCGAGCTGGTTCCATTTCCCTTTTCTACAGAGATCGCCCTGGAGTTGCCTTTATATGGGCTGTGGCCAGCTGGGCCAATGAGGAGAGCCCTTCTGTTTGCTGTGCAAGGATTTCCCCTTCTGAGTACTGTATAGGATCCTGGAAATCGGGAGGCAGGGAGGCGGTGGGGGCCGCTGGGCTCCAGATATTGCAACTCTCCTTGTCCCTAACCATTTATCATACTGTCTGGTTGAAGAGAGTTGGAGTCCTAGCCCATGGGCATAGCCAGGGGGGCAGCTGTCCCTCCCAATCAAGTAAATAAATAAAAATACTTAACTAAAAGCAGAAATAATCAGAATATTTGAACTGGAGGTCACTTTAGTGTGTCTAGCAACACAACTGGCAGCCCAACTGAGTCATAGGCAGAGCCAGACAGAGGATGATGACAGTTGGGTGTCCTGCCCCCCCCCACATAAATCCTGGCTATGCCCATGCCCTAGCCCAGGCATCCCCAAATTCGGCCGCCAGCTGTTTTGGGACTACAACTCCCATCATCCCTAGCTAACAAGAGCAGTGGTCAGGGATGATGGGAGTTGTAGTCCCAAAACAGCTGGAGGGCCAAGTTTGGGGGTGCCTGCCCTAGCCAGTGGCCACATCTGGAGGGCCACAGAATGCCCCTTTCCCTGTTTAGATGAAACCACCTCCCGGGGGAGGTTCACTAATGCACAACAGGGAAGAGCAGTAGCAGTGTGTGTGAAAACAGTGCATTTAGTGAGGCACAGGTGATCTGCATTTTATTCTGGCTGCCCAGTTGTATTACTCCATAATGTTGATGCACGCCTCAGGTAGCTTATCAGGCTTCTGAGCGTGCCCCTTTCCCCACCCCTAAAGGCCTGCAAACATGGGGGGGGGCACCTGGGAGAGAAGTGGTGGCAGTGGGATTCACATGGAATGGCTATGGAGTGACAGGCCCCATCATTTAGTGCAGCGGTCAGCAAACTTTTTCAGCAGGGGGCCGGTCCACTGTCCCTCAGACCTTGTGGGGGGGCCGGGCTATATTTGGGGAGGTGGAATGATGCAAGAGCCCCATGAGCCCCAGTGGCTGCTTACTTGTGTTTTGCGAGCGGCCAGGGCTGGCGGTGGGACGATGAGCGGCGAGCGAAAGGACTCCAAAGAGGGGCTGCTTTAAATGGCGGCCGCTCAAGCGCTACTGC
Source organism: Podarcis tiliguerta (assembly GCF_965153285.1). Classification (NCBI taxonomy): domain Eukaryota; kingdom Metazoa; phylum Chordata; class Lepidosauria; order Squamata; family Lacertidae; genus Podarcis; species Podarcis tiliguerta. The sequence continues at coordinate 94,819,134 of NC_139535.1, read as the reverse complement.
TGCTGCTGGCACCAACAAAGCCCAGCCCCCTTCCTCCTCTAGGCAGGGCGGGGAGAACCCAGGAGGAGGGAGGGAGGAGGCGGTGGTGCCGTGGGAGGGAGAGGGAAAGAACACACGCACTGACGATCCATGCGACAATTCCTGGACAGTCCACGGGCCAGATCCAGAAGGCAATTGGGCCTGATCCGGCCCACGGACCTTAGTTTGCCTACCCATGATTTAGTGTTTGGGAGCAGGGAGGGAGCCAGAAGTCCCCTGGCTCCCTGAGGCTTTTCGTTCCTGAGGGGGAGGCTCAGGCTGCATGGGCTGTTTCTTCTAATTGGCGAAAGGTTAAGTACCTGTGGTTCCTCATCCCATCATGGGACGGATGGATGCTAGAAAACAAAGCAGCAAAGCCACCCCTCTGCCTAGGGTGCTCACTAGCTGCTGCTAGGAATAGATGCTGCTATGCCTTTTAGACATTCAGCTGCCGTGCTTGGGTGACCGGTGCAGCTTTGAACCAGGTGCGAAGGCCTTTCCGCAGGATACTGCCACGCGCTTTTGGGGAAACAAAGTTGATACACTCCAGCACCACCTAGACGCAGCAATGCTTCCGAAGAGAGCAGGGTTAGAACAGGATGCCAAATACAGTCGTACCTTGGAAGTCAAACAGAAACCATTCCGGAAGTCCGTTCGACTTCCAAGACGTTCAAAAACCAAATTGCAGCTTCTGATTGGCTGCAGGAAGTTCCTGCAGCCAATCAGAAGCCGTGGAAGCCCCATCAGACATTCGGGTTCCAAAAGAGCCTTTGCAAACTGGAACAATCACTTCTGGGTTAGCGGTGCTTAGGAGCCAAAACATCTGAGTTCCAGGGCGTTCGGGATCCAAGGTACGACTGTCCATAAGTCACACAGGAGCCAACTCTTAGGGGCCCAATAAAATATTTGAGGGGGCTGGGCCCCACAAAGTTGATGGGCATTCCCATTCAAATAGTGTGCGTGCACTGTGTCATGTGATTGATTATGTGGGGCGGGGCTTACCCCACAATATTTTAAGTTGGCACCCCTGGTAAATCACCTGTGGCTTGGGAAGCTATGACTTCTACTCTTCCTCCAGCATGGAAACGTCTATATATCTGCTCTAAATTTTATTTTTAAATATAATATGGTGGGGATGCCATCCCTCCTATGAAAACTTCCTGCCTCCCACTGGAACTAAATGGGGGCTCATCGGTGTAGCCGGGGCTGGCAGCTGCCCCCCAAATCAAGTAAAGAATTAAATAAAACTAACTGACCAATTGTGTCACACATAACTCGGTCCTGTCCCCTACACACATAAAGCCTGCCCCCCCCTAAAATAAATCCTGGCCATGCACAGGTCAGGGCTAGCACCTTCTTAATACTAAGAGGAGGGAAATCCACAAGGGATATAGATTTTGAAGTGGGAGGGGGGTTGAGTGAACTTTTTAAGAAAATCCTTTCCAGCAAGATTTTCACAGGCCTGTTACTTGTTCGACCCCATTGTCCTCCTCAAGCAGGGCCTCCTTTCCTGGCATTTCGCTGTGTATCAGGTGGCGATGAGGGAAGCTGTCTATGGAAAGGAGCTCCTAGCCAGCCGCCATATGCAGCTGTCGGAACAGGAAGCTCTATATAGAGGCAGCTTCCTTCCCCTTTAGGTTATTTGTGGAAGGTGTGCAGCATGTGCAAGAGGGGGAGGCCCTTGAACAGAGCAGCAGGACAACGGAGGCGTTTTTGGAGACCACGCGTAGCTTAGGACTTGCGCAAATGACTTAGAGGGGTGGTCATACCGTAGACTTTATCATATCACAGAATTGGAAGGGACCACAATTGTCATCTAGTCTAACACAATGCAATTCGGGAATCTTTTGCCCAACATGGGGTTTGAACCCACAACCCTGAGATTAAGGGTCTCGTGTTCCCGGGCCTGGGATTCTCAGCTGTCATATGAAGACCTCTGCTAGTCTAACTACGGTTCCTCTTCCTCCAGATCTTTGCATCCTTTGGAGACCAGCTCTGTCTTTCCCCTCCTCTTGGAATGTTACCCAAAACGGTCCATTGTCTGTGGCTAGACCACCCCATGGAAGATGTTCCAGCCCTGCCAAGACCCTCCTGACTGCCTTGACTTCTAAACGGCACTCAGCTTCCATCTCCGCACATGCAGCCGCTGGGGCCCACAGCCACTGCTCCCCCCCCCAAAAAAAACCCCCCTCAGGATACTGTTTTTTGTTCCAGAGTTGTACGTGAAGAGAGTATTAGAACTAGAGCTCTTGCTAAAAAGGGAAGAGAAAATTGGGGAGAGGGGGATCTGAGGAGCTGCAGGTCATCCATTGGACAGAGCAGAGAAAGGATTAGGGGAGAAGGTTTCCTCCTTCTTGAAGGGCACCTGCTTGGTATGTAGAAGGGCCCAGGTTCAGTCCTCGGCATCTGCATGTAGTGCTGGGAATTTCCACTGCCTGAAACCCTGCAGCATTCTACCAGTCAGCGTGGACAATATTGAACTAGATGTACCAATGATTCTGGCTGAGTACGAAGGCCGCTGCTTTCTATCTTCTACTGCTCTCCTAATTTAGAGGGAGTGGGGAGAAAAGGGCTTCCAACTTCCATTACTTCACTGAAGATGGGGATTGTGCCCTGTGAGCATCTCCAACTAACCCTTTCCTTTTGCCCCTTTTGCCTGTGAATCCTTCACGCTAAGCTACAGCGAGCAGAGCACGCAAAGTTGGAGCTTCCCACATTTCCCCTGAAACCTGCAACTTGTCGTCTTCTGTTTCAGGTGCGGAGCAGGGGAAAGGGAAGACAGCCACAGGCAATGTTGTGCCGGTTCTGAAACGGAGCCTCTATCGCTTTAATCCTGGGTACATCAGTGTCGCACCCTTCTGGGAGCTGTGCATTAGGGTGCTGCTTCTAAGGTTAGACAGATAAGACTATGGGAAATAGGGCAAGAGGTCCCCACCCCTCCTTCCCAGCAAGGTCCTTTTCCATGGAGGAAGGTGTGAGTATATTACCGTGCCTCTGGAGTCCAGGTGGGAACACTCAACTTTCCCCTCCCCGCCAAATACCCCACCTCTGTGTCCGCTCTGAGCTGGCTCGGCTACCGTGGCGGAAGCTAGAGCATCTACGGTGCTACTCAGCAAGTGGCACGGCGTCAGTACTCCCAGAGGGTGGCCCGGTGCAGGGTGTCGGCATCGGCGCGCAGGGTCCCGGCTTGGTCGCCGCGGAGGTATTTGCCGTTCTTCCCTTTGATGGCTACCCGGCTGCACTCGCGGAACTCAAAGTAGAAATCCTCCGACATCTCGCCGTCGCTGCAGACGGTGCCGTTGGTGGCCACATACCAGAACTTGCCACCGAGGCCTAGGAGCATTGAAGGAGCAGGTGTCAGTGGGAAATAATAATAATAATAATAATAATAATAATAATAATAATAATAATAATAATTTAGTTATAGCCTGCCCTTCCCAACTGAAGCCGGGCTCAGAGCAGCTAACAAAGTAAAATGATGAAGGTAAAGGTAAAGGGACCCCTGACCATTAGGTCCAGTCATGACCAACTCTGGGGTTGCGGCGCTCATCTCTCTTTATTGGCCGAGGGAGCTGGCGTACAGCTTCCGAGTCATGTGGCCAGCATGACTAAACCGCTTCTGGCGAACCAGAGCAGTGCACGGAAACGCCGTTTACCTTCCCGCCGGAGCAGTACCTATTTATCTACTTGCACTTTGAAGTGCTTTCGAACTGCTAGGTTGGCAGGAGCAGGGACCGAGCAACGGGAGCTCACTGCGTTGCGGGGATTCGAACCACCGACCTTCTGATCGGCAAGTCCTAGGCTCTGTTGTTTAACCCACAGCGCCACCTGCGTCCCAGTAAAATGATACAACATTCTAAAATCATTTCATTCTAAAATCAGTTCAAATCAGATTAATGGCAACCATTGGGCTAGAGTTCTGTGAAGATTGCCAAAGGATTGGTCAGGTTGTGCCCTGGCCAAAGGCCAGGCGGAACAGCTCTGTCTTGCAGGCCCTGCGGAAAGATGTCAAGCCCCGCAGGGCCCTAGTCTCTTGTGACAGAGCGTTTCACCAGATTGGGGCCACAGCCGAAAAAGCCCTGGCTCTGTTTGAGGCCAGCCTAACCTCTCTGTGGCCCGGGACCTCCAAGATGTTTTTGTTTGAAGATGTAAGGTCCTCCGTGGGACATACCAGGAGAGGCGGTCCCGTAGGTACGAGGGTCCTAGGCCGTATAGGGCTTTAAAGGTTAAAACCTTGCATGTAATCGAGCACATAGAGGCACCACCACCTCCCCCCCTCTCTTAAAGGTGCATGGGATTGACGTTTGTGGCAGGTAGTGATCCGTTTGGGGGAGAAATCTGAAGTTCTAGGAAAGAAAGGATAGAACAGGGATGTGGAACATGTGGCCTTGCTAATGTACCTGGGCTCCCAATGCCCATCATCCCTTGGCCACGGGTTCCTTAAAAGAGCTGCTGAGTCATAACTGCTCCAGTCATCCACACACACACACATGACTGAGACCACAGCAAAGAACTGGCGGAACCTTATAAAGCTACCAAGCTGGGCTACAGGGGAAGTCCAAGCAAATACGGTGGAAAAGCAGGGTCGTTGGCACTTAGGGGGGCTCTTCCAGTTGCAAACGTGGCCACCTCCCAGGTCCACATGGAGGCAGTCCCACATTGCTGACTACTTGTGAGGCTCCCCATGTGTCTACAATCCCGAATCGCAGCACGATAAAAGGTCATAAGCGAATTTTGAGAAGGTTCTAGGCACTTTAGGGGGGAAAGTAAATTCCGAGGGGCCCACCCCTTTGCTGTTCTGGTGTCCTCCCCAGAGAAGGCATCTGAGTGGCTGGGCTTGCTGCCACTCTTCTTCCACTCAGTGGAATTTTACTGTTAAGGAAACACCACAGCTGCAGCTTCAAGTACTAGCCATAACACTTTCTAGAGTGTGGCTGCTTGTCAACAATGGCCAGCTACCATTGAGGGATGAGAGGGCCGCAAAATCCCCAGACTTTTGCCTAGCAGTCTATTGCTTGACAGTGCCACTGCCCAATCCTCATTGGCTGTTTTTCACCTCCTGCACTCGCATAAATATATATTCATTGGGTACTCCTGCAAACCTTGGGGTTCCCCCCCTCCCATGCCTGATGATACTTTTCTGGCCTCACACCCAGAGTTTGTTATAGGATGGAATTGGCAATGGGTTCTAATGGTGAGGTTAAAGTTCTCCAAATGGTAGGAACTGCTTTGCACAAATAGCTTACTGTGGTAGTGCATGGGGGGGACCTGACTTTGCAGTCAGTTGGAACATAGGAACCTGCCTTATACAGAGATAGAGTGTTGGGTCCACCTACCTCATTATTGTCTACACTGGTTGGCAGAGGCTCTCCAGGGTTTTAGGTGGAAGTTGGAGGGGCTGCGTTCACAGCTGGGAAACAAATGTTCTCGTAGCATCCCTCCGACATATGGTCCAAAATTATTTCACTATGTGATGAGCTCCCTCCCCAGCTCCCAGTTTGCAGCCAGTTAGTGAGTTACCTTTGATCTGGTAAGCGCCGTCGTTGAAGATGATCTGGAAGACATCATAGACGGAACGGTTGGCGTCTAGCAAGTTGGAGTTGCGGTGGTAGCACACGAAGCCATGAGCCCCGCGAAGGACCAGGATGGGCCGGTTGATCAGCTTGAGAACAAATTCCTCATCCTCCCCTGTAGTCAGATAACTGTAGGTCAGTGAGTTCGGAAGCTAATGTGACTGTGATGAGCTAGGGATCCAAAATGTGCATTTGTGAATACATTTGCATCAGACTTCAGCCCGAGTGAGTCCAGGATTGCTCTCCCAGCCACATACGTGCTTTCAGTAGCCTGAATTTGCAGATCTCCAGCTAACGTTTTTGCTTTTCATTAGGAGTTCTGTAAGCAGGATCAGTCCGCTTTCAATTCCCCCTTCCAGTTAAGTTTCTGAGGTTACAACTGGGCTTCATCCAACTTCTGCGAGCTCCTTGCCATTATTGATCCTAAGAGTTGCAAATGCGGAAGAATCCTGGACAAACTATGTCATTGATTACTCGTTATTTTGAAACTGCTCTGGCATCACCTTAGTGCTCTCCTCCTGCTTTGGCATACTGAATTGGCATCTGCAGGTAAGCCAGAGTCCGACCGGAGTGGCCTTCCTGCTATTGGGCTCATCTCAGGTGCACCTGGAAGCCATCCAGCTTTAAGCCGCACTAAACAGCTGCGTCACTTTCAGTAGGACTTTGGTGGCCTTTTCTGACACCTGGCAATAGCCACCTGCTCTCCTGACTTGCAAGGTGTGCCTGAGGACCTTACAGCTGCTTAGGATAAGACCACACTTGTTGGCCTATTGCTGCTCCCTCCCCACTTCCAGTCAAGTAACTTCCAGTTTCAATCTTGGTTGGCCTGTGCTCTAGCAAAAGTGACTTCCTCCCAACTGGCCTGCAAACTCTTCGTTTCATTTGTTCTCAATATAGCCTCCGCTGGAACTGCTCAATATCTACGCAACCTTTTCTCCGCTCTCAGGTTCTGACTGTCCCGTGCCACAAAGACCCAGCTATACTTGTAATATATTCCGTTGGCTCATTCGTTGTGATCTTGCCCCACAATGTTCCAGTTTCCATATAACACAGATTTAGGTACTCTCCTGATGCCCATCGAGCATGGTTTTGGCTCACCTACCTCTTCCAGCGACCATTCTCAATAAGGAAGCTGCAGCAAATAGCGGAAGACGAGCACACAGACTGTGGTCCTTGGTTTATCAGGTTTAAAGGTAAAGGTAAAGGACCCCTGACAGTTAAGTCCAGTTGCGAACGACTCGCTTTATTGGCCAAGGGAGCTGATGTTTTTCCGCAGACAGTTTTTCCGGGTCATGTGGCCAGCATGACTAAGCCGCTTCTGGCGAACCAGAGCAGTGCATGGAAATGCCATTGACCTTCCTGCTGGAGCGGTACCTATTTATCTACTTGCACTTTGATGTGCTTTTGAACTGCTAGGCTGGCAGGAGCAGGGACCGAGCAATGGGAGCTCACCCCATCGCGGGGATTCAAAAAGCTGAACTTCCGATCAGCAAGCCCAAGGCTCAGTGGTTTACACCACAGTGCCACCCGCGTCCCTTTATCAGGTTTAGGCCCCCGTAATTGAGGCAATGGCATCCCATTGTAAGACTCACCCACTGCATCACTGACAGCTGCCAGTTGTCCATTCTTCTTGGTGCAGATATATTTGCCATTGCGAGCTTTGAGGGCTACCCGGCGTCCACGCCACTCCATATCAAACATGGTGCTAGCAGATCTGGGGGAACAAAGCAAGGGGAGGGAGAGCACTGGTCAGATTGTGAATGATCATTTTGCTCTTTCTTCCCTATTGTGTATTTAACATACAGAGAGTGCAGCCCTACACACACTTGCATGGGCGTAGGTCTTGCTGAAATCAACAGGGTTTTGTGCACAGGACACCACATTGTGTAGCAGGTGCAACAAATTGCCACTCTCCCCCATTAGGTTGCTGGCGGGAGCGGGAAGGAATACCTGGGGGGAAATGGGGAGCGGTTCCTTGACTGGAAGAACTTGTAAGCCTGGTTCTGGTAATTCCTAAGCTAAGAATACGCTGAGAGGCACCCTGCTCCATCATTCGCAGTGTGTGACTGCCTGGTGAATCTCAGGGTTCTAATAAAGACCAAAACAGATCCCACAAGTCTGTCCACCCGAAGTTTAGAATCTGCAGATAATTCTGAGCTAGATGGACCAATAGTCTATCTCAATGCAAAGCAGCTTCCTAGGATCCCCTAATTGCTTGAAGTTACTGACAATGGCAGTCCTCTCTCCCTCTCTCTCTTACATTCCACTTCTGTCGCTAAAGGTGCTGCTATAGGAATAAAGGACACACAGCAAATTACCCTGGGCAAGTGCACCAGGGCTGAGGACGCCTGCCTTGTCTGTGACCATCTAGTTCTTCAGCTGGTGAGTTGGGTCCCACTGACTAGCGGCTTGCGCAGCCAACCTAAGATGGGTCACAACCGCTGTACTATCAAAAATTCAGTAGTGAGCTATATGTCCTATTTTGCAGTATTATTTGTTTCTTATAAGTGTGTTTCAAAAAATTCAGCAGTGAATCCCAAACTCCGTGTTCGAGCTGACAGTGGGTCCCAGGTCTGGAAAAAGCTTGCAAACATCCTAATTTAGCCCGGTTATGTATGCACACTTTTGCCTGAGACTCACTAGCTACCCTTGGGAGATGCTGCTCTGCTGCCTTCCCAGTTGGTATCAATGATGGTGCCGTACTGAACATTATCCTGAATTATCCTGCCTTCTCTGAATGGCTTTGCTGTTCACTTCCAGGTCCCTGATTCTCAAACATATGTGCAAATTCTTGTATGTCTGCAATGCTGTGCCCAAACCATGCTTTTCCTTTCCAGACACACAAAAGGAAGCGTTGATGGACATTCGTTTAGGCAACTGTATTTGCCTCAAGTCCTGCTTGGGGGCAAACCAGAGTCACTGGCTTGCTGCTGTGAAAAATGGGCCGCAGGAACAGAGAGCCCACTGATCTGACTCGGTAGAGGTCTTCTATGTGCTTATGCAACCATCACTCCTTCCCAGAAGCCCTGTTCTAAGTCTTGCATTCTCTCCATGCCCTGGCTCTCCTTCTGTTATGTCTAGCCAAAACTGCCATCAGACTTCCAAGGCCCCAAATGCTCTAGGGCCCCATTAGTGACATGAGGACATGACCTAACTCACACTTCTGTGGCTGTGGCCTGAATTCCCCCATGCGACACCAAGGTCCAGTAGTTGCCCGTGTTGGAATGGAAGATGCACTTCTTGGTTTCTTTATCAATCTGTATCTGGAAGGTTTCGTGGTGTGTCTCTTCATCCTGATTGGCCGAGACGTTGACACCTAGTAGGAAGAAAGGACACCGTTTCATATTGTTTAGATCCATCGTGCTCCACTGTCAGGCATGAGACCAGATACGAAAACCTGTGAGAAGGGTTCAAGCAGAGGTCCATCTTAGAATCATAGAATGGTAAAGTTGGAAGGGACCCTGAGGATCACACAGTCCAACCCTCTGCAATATGCAGCTGTCCCATGTGGGGATCGAACCTGCAATCTTGGTGTTATCAACACCACGCTCTAACCAAACTGAACTATCTAGTTGAAGGCGTTCCTTCAGACACACAAAAGAGAGATAGAGAAGGTGTAACTAATTATCGGGGGGGGGGGGAATAAAAAGTAAATATATGGTTCATTAATTATGGACAGCCCCATAAAATGTGAGTAACAGCCAACAGTAAATTCTGAGAATATGAACAACAGAAAAACAACAACGCTCTTCCTATATTTTCGCCTGGAGGATCACGCTAAATGTGACTCTGTTCACAAAAATAGCAATTACATGAATTAAAAACAAAAACCCAAGTAAATAGGTGCGGGTGGTTGATCCAGATCAAGACCACAGCAATGGGCAATAGGTTAAATCCGTATCCCTCCCACCAGAGTCACATTTGAAGTTGAGGGCCTTATACATAGGAGCCGTCTCCTAGGGACCAAGGAGGCTTTGCCCCCCCCCCCCAATAAAATACTTGAGGAGGCCAGCCCCCCCCCCAAAAAAAGTTGATGGGCATTGCCATTCAAATGGTATGTGTAATTGATTATGTGGGGCAGGACTTACCTGGGCCCACCCCCCAATATTTTATTCAAGTTGGCACCCCTGCACCTATACCTACTACTTATGCAGAGGTGGGGGGAGAAGAAGAAGAAGAAGAAGAAGAAGAAGAAGAAGAAGAAGAAGAAGAAGAAGAAGAAGAAGAGGAATAGTAGTAGTAGTAGTAGTAGTTTGGATTTGATATCCCGCCTTTCACTCCCTTTAAGGAGTCTCAAAGCGGCTAACATTCTCCTTTCCCTTCCTCCCCCACAACAAACACTCTGTGAGGTGAGTGGAGCTGAGAGACTTCAGAGAAGTGTGACTAGCCCAAGGACACCCAGCAGCTGCATGTGGAGGAGTGGAGACACGAACCCAGTTCCCCAGATTACAAGTCTACTGCTCTTAACCACTACACCACACTGGCTCTCCACAATTGCTGCTTGAATGTTTAGTTTGGGGCCCCCACTAACTTGCCTCTGCCTCCATCCTCTGTGCCTTGGAGGGCTGCTGTTGGTCATCCCATCCTTGCTAGCATTCCATAAGGCTTAGGGCACTACACAGATAGCAGGGCTTTATCTCATTCACCCCCACAAAAGCCCTGAGATGTGTGTGACTCACTTTCATTCCATTGTGATGGGGATCTGCAGTAGAGATATAGCTATTTTCTCTAAGCCACCTGGTTAAGTCTACAACAAAAGCTAATCTTTAATCCAGGTCCAACATCCTATATGCTAATAGCAAATTCATTCTCCAAGTGACGATGCTTATGCAGCCAAAATTCATAAGAGGAAGGAATCGGTAATAGACTTGAGGAATCCCAAAGTTTGCAGAAATACAAATTAAGGAGGGGAGGGAAAGAACCTCAAACAATCTAATCAGGGCTGAGCATGCTCAGTTGCCATAGAATGCTGAGTATTTGTTTAGGGATGGGGAAACTGAAAACTGGGAGAGGATGGAACGGAATATCCTGGGAAAGGGTATGGCTGGCTGGAACACTGAACAGGAGCACTCCACGTCGCCGTACTTTGTTGCAGGTCCCTGGTTCTGTCTACTGGACAATGCCAAATAGAAGACAGGTGTGTAGTTTTCAAGTGCCTCTCACTGATTTGATTGTCATAGTTGGCACTTGGATTTGTCTCCTGATTGGCTAGAAACCAATTGGACATGTCATTATCTAGTTCTTAACATTCTGTTGGCAAGCATGGGCAGGAAACCACCCAAGAAAACACTCCACTGTTCTCTAGTCAGCTCTAGCCAGCTCGGGCCTGAGCCCTGTCTACACCACCTCAAATGCAGCCTCCCTACGAAGTGCCTAATTTTTTTGATTTATTAGCCATAGGTGTGTGATTCACAGAACTTGCTTAGTCAATTCCCCATGAAGCTCACTGCTGGCAGTCAGATCACCAAAGAGTGACTGCAGGCGATTGATTAAGATCTCTCAATCTCTCTCTTGCAACCTTCCTCCCCACCTCATGAATTACTCTTCCCCCTCCCCCTCTCTGAAACTAAATGTGATCTGCGATTGTTTTAAAGCTCCAGTTGGGAAGCTCCAATTATATTTTCCCCCCCAGAACAGCAGTACTGTAGTGGGAAAATTCCCCAATGCTCTGATCAAAACCATAGCTTCCATAGCTGCTTCAAAGTAAAAGCCGAGACATCAAGAGACTCCTGAATCGGTTTCAGCTTTCCTATGCATGCAATGTACATTCGCATACTCTGCAAGCCTATTCTTGACCTGTTCTTTCTTTCTTTTAAGTCCTTGTTCATCTGGCTATAGCGCCACAGTCAGGCTGGCTGGGATGTTGGGCCATTCCTCAACCTGCCCTGATTATTTCCAGGAGGCAATTTCATCCTGGGACCAGAGATTTTGCAGATCTGTGATCTTTGTCAAAAAAAAAATAATAATGGCCTAATGCGAGCGCTATGCTTTGCTGTCAGCTGGTTCACCCAGGACTGGTTTTGTCCTCCTACCAGATTTGTGACGTAATTTATGATTCCAACAAGAGGCAAGTAAGAGGAACTTATCTCTTTAGTATCCCCTGTGCCTATTGTTTTAAAGCCTAAGGAAATCAGAGGGAAAGAACTAAGCAGCACGTACCACAATCTCCGAAGTAAATAAATTGCCATAAAGCTGACAAACCAATGAGCTAACATTAACAAATTTATTCAAAACAAAGGGGTGGTGGAATCTTCAACGATAAATCAAACATTTCCACACACCCTGGCTTTGTCTGTAGCAAAAGGATAGATAGATGATGTCATTTCTCCAAAGATGGCATACATACATTGATTTCCTCACAGCAATGACACTGTAAGGAAGATAATGTTAACAGCGGGAGAACTAAGGCCAGGGCTATGCATTTGCACCAGCAACAATGCTGGATTGGGTCTGCTGATGCAACCACACAGCCCAAGCCTTGCCTGGTTCCTGACCTCACCTTCTCAGTATGCAGAGCTGATGCTACTGCTGGCTAGTTATTGTTGTGGCTTCACCCCACCAGACACTATGCTTCTAAGATACAGATACTGGCCCAAGGTCACCCAGTGAGTTCCATGCAGAGCCGGGGAAATAGCAGCCTAATATATATATATATATATATATATATATATATATTTGCTTTCGTAGATTTTCACGGGTACAGGAATGCAGGTTTTGGTGTCCTCGGGTGTCTTCCCGTGTAAAAGTTGGGGTGTCTAGGCGACGTTTCGACGAGGTCTCACTCGTCATCTTCAGGCTGGTGCTTTCGGCTTCTTGTTACTGGAACAGAGCAGGATCTCAGTGTTTGAGTTCCTATAAATACTGTTGAGGAGGTGTGGTGTATAGCCTCCAATGTTCTGGGCAGAGAGGAGGTTCCCAGGCTAGTGTGCCTTTTCTTCTTTTGTTCCTTAATTACTTGAGGGATATCTTGAGTGATTTCTTGAGTGATTTCCTGAATCCCACTTAGGTGGGTCATTAGGTGTGGATTAGTTGCTAAAGCCTTCGTGTCTTGAACTCTTGAACTTTGTGAAGAGTTTTTCTGAGAAGATGGCTGTACTGCACTTGGTTGTGCTCTGGCTTGGCTTCGTGTATAGGGGCGAGCTGTGGTTTTGTGGCCTGTGCCAGCCAGATCTGTGTAGGGATTGCAGGGGGGTGCAGCATCCGGAGGTGCCACCCTGGTTTGGCTACTGGATGGTGTCTGTAATTTATCTGTGGAGAGGGTCTGGGTTTGGGTCTGGTGTGGTTGATTGGTGATGGCGTTCTGTGTGCCTCTGGATCTGGTGTCAGATTTTGTGGGGAGGGCTAATTTCCAGATGTCTGGCAAGCGGGATGTGTCGTCACGCTTGTTCATGTTGTGAGGGTGTTTCTCTATCTCGATGGCTTCCATGATTATTCTCTTGTGGTGATGTTCCATGTTAAAGAGCAATTTGGAATCTGCAAAATTAATTTCGTGTCCTGTTTCTTTCATGTGTTGGAAAAGAGAGGAAGTTTTTTCTTCTTTTTTGACGGCATTCTTGTGTTCTGCGATCCGTGCATTTATTCGTCTGTTTGTTTGTCCAATGTACGTGGCTGGGCAGACTTTGCAGGGTATTTCATAGACCCCTTGGTTTTCCAACTGAATTTTATCCTTGGGGTTTCTGAGGATATTGGCTATTTTTTGGTTGGTGCAAAAGGTTGTTTTGATATTGTGTTTATGGAGGATTTTGCTAATTTTATCTGAAAGAAACACCCCCCAAAAACCAAGACACAGAAGAAAACAATGGCATAGCCCTCCTTCCTTATATCAAGGGCACTACAGATAAAATTAGCAAAATCCTCCATAAACACAATATCAAAACAACCTTTTGCACCAACCAAAAAATAGCCAATATCCTCAGAAACCCCAAGGATAAAATTCAGTTGGAAAACCAAGGGGTCTATGAAATACCCTGCAAAGTCTGCCCAGCCACGTACATTGGACAAACAAACAGACGAATAAATGCACGGATCGCAGAACACAAGAATGCCGTCAAAAAAGAAGAAAAAACTTCCTCTCTTTTCCAACACATGAAAGAAACAGGACACGAAATTAATTTTGCAGATTCCAAATTGCTCTTTAACATGGAACATCACCACAAGAGAATAATCATGGAAGCCATCGAGATAGAGAAACACCCTCACAACATGAACAAGCGTGACGACACATCCCGCTTGCCAGACATCTGGAAATTAGCCCTCCCCACAAAATCTGACACCAGATCCAGAGGCACACAGAACGCCATCACCAATCAACCACACCAGACCCAAACCCAGACCCTCTCCACAGATAAATTACAGACACCATCCAGTAGCCAAACCAGGGTGGCACCTCCGGATGCTGCACCCCCCTGCAATCCCTACACAGATCTGGCTGGCACAGGCCACAAAACCACAGCTCGCCCCTATACACGAAGCCAAGCCAGAGCACAACCAAGTGCAGTACAGCCATCTTCTCAGAAAAACTCTTCACAAAGTTCAAGAGTTCAAGACACGAAGGCTTTAGCAACTAATCCACACCTAATGACCCACCTAAGTGGGATTCAGGAAATCACTCAAGAAATCACTCAAGATATCCCTCAAGTAATTAAGGAACAAAAGAAGAAAAGGCACACTAGCCTGGGAACCTCCTCTCTGCCCAGAACATTGGAGGCTATACACCACACCTCCTCAACAGTATTTATAGGAACTCAAACACTGAGATCCTGCTCTGTTCCAGTAACAAGAAGCCGAAAGCACCAGCCTGAAGATGACGAGTGAGACCTCGTCGAAACGTCGCCTAGACACCCCAACTTTTACACGGGAAGACACCCGAGGACACCAAAACCTGCATATATATATATATATATATATATATATGGGCCAAAAGTGTTATGAACCTAATGGTTCATCCAACCCTGGTTTTCTTTCCACCAGCCCCTTCAGCCACCACACTTGCAACGTTAGCATGACAGCTCAGCACTCACCAGGGTTAGGGATCCTCCTGGCATGGTAAAAGTATACAATACAGGTAAAGCTAAATTGGTTTAAATGAGAAGCCACATGGGTAAGTCTTCTCCCTTGCCTGGCATTTAATCAGCTCTTACCTCTGCAACACAGGTCTTTTCAAGTGGATTGTATGATCCACCATAACCGGCTCCTCAGGAGCACCACAGCTGACCAGTGGTTCACTCCCCTCTCTCTCTCTCTCTCCTTCCAAATTCCTAGGAATTTTGGTGGGCTACTAAATACCCCCCCCCCCCAGATTAAAGCACAATAACTCGTATTTTAATAACTTTTTTCATTCAGCACCAGTATCATAATCAAAACCAGCACCTTATTATGAAAATCTCAGGCTGCAAGTTAGGCCACTGAGGAATAACTCTTTTAATTTGTTCATTTCTAGAAAAAAGAAATAGACTGTGTTAGTCCCTATTATGAAAACCATGGGCCCTCAGCAAAAGCCTTGTTTACCTGCTTGACAATCTGACCCTGGTGAAAAAACTGTCATTAGTAAAAATAACTAAATCATGTGCAGGACCATGAATAAACCCATACCCTCCAACATTTCTCTGATGAAAATAGGGATGTCTCATTCCATAATGATAATTTTACTATTTATGCCCCATACATCCTACTGGGTTGCCCCAGCCACTCTGGGCAGCTACCAACATATATAGAAACATAAAAAAACATTAAACATAAAAAACTTCCCTATACAGGATTGCCTTCAGACGGCATGAGGGTTGGATAACTCCATGCTCTCCAACATTTCTCCAATGAAAATAGGGACATCCTAAGGAAAAGTGGGACATTCTGGGATCAAATCAGAAACTGGGACGGCTTCTCTAAATTGGGGATGTCCTTGGAAAATAGGGACACTTGGAGAGTCTGTAAACCCTTTTCTGTGGACCACCTAAATGGAGCTTGCAGACCACCAGCGGTCCATGGATCACAGTTTGAAAACCTCGCAGTTTGACAATTATATTTTCTCCTGATTGCCTTGGTAGTGTTGCCTTGGGGAAGGGAAAAGTCATGATTACTCATTGTGTGTGTGTGTCTACCAATATGACACACAGAGAGTCAAAGATAACTTGTACGTATGTGGTGATTGTGGGATCCACAATCTTATCACTTTTTAAAACGAATGTCACTCACATAGAGACAGGAAGATGGGACTTCCCAGGGCCAGCCTCACCATAAGGCACTCTGAGGTGGCCGCCTCAGACATCAAATGCTGAGGGAGCAAAACTGTGTGTCATGTGGCATACCCAGTGAGTATCCCCTAGACTAGCTTGCTGCTTTCAAGTGCAGTAGAGGCCTCTGCCCCTGAGTTGAAGCAGGATTCAAATGCCCGTCTAGTCAGCTTTTACACACAATCAGCTTTCGTACACAGAAGGGGGTAGCACTGTCTCATCCTTCGCCACAGGCAGAAAAACATATTGGGCTGGTCATAACATCTTCCTTGGAATCCTCTGCCTGAGTCAGTTTTGCTGCTTCGCATTGTTGCTGCCTTTGTCTGCAGGGTTTCATTTACCAACAGACTCCACAGCCAACCTTAGTGGGCAAGCTACCGTATTTTTTGGTCTATAAGATGCACCAGACCATAAGATGCACTTAGTTTTTGGAGAAGGAAAACAAGGAAAAAAATATTCTGAATCCCAGAAGCCAGAACAGCAAGAGGGATCGCTGTGCAGTGAAAGCAGCAATCCCTCTTGCTGTTCTGGCTTCTGGGATAGCTGCGCAGCCTGCATTTGCTCCATAAGACGCACACACATTCCCCCTTACTTTTTAGGAGGGAAAAAGTGAGTCTTATAGAGCAAAAAATACGGTACATTTTCTCGATGCATCCCATAAGCACCAGCCATGGTCAAGTCCACTGTATAGCTTTCTCCATCCTGATGCTCTCCAAATGCTTGGGAGTACGTCTTCCATAATCACCAGCCAGCGCGTCCAATGGTCAGGGATGATGGGAGTTGTAGTCCAACAACATCTGGGAGGGTTCCGGATTGGGGAAGGCTGGTGTGGTGGACCCCTCCAGGCAAACTACTTTTGATTAGATTCCTCACCGCAAGGAACCATATACCTGGAGGGAAGGTATTCATCAGAATCTCCACACAAACTCTTGTCAAACAGGTTACAATTGACAAGGAAGATGGCTAACCCTCCAAGCTGAAGGGGCATTAACGATCCCTGCTAAAATTATGCCCACCTCACTGAGCCATAGGCACCCCCTTCTCACACTCCTGCGTTGCTAGCAAATCCTCCAACAATCACTTTAATTATCCTCATTAATCTGATTGCTGTTGTTTCCATCTGGCTGACACACAAGCCCCCTATTAATAACTTGCCAGCCAATGTCACCAGCTCCTAAGTGGCTTGGAACAGGCAAAGGAGGTCTGTGAGCCTCTGTGTTGGCTGTTGCTCATTGCCAACAAAGCAAGTCTCTTGCCAACATACTGATATCTCTGGCATCCCACCATCCCAATGGGTATGACCAGACCTGGCAAAAATGCAGAGGGAAGGCTCTGGCTAGTATCTATAGGGCCAAGCGGGATGAGATTGTAATAGTTTGACAATATAATATTAACCCTAGCAGAAGAGACTAGCTTCTGGGCCTGTCAGCCACATCCAAGCTCTTCCCGCCGGAGGGCAGTGATAAACATTGCTGCGTTTCATCAGCATAAGACAGGTTATGACTGAACTTAAATGTGGGATAATCCTATTCAAAGAGATGAAGTGGCTGGTTGGAACAGCTGGCGGGGGGAGACTGGGGCAAAGGGGATCGGGGGCTGGGATTAAGGAGATACAGAGGGAACCATTTAGGAATTCGCAAGCACATCCTGTGGGTAGCTTCAAATCATTCAAGTCGAAGAGCCAGTGCAGACCAAAGTGCAGTTGATTAATCCCCGTAAGTAGCTGCTCTTGTAATTGGCCTACTCATATGAGCGGCAAAGCTTCTGAAATGGGGACACAACACAACAATAAACCCAACCCCCTCCATATAATCTATGGAGGTTTGCCACTTCGACAAGGACCCATATGTTGGTTTTGCAAGTACAGGAGCTTTGTTTTGTTTTTAATTGAACATATTAGAGTTTCTGAAATAAGAGGTCACTGACGGTGACAATGGACTAAAAATGAAACACCAATATGCTGAAGAAGAGTTGAATGCTGCAGCAGCCTACTAGGGGAGTTGCCAATGAATTTTTTAAAAAGCACAAAACAGCAGAGAAGAATTGGCCTCACGCATCACCAGCAACGTCACGGTCCCTATTCAGAAGGTATCTGCAAGAGGATACCTGCTTGATCAATGCAAGAGACTACCTGGTCCGACCTTTCATTGTCCACAGTGGCCAGTCAGATGCTTCTAGGAAGTCCACAAGCAGACTATGAAGAAAACAACCTCTGCCACTTGTTTATTACTCCCCAGACAGTCCAGACCAACTAGTATCAGTGGCAGCCACTTTGGTGGGCCAGAATCGACACAGACACTGCTGCAGCTTACTAGATCAATTTTGCTTTCAGGTCACTTTCTGTTCCTTTTGCCTCTCATCTCCCTCTGACCTCACAACTCTACATTCCCCATCACCCCCACCATGTTTACCAATGCAGGGTGATACTTCAATGCATCTGATGAAATAGTCTGTGGCTCCTGAAAGCTTAGCCACAGTAAATGCGTTCGTTTTTTTAAGGTGGCACAATACTCTCTGCTATTTTTAGAACTGCCTTCCATGCATTTGCCTAATCCTCTTTGTAAAGCTGTCTAAACTAGTGCCCGTTGACACATAGTGTGGCAGCGAATGTGGCCTAGGACACGCATGAAGACACACCGCAGAGAACATGCAAGATTAGAAGTGGGCACGTTGGCCATAGGAAGACGGCTGCTTTCCCAGAGACAAAAGGCTGCATTTTAGGTGCTGAAGAAAAGCAAAAGCCACCTGGGTTCCATGCTATGAATGAATAGCAAGTATGCTCTACTTTTGTTTCACCATAAGCAGATGGTCTGGTGAGGCCCACTGCTTTATAAGTATACAACTGTGCGCACGTTCAGTTTTAAGAGGTATACACACCACAGCAACTTCTACGTAGGGTCAGCTACATCTGTGTTCACACACACCCATGAACTAGAAGACATTTTTAGGCTAAAGTGGAAAGGACGATTGGTTCAAGAAAGCATGGCTATACTGTACTGTAAACAGCCTGTTAAATGACCTAGGGAGGAGGGGAAATAATAAAGTTTCTTTTGATGATCATGCTGGGATTGATTGATTGATTGATTGGGGGCATTCACTTGTTTCAGCTTCTCCACACACGTTATCTCAGATCCTTCTCAACACTTCGCAACCACCCTTCAAAGCTAAGGCGTGTCCGCAGGGGTGTTATGTCCATATTGCAGATGAGTAGCTGAGGCTTAGAAAGAGCAGCTTGCCTAAAAAACATAGAGCCTAGTGGTAAATTTGTGGCTGAGGAGAGATTGGAAATGACAACTTCCTATCTAACAGCTTACAGCAAAATTTTCTCCTCCCTCAAAATTACAGGTGGGAAAGAACCTCATTAATTTCTGTGGAGCGATAAGCCCTATTTTTGCAGTTTGATGTATGACACTTTGGGCCACAAAGTAAAAAAGTTCCCTTCCCTCACAGGACTTGGATTTCCCCCTTCCCCCTTCTTTCGTTGGGTTACGGATGGAATGGCCTTTCAAGCTTGACCGGAAGATCAAGTTATACAGTGATCTTCGGGACTTTTCGTTCATGGGAGACTGGGTAGCTCCTCTTTCCCCCAGAAACTGGCATAGGCCAGGTTGCTATAGTAACGGACACAAGCCATTTGGCAGCATGGCATTTCCTGTTGCCACCTGTTACTCACTCAGCTCCCATCTGGTTGGTTTATGTACCGCTAGGGTTTGTTTGCCCATCGCATGACTCCTAAGCTAGCTGAGGAAGAATACAATGAAGTGGGTCATCTTGAGGAAATCAGACTGATTTCCATACAACATGCAAATACATGTACAGTTCATTCCAAAAGCACTCGTTGGCTGTTGTAGAAGCTGAAGATCTTCCTTCTTAAGCTTTAAATAAAGCAATTTTTCTACAGTTGATGACCACTGACCGCTGATGTCTTCAGATCATTTAATTCATTAAGGATTGAAACACACACCATTTTGCTGGCAAAACGTATTTACCTGAATTTTATAGCTGAGGAAAAACATGCAATACACACCAAATCCCCTCCTTCACCTCAGAAACAAAGCAACCTCCTGCATATTTGCCTCCACAATGCCCAAAGAAAGAAAAGGGAGAGATCAACATGGTGTTGTTTTTCCAGAAACAGCTACCCTTGAACAAGGCATCTAGAGTCCTACCACACAATGCAAGATTTAAATTTCTAGTACAGTTCCCTTTTCAGAATATGGGTTTCTATTTGATTTTAAATTAAAGTTCCTATCCTCATGACCCTCATGATTCCACACAGAGAAAAATGTAAAATGAGGATGGTATTTGTCATAGTTTTGGAGATGATATCAGGGCAGAGTGAAAATGAAAAATTTCAGGACATACATTTCATGGCCCTGGGATGACCAGGCGAAATTCCTTCTTCTACTAAGCTGTTAATAAAGAGTACAGAAGCACTGTTCTCTTTTGCATCTAGACACCCTAGACGCCCCCAATTCCTTGTTTTTCCATATTTAGGTCCATATTTGAAATCCCATAAGCACTTACATGTGAGTAAGTCCCACAGAATGCATATCTCTGAGTAGATATGAATAAATTTACACTGTGCTTAATCCCCTCCACATTTTCCCACTCATGTTCCAAATTCAAAAAAGGTAACCAGAAGAAAATGCAAAGGTACTTTATATAGATATAAAATCAAATTGCACTCCATTGTCACAGCTGACAATCGCTGTTGTTAAAGGGGCCCCTATAGGAGCCCATTCAAAAGTTGACAGCCTTAACCTGCTTCTGAATTGGGGCATTTAATACCCACCAGAACATCAGAAGACTGATGGACTAGAATCATCTCCCAGAGCTTCTTAAAAACAGCATTGAAAAGAAGAAGGGTCCATATCCAATCACTTTTCTCTGGGGCAAGAGGAGCGGCTCCTGGGTAAGCATGCTTAAATCAGTCTTTTTTCCTCTGGTTGGGGATTTTTGATTATTATTATTATTATTTTTAAAAAGGCTAATTATCAATGCCAGGCAATGTGAATTTTAAATTTGCATTTATTTAAATGAATTAATATGCAAACATCTGGTAACTCCACGGGGAGGCTAAGAAAATAATTACGCTAATCACTGTGAGAGAAGAGGCCCATACTGCATTACAGTAATGAAGGCCAGATAAGCAACTAAGGGCAGGAATACAGTGGATTAGCTGCCCACCTAATACAGTTCAGACACACTTTTGTAAAACAGGACAAAAGGGGTATATTAAACAATGGCCAAAAGTGCAGGTTCCCCACTCTGTTAATGCAGAGTTAATCCAGACAAGCTGTTGTGTAAATAGGAAAGGCGATCCGGACATGGGGCTACAAGTGGTTGGGGTGGGGTGGGTGTCGTGCAGTCCCCTGTAAAGACCAAGTGTGCAGCCTGGGCTTGGTGCTGTCTATGGAAGCACAAATGACTGTGGTTGCTTTTTACTTACTGCACTCTTATTTAGAGAAAGCAGACCTTGCCTCCATCAAACATGCGCTAGTTACATCCAGACTAGACTACTGCAGTGTGTTCTATGGGGTGCTGCCCTGGAAGACAACCCAGAAACCTCTGCTGGTATTCAGGGTGTCTTTTGAGGGTAGACATTTAGACCATATTATATACCAATACTGTGCCAGCTTGCCGGAGCATTTCCAAGCCAGATTCCAAATGTTAGCTTTGAGTTCTAGAGCCGTAAACCAGGTGGGGTCACTAACATGGTGCCCACAAGCGAACATGGAACTCACAAAAACCTTCCCTGTGTTTCCCCTCCCTCTGCTGAAATTAGACTTGAAAGAAGCAGTGTATTGTAGCCCATAAGTTAGGCTGCAATATGTACTTAGTTGCAGTGTGTATGTGAGGCCCACAACAAATTTCTCTCGTTTGCCTATGTATGTGCCCATAGGGCCCCCAAACGCTGGCAACCTATGTCTTAAATAGCCCAGGACCCGGTTATGTGAAGGACCATGTAACAGTCTGGGCCTTAAGATCAGACCGCCAACACTGCCTGGAGATGGCCCCATAAGGCAGTATATAAATAAAGGTAAAGGTAAAGGGACCCCTGACCATTAGGTCCAGTCGTGGCCGACTCTGGGGTTGCGGCGCTCATCTTGCTTTATTGGCCGAGGGAGCCGGTGTATAGCTTCCGGGTCATGTGGCCAGCATGACTAAGCCGCTTCTGGTGAACCAGAGCAGCACACGGAAACGCCATTTACCTTCCCGCTGGAGCAGTACCTATTTATCTACTTGTACTTTGATGTGCTTTTGAACTGCTAGGT
Organism: Podarcis tiliguerta; assembly: GCF_965153285.1. NCBI lineage: Eukaryota > Metazoa > Chordata > Lepidosauria > Squamata > Lacertidae > Podarcis > Podarcis tiliguerta. The sequence continues at coordinate 94,797,036 of NC_139535.1, read as the reverse complement.
TGGCAGGAGCAGGGACCGAACGGGAGCTCACCCCGTCGCGGGGATTCGAACTGCCAACCTTCTGATCGGCAAGTCCTAGGCTCTGTGGTTTAACCCACAGCGCCACCCACATCCCGCAGTATATAAATATTTTACATAAATAAAGGTCAGTTAGGTTGTGTACACACCATACATTTAAAGCATACACACACACACACACACAGAGAGAGAGAGAGACAGACAGAGAGAGAGAGAGAGAGAGAGAATGAATAATGGGAAATACAGTGTACCCTATGCTGAGCTACAATTCCCAGTACCCTTAACAAACTACAGTTCCCAGGATACTTGGGGGTGCTTTAAATGAATGGTATATAAGCAGGTGTGCACCAGATATAGGGCCTTGTCAGTGGTGGTTTACCGGAACTGTCTTCCAAGGGATTTGTAACCGGCCCCGTCAGGGCCAACCTTGAAAAAGCCTTTGAAGAACCATCTGTTCTGATTGGCTTTTAATTAAGATTATTTTATTAAGGTAGCTGCTCTCTTAGAGTGTTGGTTTTAGGCTGCTAGTTATTAGAGATTGTTGTTTTAACTCTTTCTATGTTGGGCCGTGTATTATTTTAAAGATTAGTTAATTTGTAGCAACTGAATGCTAGTTGTTTGGTATTGTGCTGGTCAAAATTTGTGTTATGTACATTATTTTATTGGAATTGCCTTTTTATCTGGTATATATTTGCATGCCACCCAGCGAGGACATTACCCTGCAAGGCAGCCTAAAACCCTTTAAATAGAAATAAATTTAAAAATAGAAATAAATGAACATTTGGGCAGGGAATTCTAAACAACATTGGCGCTTCGGAAATGAAGCCGATGGAGACCTGCCCATCAGTTTGTCTTCGTGTCACAAAAAAGTTTCAGCTATTTAATTTCTTCCTGCCAGGCTGCTTTGAAGGCACAGAATCAGGGCCAGCTTTTCTTAAAAAGAACGCAACCCTAGTTTCAGAGTACAGAAGCAGAGTGTGATTACTCCAGATCGATTTGCTTCACCTGATTCATTCGTCCTCCATCTTTTTATCCCTCTTCTTACTGGCTCACAGCCTGGTACACGAAGCCAGTGAAGCTTTCCCTGTCGTGAAGATAGTGATGAGGAAAGCTTGACTTGCTTAAGTTTGTGTGAGAACCCTGTTTGAGGCACGGGAGCTGGGTTAGCATACAATGCGGCAACCATAGCAGAAACAGGGCACAGCCTTTTCTGTTTTCAAGAGACAGTTGGTGTTGCAATTAGGCAAATGGGTTGGGAGGGTGATTCGTTGGTTATCATTAGGTGTAGTGTCAAGGTTTGCATGCGGCCTTCCAAATCCTGTGGTGGCGCTTGAAGAGGGAGAGAGAAAACGAAGGAAGAGAATGGATGGATAATGGATGGATAAAGGGAAGAGACGTGGGTGCTTGTGTACACCTGTGGTAGAGGGGGAAGAGAGAAAATAAAAGGATGGTGTATGAATAGAGGGGGAGAGGGAGAGCTAGAGAGAGAGAGAGAAGGGCTGTCCCACCCAATTTTTGCATTGGCCTCACCTGCCGCCTGCAATAGGCATCCTCCAGCCCCAATTGAACAAGGCCCTCAGCCCCGGAAAGGTGTTAAAAGCTATAGTCCGTGGCCACTATAATCACCCAAAGGTGCACAGGTCAAGAAAAAAGCATGGTGTAATGGTTAGAGTGGTGGACTAGGACCTGGAAGTCCTGGGTTGAAATCCCCACTCAGCCATGAAACTTAGGGTCACCTTGGGCCAGCCGCCATCTCTTAACCTAACCTACCTCATAGAGGATGAAATGAGGGAGGAAGAGAACCATGAACACCACCTCAATATCCTTGGAAGATCAAGGTGGTATATAAATGCAATAAATAAATGAAAATAAACAGGAGATTACAGTTAGTTTTCTCTTAGATGCATGGGAAGAAGTAGTTATGGGGGAATAGCATTCTCCCTCTGGAAAGAATTTCAGAACCTTGGGAAAGGAATATTTTCTCAACATGAAACCATCACTCTGTAGCACCTTCAGACATTTGGGACATAGCTTTGCTGGGGATTGCTGCTGTTCTTTTGTTTGGGGGCTGATTGAAATATGGTCCGGTTGTGTAAGCAGTTTAAAGGCCAGTTCTGGAGCCATATGGGAAAGATGTAAGGTTGGAGTTGCCTTTCATTCTTTACCCAGAAGGCCTTTGGGAGTGCCATTGATCTCTGGGCAGGGGGAGATCGCCTAAAATGGTTCACTGAAGAGCATTTCCTAGAAATGCTGGGGTAGGACATGGGAATCGTAGGAATGGGCAACTACAGCTGTGAATGTGAACAGCCCTTTCAGGGACACTGGGCAGATGTTTGATGGACACCGTTGGCAGCACTAAAAGCAATGTAGGAAGAATGAAGGAGAGCTGGATGCACCCACTGATAGGAAGAAGGTTATAAAATTGATTATAATTTTTTAATACCAAGGACGGCAGTAGATGATGGAATCCAAGTGCCATTGCCTAATTGTGTTGAAGGAAGTTAAATGTAACGAGCACATCATCTGTCCACACGCCACTCAGATTAATAGTTGTTGCTGGAGAGAGCTTGTAAAAATCTCAATCCATTCCAGCAGGGCCACTCTCTGGTGTGCATGCACAGAATCAGAGGCCTGTAAATTCACATGAGTGTCATTCTTGCTAAAGGGCTGCCAGACCCACTGGCTTATCTATGGAGCCACCATGCCAGTATTAGCAAAATCACAGGAGAGTGGCCCATCCTTTGAATATAAGACAGAGCCTGCAACTGTTCTTGTTTCTTAAGCAGCAGGGATGCCTGCTGACATACTGATTATCATGTGGACTAGAAGAACTTCCAATCTGACACGCTGCCATAGAAGCAGTAGCAAAACATAGAGAGCGAAGCAGACTTTCCTCTTCTCCACCGGCGCCACTGCACTTGTCCTTGGCTTTCAGACCCTGCACTCATCTCTTCCCCACAACATCTTCCTAGATCCTTATCTGTGCAAATGAGCACAACGCACCTGCCCTGTACTAGAAACGGATATTGACTTGATGGAGACCAGCAAGGAACCATAATAGACGCCATGAGACACATCTTTCCTTCCCTATCCAAGCATGAGGATTAGGAAGGCAGCTCCTGAAGCAAAGAAGCATCAGGAAACTGATGGTGGCAACTGCCATCATCAACACCCCCCACCATATGCATTCGAATAGTGAGTCACCTGTGGCTAAGAACAAGCATATTACCATTGTACAAAGCGGACGAAAAAACAAGTCACCCATATTATGGCTATGGAGCTAGGAGGGGAGAGGAGTATTCCCTGGCTATGCGTAGTCCCACAGAGCAGAAAGGTAATGGATTTACCTTGCCGGATGGAGACATATCTGCCATTGGAGGCCACGAAAACTACTTGCGGGTGGCTCTCTTCCAGATCAAAGAGTTCATCTTTGCCCGGCTTGGAGCTCCTGCCAGATTTTAGAGTGCCGGTAGGTCCCATGGGCGCCAGGTATTTCCCATCGCAATCCTTGAAGGCCAGCTTGCCTGCCTTGAATTCCAGGGTGTACCCTGCGCGGGGGTCGGGCTCCTTGACCAGAGTGCCATCGTTGCGCAGGTAGCGGTTGTCGCAGGTTCTCAGGCAGTACTTCTTGTTCTGGAAGGTGAGGGTGATAAGCGAGTCCACACCCCAAGGGATGTTGCTGTCGGTGGAGATCTCGTCCTCCTGAGCGCTGAGGTGCGCATACCTTCTCCTGCTCACGCTCAAGAGGTTGGCCTGGGGGTGGATAGCCAAGTGCACAGCCCAGAGCTCTGTTTCTGTGATGGTCTGGGCAAAGCAGGACAACCTGTCTTCGGAACCGCCAAAGAAACGCTTGTAGGGTTCTGACTGGAGCGCCCAGCGCCCATCCGACTGGGTGACAATGACAAAACGCCCATCACCTCCCGGTTTCTCGGCTTCACATGAGACCTTGCCGTCCTTGTCGGCAGATAAGTACCTACCTAGGTGGCTCTTCAGGAAGACCACGGAGCTGTCTCCGTCCTGCTCCAGGGTCCATATCTGCTTCCTTTTCAGGCTGGGCGCCGAGGCGTTGACCTTGTAGCCAAAGCTCTCTGCCGTCAGGTACCTGTTGTCAGAGTTAATCAAGCCAAACTGGATCTTCAGAAGCTGGTGGATCCCATTCGTTGGCATCTTCTGTCCGGACAGCGGATATAGTCCCAAGGACTGGGGTGGGCGCCTAAGGTCTTCCCAGTCCTTCCTCGGGGGTACGGAAACGTGCACGCTCACATAGGCACAGCCGAGCGAGCCGAGCGATCTGGATTAGTGCAAATGAACCTTACACCTCAGTCAAAGACCCAATGACGTGCACCTGCCCCAGTTCCCAGTCTCTTTCTCTCTCTGTGTGTGTGTGTGCACCAGCTCTTCCTACATTTAATCTTCTGCCCGTAAAGCCAATCTCGTTTGGCTGCCTCGTCCCCCCTGCTGGCAGTGCTGCTGCCTCCTGCGTGGCTCACACTGACCTCTTCCTCCTCCTCATCTTCTCCAGCGTGGCGAGGGGGTGGGGTGCGGATGGAGAGGAGAGAATGCTCAGGGAAAAATGTACATGCTTAAGCACCCGCAGCCTTGCTTAATTAGCGCAGCTAGGATTACAAAGATTTCAATGAGCTGCCGGCCTCCTGTAACCAATAGTGGGGCTTCTACAGAAGACACAAAGAAGGGAGGGGGGCTTTGACAGGCTACACAATGGCCTTTTGATGAGACCTATTCTTCCGCTCCGGCCTGCTCCCTGCGCTTGTAGTGCTCTGCACTGTATCTGTGTGTCTCTTGTTTGCGTTGTCTCCCTTCTTCTAAGGCTTGATCCACCCCAAACGCCTTTCTATCCCACCGCTAAGGCCAAAACGCTCAAGCGGCAACTCAATCTGCCGCCTCTCCCTGGAGGAGGATTTATTTTTCTTAGCGCCGCTTTGGTTAACGTTACCGAGGGCTCTCTGATTCCATGCGGCAGGTCACCTCCAAGCCGAGAGTGCCTGCCTGGCCCAGCCTCTAATCTCCTTAACAATTAGCTGGGCATTTCTATTAGTGTAAACCTTTCATCCTCCTTTGGCCCCTTTGCCTCCATCTGTTCCGTAACCCCAAATCCACAGCTCTGTCAAAAGGATAATAGTGGCCTGGCCCCCCTAGGAAACCGATGGGGCGGCCTAGCTGAGAGGCCTAGCTCAGAATCGAACCAGGGTGGGAAGAAGGGAGGCTGGGCCGTCCGGGGCTGCACGGCAGCTCAGATAAATGCAACTTGAAAGAATGGGGATAGATTTAAACCCAGCAAGTTGGAATCTGCTGAAGCAGAAGTTGTTGAATGACAGAGGTGAAAGCCACCCAGAATAGCTTGGCTGTCCTAGCTGCCTCTGTAGACAACAGCAAGGCCTGCTCTGCTCTCCTCCACCACCCGCCGCTGCCATGACTTCAGAACAGATACTTTTTAAGATCCTTCCATTTAGCCAGAGAGAGAGAGTTGCTAACATATGGGAGGGTTGGGTTGACAATACCACAGTTGACAGTTAGCAAAAATAGGGTTGGGGAAAACATGCCGGCAGATGGCGAAGGCCCAGTGGTTCTTATGAAACAGGCAGCAGCGAGATCCCAAATGATCAGAATAAATCTGACCCACAAAATGCACCACTGCTCTCTGTGTCCCCAACTAAGGCTGCTGTCCTATGTTCACTGAGCCCCATTTAACACAGTGGGGCATATGTCTGAGTAAACATGCAAGTCACGCTGTGCAAGGGAACAACTTGTTTGGATCCGCTGACTTTCCTTCTGTTGATGGGTTTCCCGGCTCCATCGTCGCTCTGCAGTCTCTTGAAAATCTGCCTCTGGGACTTTAAGTGACATTGAGGGGCATGGTGTCTGGATGCAAAAGTGGCCAGGGCACCTGCAACTTTAATAGTTGTGTAGAAGAGGGGATTTTAGCAGGGGCAGATTGCATTACATAGCTATTAAAGGTGCAGAAGTCCTGCCTGCTTTTGCATTTGGCTACCCTTATTGAGAATGTTGTGGATATGGTGCGGGGGCGCTGCAGATGAAGGAGGCTGCAGACATCACCTCCATCATTGCATGGAGGCAAGAGAGATTTGCCCAAGGGAAGCCTAACAGGTTCCTTGTTTGAATGAGAAGTCTAAGAATTGCATCCTGGCATGGGGGCTCTTCCAGCTGCCATCAGCACCAGCCAGCATAGTCAGTGGTTAACGTCCAATACCGGTTCCCTATCCCTAGTTAAAAATTATGTGCTGAAGAAATGTTTGATCAGGTACACATGTGACGTAGGGTAAGGCCCAAGACAACTTTCCTTAGCCACGGGGAAGAGAGAAGGTGAAAGGGGGAAATTCGCTAGAGGCTTTGTGAAGGTGGGAGGAAGCAGGTCAGCCACCCACATGCTGGGCTGTCTTAAGCATATGCGGCACCAGGGGGCAAAGATCTGCCCGGTGCCCCCCCCAGTTGCCCAGTCCCAGGCACGCAGGAGGGTGTAACCGGCAAGCCGCCTCAGCGTCTCACTGGCTCGGTCGCTCCCAAAGTCGCGGTGCAGAGCAGAAGAGCCCACTGCGGTGCTCCAACCAACGGGCGGGCTCTTCCCCAGACTGAACTCTCGGGCCCCGAACTCTCAGCCTGGTGCCCCTGAGAGCCCAGCGCCTGGGTGCCCCGCACCCCTAGCCCCTATGGGTAAGACGGCCCTGCCCACATGAAACCTAGGAGAACAGACTGCACTCACCATACTATTGGGGACTGCAGATATAATGCAACTCATGAGGTAAACATTTTTGTCATTGGTCAATTGCCCCCCAAAATTCACCAGAATGGGAAACTGGTCAAACATTTGTTAAAAGGGGACTCCAAATTTTGTCTCAACCCTACCTGATACATCAGTGCTAGAGATGGCATGGAGAGACCTTCTTCATTCGCATAAGGCCCAGTACCTTCCTGTTAATTTGCTCATCTCCTCCATCAAGTTTGCCTTGTTCCTCTCTACCCATCCTAGCTTAGAAGTGTCTTACAATCCGAGTCTTCATTCCACCTCCTGGCTGCTGGATAGAGGAAGTCAGTTATTGTCTTCAGTAGCCTGTGAGGGTATTGATTTCTCCCTTTTGTGCTGGAACAAACAGGAAGCTTGCCCTGCACGTGTGAACCTGGTGTCCACAGAATCAACCTCCCAGCTGTAGCTGGGAAGCCCTTTGTTTTCGATGAGTGGAGAGTTCCTTCACTTCTGCTTGAAGGAAACCACAGATATTTCCGCTAGCACAGCCTGTTTCCGTCTCTTAATAGGATATCTTTCTCTCCCGTCCAGCGAAGTCAAAATATGTAAAAGCTGCCACATGTTCTGTTATGTCTCTCTGTTTTGTTTTGTTTTTATAGTGGGTCAAAAAAAAAACAATGAAAAATGAGAAGGATTTCAACACACACACCCCAAGCCTATGTGATAACAGCCCTTTCCTTTAAGCTAATGAGCACAACAAGGTCAAGGGAATCTGAACAGCCTTTGATTCAAGAAAGAGCATCTTTCCTCCTCTGAACTGTTGTATTTATAAAGTTTCATACTTAGTAAGGTATCCTGAGCCTCAGAACTTCCCTCTGCTTCAGTCCAGATTGACAACTGCCTCTCTTTATTATTTATTAAATTTGTATACTGCCCTGCATCCAAAGATTGAAGGGCAGTTTGCAACATAGAAAATACAAAATTAGAACACAAAACGCACAACAGAAACAAGCCAATAAACCCCCTCCCACAAACACAAAAATTCTCTCCATGTGAACCAACCCAGACCCTGCATTACTCATCTCCGACCCTTCTACCTCTGAGGGAGGTGTGTGTGGGGGGGGACATGAGAACAGATCTTTTCTGTGGGGACTCAACATTTGTGGAACACAAAGGAGGCGCACCTTCAAAATTATAAGGGCTTTGTATGCCAGCTTTTCCATTTCCTTCATTTGGTGCAAGCATTTTCAGGATAAATAGGACTCCATTTTTGCACCAGTACCTAGACACACACACACACACACCACTTTAAATTGTTCTCCAAGATGTGAAAGGGAGGAAGAAGGAAAACTGAGACATTCTGGGATCAAATCAGAAACTGAGACAGCTTCTGTAATTCCGGGACTGTCTCTGGAAAATAGGGACACTTGGAGGGTATGTATCATGCAGTGTGCACATGCCTTTATTGTGTATTCTGCTCTGGTTGTTTTCATTTCCTCCATTTGTTTGTTTAGCATGATATTGTTTTATTGTATTTGGGCGCATGGTTAGTTTATATCATACTTTTTATTCCTGGCATTTGTCGGGGCTGGAGTCTGACGCAGGTCAGCAATAAAGGAAGCAGATCTCAGTAGTTAGTGAAGTTAACTCTTCACTAGAGTTCATTCAAGGAAACAGCTCGGCTTAGTGGTCTCAGCAACACTTCCCAGTAGGTCTTGCCCCTATGGAGCAGTTGCCGGAACTGAAGGTCCCTTCCTTCTGCCCTCTCTAAGGCTCCTCTTTTCCCGGATGTTTCCCAAGCAGTTTCAAACAATGTCTGCACACCTCTAGCCTCTGTTCTACTCTCCTCGTTATTGTTCCTGGAGACAGGGCTGTGGAGCTTGTCACAGCAGGAGAGGGAGACAGCAGTCCCTTGAACCCCTCCTCTGCTTCAGCCTCGGAGTCTGAACTGCTCCCTGTCACATGCTCTTCCTGCTCACTAAACCCTGCTGCCCCTCCAGCATCCAGCACCTCCTCCCCCCACTCTTCTCCCTCTGACCTCTCCTTAGTGCTCCACCACCAATCCCCTGGCTTTGAGACTTCCTCCTCTGGGGTTACCCTTGGGCTGGGGCAAAACTAGCCTTTGTTTAACCTGGGTCAAAGACACCCCCATGCACATTTGCGTACACAAACAAACAGGCTGGGAGCCTCAATGACGCCCCTCTGGAGGCTTCATCTGGGGTATTAAAAAAACCGCCTAGCGCTCCCCCTGTAGCTACGGCACTGCCTTGGGGGTTCCCTGGCTGCTACCTCCAACCACTCCTCTTCATCCATTCAGTTCCTGACGGTATCTGGAGATGAAGGGTGATTTACGTGTTGTGTATTCAGTTTCATATTGTAAATTTAAAGTTGTGTTGTATATGTAAACGCAATATGTAAGAGGCTGTAACGCAAGGGGAAAGCACGTGCAAAAGTTCCCATGTTCTTACTTTGTTTTCTTTTAGACTTAAGTACAGTGGAACCTCAGTTGTCAAACGTAATTCATTCCGGAAGACCGTTTGACTTCTGAAATGTTCGACAACCGAGGCTCAATGGATGGCTGGCAAATTCCATTGAGAAAACGGAGAAACGCTCCTTGGAAGCCGTTCAACTTCCAAGGCGCATTCGAAAACAAGCAATTTCTTCCAGGTTTTCGGCATACGAAAACTGAAATGTTCGGCTTCCCAGACGCTCATAAACCGAGGTTCCACTGCAGCTGTTTTATCTCAGTGTATTATAAAAAGGTATTTTGTAATGTGTATTATTTTTGTGCATCTTTGAATAAGTATCAAATAATAACTTTTAAAAAAAACAACCCAAAAGTTCCTAGATTCATACTGCAGCATTTCCAGGCAGGGCTGCAGAAAACTCCTGTCTAAAACCCTAGAAAGCTGTTGCCGGTCAGTGCCGACAATATTGTGCCAAATGGGCAAATGGTCTGATCTGGTACTGAAGGGAGAGGGGAACGGTTAATCATTAATATTATCTACACATAGTAAATTCCGGCACTCTGCTAGGATGGTTACACAAGCTCAAACCCAAAAATGCAGTTATTTGCAAAGTCTAAATCAGACAGGTCAGGAGGCCGTTTCCTGTCTAACCAGCTATCTGAAACTGCTGATGTTAGTTACAGGTCAGAAGGTCGTTTCCTGCCTAGCCAAAAACTGCTGTCAACTAAAAACCACTAGCAAGATGTTTCCTGCTTTACTTCTGCTTTAAGTAATGCAAGATAAGAAGAGATACGAAGGGAATGCTTAGCTAGCAAAAGAATACACGTGTACAAGGAGGTGGGAGGGGGTGCTTACTGAGCAGAGAAAATGCTTAACCAGCAGAAGAAGTGCTTAGCTAGCAGCCTTAGCCAGCAAATATAGATGTGCCATATAAGGAATAAGTTGGAAACTTGCCAGCTGATTGGGGAAGTTTTGGGGGGAGGTCTGGGAGGTGGGTAAATACTCTAAAGTATAAGAAGGCTTGCAGATGCGTATTGCTGCACAGTCAGATTTCAGAAACTATATTCTGCTGACTGTCTCTGTGCACAGATTTGCAATAAAACTCTTTTCTCCAAAGAAGAAACTTTCCTGGAATTTTTTATTCTCTTCTCGGTCCTGGGGACGCGGGTAAGCAATTCTCTGGCAAAGTAAAGGGCATAAGCCTACAGCTTGGTGCATTGGCCGGGAATTGCCCCACCCCAAGGGGGCCGGGAAGAGCCAGGCTCGACCAGGTGAACAGCTTGGACCGGTGTTGGGGTTCCAGTGCACACCCTGCCTGTTCGTGGGGGGAGCCAGCCGCACCGCTCCTGAGTGGAGACACCTGGTCGCGGGAGAAAGGAGACGGCCGAAGGGACGTGGGTGACTTCTGAAGTTAAGGTAAGCTCCGGGAAGTGGTATTGGAGCTTAGGAATAATGGGGCTTGATCACCCCCGGCTGGCCGTGGCAATAAGGTGCCGTCAGCTAGGTAGGGAAGGAAAGGGAAGGAAAGGGAAGGAAAGGGAAGGGGGAAACAGGGGAGGGGAGGTGTGTGTTGAGTGAAGATACTCCAGTGCATGTAGATGAGTGGATGAGAGGCTGGGGCTCAGAGCCATCGGCCAAGCGATGTGTGGTCCTTGAAGTGCGGTTCCCAGCAGCGCGAGCTCGTCTGGGCCACTGACAGGACGTGGAGATTGGAGTGTGTGTGATTGCTGGATTAGGTGCGGAGTATCTTATAAAATGGAGTCAGGCGGTAATAAATGCACCCCTTTGCAATGTTTTCTGAACAAATGGAAAGCCGCCACAAAGGATGATGATTGGGGTTTTAAATTGAAGAAAGAAAGATTAAGAACCCTTTGCAAAGTAGACTGGCCCACCCAAGGGACTGGATCGCCTTCCAAAGGAACCTTTGGTGAAAACCTAACAAACCCCTTATGGCAGAACATTATTAAAGTTCACCCTGACCAGGTGCCATATATTTCAACCTGGTAGACAAATGTTGACAAAAATCCCCCTTGGCTGAGAGCGTGCCACACAACCCCGCCTTTGAAGAGGACCCTGCAAAGATAATTAGGTTATTTGAAGGGATCTTTAAAACCTACAAGCCCACCTATGATGATATACAGCTTCTGCTAGATTCCCTCCTGACTACAGAGGAAGTCAGGAAGGTACACACAGGAGCTAGGGATTACTTGAGATCCCAGAACAGATAGGAGGTAGAGATAGAAAATATTTACCCCAGGAGGACTCCCAATTGGGACTATAATGACCCTGGTGGAATAAATGCTATGGAGACTTACCATAGAACAGTAATAGAGGGCATGAAGAGGGCGGCCAAGCGTCCTATCAATATGGCCAAAATTGCTGAAGTTGTGCAGCCGCCCGGCGTCTTCCTTGAAAGACTGAAAGAAGCATATAGGCCACAATGCCCCCCGGGGAATTAGTGATGGAAGCCCCGCTGAGGGAATATTGGTGCCTCATGATGGTACAAGAAGAGGAGGGGCCTATTCCCACCTGCATTTTAGAGCAAGTAAATCCAGCTGTATGGGCAGAAGATAATCCTCCAGGAATGGCTAAAAATGTACCGCCCGTAATTCTGAAACCCAAACCCTTTGCTAACCCCATAGCTGTACACAAATAGACCAGTATGTTCAGTCTCTCTCTCGAGTTTTCCTTCCCTCAATAGGTGGACCCAGGCTCGCACTCCCTGTGTTTTAGTCGAGCCCTGCACCACTTTGAACCTGGTGACGAAATGTGGGTGAAAGACTGGTCCCAGACTCCGCTTCAGCCCTGCTGGAAGGGACCTTACACCGTGTTACTTCCCACACCCACTGCCGTGAAGGTTGTAGGCATCACCCCTTGGGTCCACCATACTCGTGTGAAAAGGGCAATAACTGACTGGACAGTGATCCCCAATTCACAAGACCCCCTCCAGCTGACCATCTCCAGACGCCTGGCAGACGACCGCTCTGCTGATATCACACCGGAAGCTGATATCTCAACGCACAGCTGAAGAATTGGATGGGAGGGGCGCCCGCGGGCAGCGTCCCCAACTCCGTGCCAGGACTAACCCAGGAAGCTCACCAGGACATTTAATATTTCCATAGGGACTTTCTCTTTTCTTTTTGTTATCTGCTTTATGTCCCACAGCCCTGACCCCACTGAGCCATACCGCATTTATTGGCCTGATGGACTTTGCTACGACTGGTTCGTCTTACCGGTGGTAAGAGATGGTGTGCTCTATGGCTATTGGAAACTGGGATTTGATGAGATTGCCGTCTTAAAACACCCCACTGCCCCGTTGTGGCTCCTCTCCCACACCACTGTCCGGCATGCGTGGATAGTGCTCATACGGGAAGTTGCAGAGACGCTCGAACTCTATCGAGTTCTGGACCGCTTTTGCTGTTGTGGGAGGGTAGTCAACTGTTATATGGGAGGTAAAGCACTGTACCAACCTCATTTGATAGACCAGGTCCTACTCTTAATGCAGGCGATAGATGGGACGGAACCTATCTTAATGCAAGTATTGCAGGGGTGGGAGCCTTAACCAGGTGTGCATTGATATTGCTAAACAAGTGGTTCAATCCACCCATCAGGGTTAGCAGAAAAGTTGACCCACGTAGTGGGAGCATCAGCTCACCAGTGGACTCTCATCCTTGAGGCTCAACAGATAGTCGGGCACAAATATCAGTGAGCTCTTCAACAATGAGCACACCCCCTGAATATTGGTGGGAGGAACCATGGAAGGATTGGGGTTGGTGGATAGGGGTTATCTCAACCGCTCTTGTCATATGGATGTGTGTTTTCTTTTGCTGGCATGAGCGTCACCGATTTTGTGGGAGGGAACAACCAGCCCCCATCCCCTTGACCCTTCTGGTACTAGCCCTACTTGGGTTGGGTCTGGGAGATGACTCACATATACGGAAAACCGGCCGGTCAGAGCCCTATCATCAGATTTGGAGTAATAATACCTATGTTAGAGATATAGATCGTTTCTCTTCTATGCTTAATCTTTCTGAATGCTGGGTTTGTATGCATATCCCTCCACAATTTAAGAAGCCTGGCATACTACTGCATAGTATTCCAATAAATGAGTCATTTAGAATTAGTAATCTTATGTCAGATGGTCGCACCTATTCACCCCCAGTGTTTCTGTCACTCATGGAACAGGCACCTCGTTGTCTCCGTTTCAATCATAACAGTAGCAATTTTTTTAGGTCACTATCCATATTGCAATTGGACTTATGAGTATATTAACGGATCCTCCTGCTTCCAAAAAGGTACTTCCATTTATGATGCTATGTGTGTCGATTTTTATACTTGGTTTACCTGGATGACGGCGCGCAGCAGATCTAACTGCCTGCTCCAGTCTGATTTGTGGTTGCTCTGCGGCACAAGAGCCTACAAAGAAATCCCCTCTGCCTTTTCTGGAACCTGTACTTTAGGAGTAGTCGTACCCCTGGTGTATAAGATGGATAAGCTCCCAACAGTCCGTCTGCGTAACAAAAGGGACGCGAAATCACCTATTAACCAGTATACCGGCACAGCCATCTCTAGGTCCCTTCTACCCCCTTTGGGTGTAGCCATGAATTACCGGGATCTGCATAGATTGGCAAACTGGACCGAGGCTTTGTTTAACTCCACCATCTCGGCCTTAAAAGCAATTAATAAGGAAATGTCAGAGATAAGGGAGGTAGTCCTTCAAAATCGTTACGCTTTGGATGTAGTCCTTGCCTCTAAGGGCGGAGTTTGTGCCTTAATTCATTCCCATTGCTGCATGTACATTTCAGACCAGTCAGCAAATATTTCAGCCACCATCAACCACATGGAAACAATGATAGCTGCAAACCCGCTGAAAGCCACAGGGAGTGATGCATGGGGTTGGATGTATTCCTGGCTCCCTGATGGCAGTTGGCTCAGGAATGTTATAGTATTATTAGCAGGACCGCTATTAATCCTTTTGCTTCTTTGCCTCTGTATCCCCTGCTTATTGCAATGCTTGCAGCAAATGATGCAAAGACTCCTGTCACGGAAGCTAGGACCCACAGTCATCGCTGTGATGAGGGAGTATAGGCCCATACCCCAGAACGAACCTAAGTATTAGGTTGTTCAGAAGAAGAGGAGGGAGTGAAGGGAGAGGGGAACGGTTAATCATTAATATTATCTACACATAGTAAATTCCGGCACTCTGCTAGGATGGTTACACAAGCTCAAACCCAAAAATGCAGTTATTTGCAAAGTCTAAATCAGACAGGTCAGGAGGCCGTTTCCTGTCTAACCAGCTATCTGAAACTGCTGATGTTAGTTACAGGTCAGAAGGTCGTTTCCTGCCTAGCCAAAAACTGCTGTCAACTAAAAACCACTAGCAAGATGTTTCCTGCTTTACTTCTGCTTTAAGTAATGCAAGATAAGAAGAGATACGAAGGGAATGCTTAGCTAGCAAAAGAATACACGTGTACAAGGAGGTGGGAGGGGGTGCTTACTGAGCAGAGAAAATGCTTAACCAGCAGAAGAAGTGCTTAGCTAGCAGCCTTAGCCAGCAAATATAGATGTGCCATATAAGGAATAAGTTGGAAACTTGCCAGCTGATTGGGGAAGTTTTGGGGGGAGGTCTGGGAGGTGGGTAAATACTCTAAAGTATAAGAAGGCTTGCAGATGCGTATTGCTGCACAGTCAGATTTCAGAAACTATATTCTGCTGACTGTCTCTGTGCACAGATTTGCAATAAAACTCTTTTCTCCAAAGAAGAAACTTTCCTGGAATTTTTTATTCTCTTCTCGGTCCTGGGGACGCGGGTAAGCAATTCTCTGGCAAAGTAAAGGGCATAAGCCTACAGTACAAAGCAGCTTCCTGTGAGAGAAAGTGGGGAAATCGAGTGTGGTGTGTTCTGATTTTCTGCAGTTCTATTTCTATGGGGGGTTTTCAAATAAGAGCCATGCGATGTCCCCCTACAACATGCTAAACTAGCAAAATGTGTTCTGTTTGTTTGTGTCCTGTGGAAAACGCAGCCAAGACATTGAGGCTGCTCCTGGGGATGTAGCTTGCGCATACTTTTGGTTTTGCACCAATTTGTGAGCCAATTTTGCCTATGCCGAAAAAAAACAAAGAGCAGGCCCTGAACGTGAAGCCTTTCACTCCCCAGAGTCTAATAAACGATGACATGGTGGGGCTTACGGCCCGCTGCTTCCTGTGGAGGCCCGTCTCCTGAGGTGGGCATTTGGAGAGGCCGAGGCTCTGATTTCTCCCTGATGGGGTGGCTCAGGTTTCATTGGCACCAAGTGGCAGGCATTGTTGCTGAAAATAGGGCCAGAGGATTGGTTGCCTAATAATTTTTTCATGCTTGAGAGCGTTCTTTTTCTCCACAGGCTCCACTTACAGTCGCCTGAGACTGGCTGATCTCCTCCCTCTAGGCAGGTGTAGGTTACCTGGGCACCACAGCGATGGTTTTGTGTAACAGCCTCTTGTAACACTTAATGCAGCTAAGTGAGCACTGTAACAGATACACAGCTGGAGGATTGTTTTTCCAGGGACGCAGAAAGGAAGGACTGGGTTTGGTGTCACTTTTGAATCCCCATTTTGCAGCGGCCATGTGGTCCTGGAGATTAAAGAGCAGGGGAAATAAAGGAACTGGGCTCCTGTGTCTGTGTGCCACTGAACTGCTGCTTTACCCTTGGGCATGACGCTCTCTCTCTCTCTCTCTCTCTCTCTTCCTCCAAACTGCAGCATGTTAAAGTGTTCGCAAATCACGAGAATGAATAAAAGCGGAAGAAGAAAGGTCCAGTACACAGTCACCTTTTCTCTTTTTTTCTCTCCTCAAAGCCCCCATTTAATTTTAACTTCAGAGCACAACCCACCATAAAAGGCCCTGTTCATTTAGTAATGGGTACATGGAGGCAGTTCAGCTCTGAGACACACACACACACAAGATTTGCCCTGGCATTAGGAGAAATATTTCAATTGGCTCTTTTTTTCCCTTTTCTTTTTTGCTATCCCCTAGGTCCATGATTGAATTAGAATGCCTCTGCATGTATGCATCATTGGAAGAAAATATGACAGTACATTCTTGCATGCAAATCCATTAATGGACAGGGCTATTCTTTAAAAAAAAAACACCTTTTAAAATAATATGAATGCTTAGCACTTATATAACATATTTCAAATGTTCAAAGAACTGCCTGTACATACTGTATATATATATGATCTGTTAGTAGCCTAACAGATCTGGTTAGAGGCACGTCCGCAACCCACATCCTGAAGTGCTGCGTCTGCGCAGGTGTTGGCATGATTTGGCGCTTCTGCGCATGTGCAAAGCACAATTTGGCACTTCTGTGCATGCGCGAGTGACGAAACCCGGAAGTAACCTGTTCCGGCACTTCCGGGTTTCCCGTGGTCTGCAACCCGAAAACATGTAACCTGAAGAGTCCGTAACATGAGGTATATCTGTATAGTCCGGCCCCCCACAAAGTCTGAGGGACAGTGGACCGGCCCACGGCTGAAAAAGGTTGCTGACCCCTGGACTAGATGGTCCTTAGGGTCTCTTCCAACTCTACAAATCTACGATTCTATATCTACAATAGCACTGCAAGGCAGGCTGGTTCTGTCCTATAAAAACTAAGAAGAGCCTGCTGGTTTGGACCAATGGCCCAACCCTGTTCTCACCAGATGCCCCAATGGGAAACCCTCACACAGGTTCTGAACCCAAGAGCAATCTCCTCTCTTGTGGTTTCCAGTAACTGGCATGCAGAAGCATTACTGCCTCTGATTACTATCCTACACTTCCATCTCTGTCTCTCTGGTTTATACCTTGCCTTTTCTTTACTGACCTGCCCATGTTGCTGATGGGAAGCCTGGAGAAAACAATAGCTTGCCTAATGAGTTTCTGGCAGGGGTGAGGTTAGGGCCTCACATCTTTTGGCAGCTCCCTGTGCTATAGCAAAGATATCGGTCCTTTGCTATGTTACTGGCAGGCTGGTGGGTTCTCACCCTGTTTCTGGAGCATATGGAGCATATGGAGCAGTTTCAGAGAGAGAGAGAGAGAGAGAGAGAGAGAGAGAGAGAGAGAGAGAGAGAGAACGAGAGGGCTCAGATGTCAGTTTAGCTTCTCCATACATTTTACAGTGCAATCCTATACATGCCTATTCAGGAATAAGTCCCACTGACTTCCATGGGGCTTACTTCTCAGTCAACATGTGCAGGACTGAGCTGAAAATCCATTGTTCCTCCCCCAGCAAAGCTCAAGAACGGTCTTTGCAACAACAACAAAAAAGTGGTTGCACAGCGTTGTCTTTTTTCCGCTCTGCTCCACATCTTTGCCTTTTTGTCCCGTTTTCTTCCCCTTCTCCCTTCCAGTCCAGGGTCATAGAGGTTTCCTTTGCAGAGGCGGAAAGCAAACCTTCATTTCTTCTCCCCTCTTAGCCTTGTGGTAAGAAGGTCATGTCAGGCTGCCACCCTGCCGTGGGGGCAGATTTTGAGCTGTGTCAGCCCACGGACCCACCTGGTGGATTGGATAAGAAATTGCACCACCTGATTGCCAAGCAAGCAGGAGGTTGCTGTCAAATCTGCATAGGGATTCCCAAGCTGAGACAAAGAACAGCAGCAGATATTATTATTATTATTATGACGACGATGATGATAGTTGCCATATTTTGAAGAGCAAAAGGGAGAACACTATGGCAACTCTCGTTTTATATACTCCTACTATATGTAGAGGGACGTGGGTGGCGCTGTGGGTAAAAGCCTCAGTGTCTAGGACTTGCTGATCGAAAGGTCGGCGGTTCGAATCCCCGCGGCGGGGTGCGCTCCCGTTGCTCGGTCCCAGCGCCTGCCAACCTAGCAGTTTGAAAGCACGTCAAAGTGCAAGTAGATAAATAGGTACCGCTCTGACGGGAAGGTAAACGACGTTTCTGTGTGCTGCGCTGGCTCGCCAGATGCAGCTTTGTCACGCTGGCCACGTGACCCGGAAGTGTCTCTGGACAGCGCTGGCCCCCAGCCTCTTAAGTGAGATGGGCGCACAACCCTAGAGTCGGACACGACTGTCCCGTACGGGCAGGGGTACCTTTACCTTTACCTTACTATATATAGGCTATAGAAGCTGTGATTAAAGTGGACGCTTGGGTTGTGAATGTGATCCGTGTGGGAGGCACGTTCGCAACCCAGAGTGTTCGCTACCCGCAGCGCCATGTCTGCGCATGCACGGGTTGCGATTCAGCACTTCTGCACATAGCGCGATTTAGTGCTTCTGCGTGACCACTGAAACCCGGAAGTAACCCATTCTGGTACTTCCAGGTTTCGGTGTGTCCATAACCCGAAAAAACACAACCAGATGCAACTGTAACCCGAGGTATGACTGTATATTGCTGAGATGGGGCAGGGGAAGAGAAAAGGAACGGAAGTTCAGGTCAACCACCAGTTATGTCTATGTCTCATCCAGAAAGTATAGTCAGAGACATTTTGGCAAATTAAGAAAAAAAATCCTCCCAGTCAGAAATTTTACCCCCCCCCCAAAAGATGGGCGTGTCCTGGAAAAAGAGGAAACATGGCAACCCTTATCATTGTTAGCTAATTTCAACTTTCACGTGCAAAGGGTTCTGTGCCCTTGTTTCATTTCACAATAACTCTGCGACGTAAGTATTTATTCCCATTATACAGATGAGGCTGAAGATGTGGGCTTTGCCCCTTGCCATCCAGTGCAAAGGAGGGCTATGAACCCAGGGATTCCAGACACAAAGTATTTGTCTGATCCTGCCACTTAGAATTCCCTTTATGCTAGTACAGGGAGGCAAAGCTCGTTGCTGATGATGAAATGTGTTGCTAGGCTGTAAGACAAGGAACCCCCATGAAGTTCTTTTTCCACACCTACTTCCCTACAGAGCTTCGATAAAAATACACCGGGCAGGCCAGAATAATCACAGCCTTCGTATAATGCAGAAAATGATTATATTGTGTCATGCAATGTAACTGAAACGTGTTTTCGCTTTCTGAAAGGATACCCTCAGAGAGTGGTGGTGTTGTTTTTTGGCGGGGTCATATTTGACAGTATACCCCAGTGATTTCAAGAGGACTTGCCTATTTAGGATTGAATAAAAACGTGCAGGAAGAACGCTGCAGGATACAACCAGGTTTGCTGTGCAGCCCAATATTTTTCTGTGCTTCTACTGAATCATTCCATAGTACAGTGGTACCTTGAGTTACATATGCTTCAGGTTACACGCGCTTAAGGTTACAGACTCCGCTAACCCAGAAATAGTACCTCGGGTTAATAACTTTGCTTCAGGATGAGAACAGAAATCGTGCAGCGGTGGCACGGCGGTAGCGGGAGGCCCCATTAGCTAAAGTGGTGCTTCAGGTTAAGAACAGTTTCAGGTTAAGTACGGACCTCCGGAACGAATTAAGTACTTAACCCGAGGTACCACTGTACTGCGAAGGGCTGTTTCAGTTGTCTGCAGGAAGAAGGGCATAGCATCTAGGCATGGGGCGGAGTGGGGGGTTGTTCTAACATTCTGCAAATACAGTGGTACCTCAGGTTAAATACTTAATTCGTTCCGGAGGTCCGTTCTTAACTTGAAACTGTTCTTAATCTGAAGCACCACTTTAGCTAATGGGGCCCCCCGCTGGCGCCGCGCAGCTGGAACACGATTTCTGTTCTCATCCTGAAGCAAAGTTCTTAACCCGAGGTACTATTTCTGGGTTAGCGGAGTCTGTAACCTGAAGCGTATGTAACCTGAAGCGTATGTAACCTGAAGCGTATGTAACCCGAGGTACCACTGTACATGGACTAGGATTGAGAAGCACTGTCAGATCTGACCAGGGTTTGGATATTTCTGGAAGGCCAGAAGCGGAGAACAGGATTCAAATGTACCGCCAGTACTGTGTTGGCGATAGGAGCAATCCATGCTGCTGCTTCACTCCAGCCATGGCTATTAATTTAACAGAAATTCACATAATATAAAAGGGGATTTACCATCTGAGGAACTGCATCAATATTCTCAGAAGCAGCCTTGTTTACAGTGTTCCTGGAAGCTTTGCTCACAAGGAGAGAATCAGCGTTGACCCCTAGGACTTGCAGATGTACAGCTCAGAGTGTGTGTGTGTGTGGCTAATAGCTTGAGAGGACAACACAACGCTGTTAAAATGTGTTCCATTTTCCAGGAAAGGGACAGAGACCATCAGAAGGCAGCAGCCTGACAGCAAGCCTGGAGGGAATCTGGCCAACAGTGGGTGTGAAATCAGGGCGTGAGTCCTTCCACTCTGTAATCCAGGACAGAGGTTGCCAGAGAAAATTAGTTTAAACTCAAGGTACCACAAGTCAAGAGGTTCTTTAAAAAAGAAAAGGAAAAACCTCTTGCAGCTATGAGAACATGTTTGAAATGCTGTGGGGGAGTGTGCTGCTTGATTTGACGTAGGGAAATAGCAAACAGGGGGTTAATAAATGCTCCCTTTTCTCCCCAACTCCTCCAGTGTGGTGTAGTGGTTAAGAGCGGTAGTCTCGTAATCTGGTGAACCGGGTTCGCGTCTCCGCTCCTCCACATGCAGCTGCTGGGTGACCTTGGGCCAGTCACACTTCTTTGAAGTCTCTCAGCCCCATTCACCTCACAGAGTGTTTGTTGTGGGGGAGGAAGGGAAAAGAGAATGTTAGCCGCTTTGAGACTCCTTAAAGGGAGTGAAAGGCGGGATATCAAATCCAAACTCTTCTTCTTCTTCTTCTTCTTCTTCTTCTTCTTCTTCTTCTTCTTCTTCTTCTTCTCATTAGCTTCCCCAGTCATAAGGGAGCCAACTTTCAAAAACAGGGTCCATTGTTCTAATGTGCATCTGTGCATAGAGCGGATGTTCCCTCCTGACTTGGGGACTTCCCTGGCTTTTTTCTGGCCCACGTAGGACCAGTCTGGATAGTTAGCCTTGGTGAAGATTTTGATGCTTTCATCCCCCCAAAAGTTTTTGAGTTTCTGCTGAAATGAGGCTGCATTTTAATGTTGTATTTTAATCTTGTTTTTTAAGTTGTATTTCAATCATTTTATATCTGGTGTTAGCCGCCCTGAGCCCAGCCTTGGCTGGGGAGGGCGGGGTATAAATAAAAAATGATGATGATGATGATGATGACACCGCTATGTAGTTTTCTAAAATAAATTTCCTTGGGGTAATTATTTATTTTTATAACTTCATTCTCACTTCTCCCAGAACAAATCAGTTCCAGAACAAATGATTTTCTTTTTCAAAGAACTGGTTTTTATTTTTTAAAAATATCCCTGGAATACAAAGAGCAGACCTGAAAATCGACCAGGATACAGCGGAGGGGGTGTGAGAACTCTCATGCACTGAGGAGTGTCTTGATCTGCAGAACATTAACAAGTGAAGACTTTCGCAGCACGGAGACAAAATTGTAAGATGCCAACGCCTGCAGATCAAGCTGTTCTAAAAGGCACAGCTCCAGTCTAGGGCTGAACAGTTTGCAACCTTAACAGAGAGTGCTGTCCTTTTAAAAATATATTTTACTAGTTCTCGTGTTGGAATCTGAGGACGCAGGCCACACATGCACCGCTGAGTTTTGTTATTTATTTTGAAGCATTTTGCAGCTGCCTTTCTACAGCTAGTTCCAAACTAGCTGACCAAACCAAACCAAGGCGAAGAAGAAGAAGAAGGAGGAGGAGGAGGAGGAGGAGGAGAGTTTGGATTTGATATCCTGCTTTATCACTACCCGAAGGAGTCTCAAAGCAACTAACATTCTCCTTTCCCTTCCTCCCCCACAACAAACACTCTGTGAGGTGAGTGAGGCTGAGAGACTTCAGAGAAGTGTGACTGGCCCAAGGTCACCCAGCAGCTGCATGTGGAGGAGCGGAGACGCGAACCCGGTTCACCAGATACAAGTCTACCGCTCTTAACCACTACACCACACTGGCTCTCCTGTGAAAAAGTTGTGCCTTGGTTATGTTTCAAAAGGTCAGCAAGGAGGATAAGCTGCTATACACGTTTAGGAGGAGATCATTCTACGGGGGCCATCTATGCAAACCAACTTGCACCAACCAGATGCCATCCAGCTGTTGCGGACTACAATTCCCATCAGCCCCAGCCAGCCACCTGATGAGAGCTGTGGTCCACAACAGCTGGAGGGCAACCAGGTTGGTGGAAGCTGATGTAGAGGTTCTGCTTCTGGCTCTAACAGAAAAACAAAGCAAACCATGAGTCAGAGCCTTGTTAGATAACCAAAGCTGCCATGGGGCAGTAGCAGTGTAAAAGCTCCTAATGAAGTGAATGCAGAAAGGGTTAACTCCACCTGCCTCAATGAAGTAAGTTTATCACTGCTGGTAATCACAGACACAGATTATTATGGCGCTCTCCTTTTAGAGTAATTAATAGGAGAGATGAGATAACACCAGTGCTGTTTGACTGTGTGTGCAAAGTACTTTTCCTTAATCCTGTATGGCTTGCACTAATAGCTATTGCAGCCCTCGACACTGCAAAAACCACTCGAGTTTGGGTCAACTTGGTGGTGGCACCAGAAAAATATATAGGGCAAAGCAGGAAGAGACAGCGGGAGCCAATTCTATCGGTCGTGGTGGGGAAGCTTTGTCCCACCCATCAAGACTCCAGGCAAGTCTAAATAAAATAAATCTATAAAACATTCGTCCACCAATTTCCCTTTGATGCCTCCACCATGCAATCTTCAACTTGAATTCCTCCATCACCTACACCAGTGGTTTTCAACCAGTGTGTGGCGGCACCCTGGGGTGCCTTGGATGATGGCCAGGGGTGTCGTGGGCATCATCCAGCCCTCTGCCCTCTTTCCTTCCCTCCCTCCTCTCGTGTCTCTGCTTCCCAAAGGCTTGCACGGCTGTTGTTGCAGCCACACTGGCTACCAGCTCCCCCCAGGTGAATGGTGCCTCTGGGGCTGGCCAGGGGGTGCTTCCCAGGCCCCTGTGGGGCAGTGTGAGGAGGCACCTCTCTTTGGGGCAGCTAGAGACCAGGAGGAGCAGCAGCAACAACTGCCCAGAGGACTCCCAAGGAGAGGGGAGAAGAGAGGAGGCTGAGGGAACACTCCACAAGGGAGGGTGTTCGAAAAAGGGTGAGAGGCTGCCAGCTCTGCAAGCAAGGGATGGCACAACTGGGCTCCTGAGCCCCACAGGGGTGCTGCAGAAAGAATGTAGTTGGTCAGGAGAGCTGTGGACTCAAAACGATTGAAGACCTTTGACCTACACATTTGTTGCAAAAGAGACATACAGTATAGATCAGGGGTGGTGGAAATATAGAGATTTGTTGGACTCCAACTCCCATCAGCCCCTGCCAGCATGGTCAATGGTCAGGAATGATGGGTGTTCTAGTCCAATAACATCTAGAGGGCTACAGACTCTGCATCGCTGGTGTACAGTAGATCATGGGGAAAGCCTCTGCTTGCCTATTAAAGCTCCTCAGTTGGAAAAGGAAAGGGGGAAAGGTACCACCAAACAGGAAGGAATGTTCCCACGTGTCCTACATGCAGGCCTGGATTAAAGCAATTGTAGGGCCTTGACTAGGAGACCTTGGGAGGCCCAAAATAGCACCTGATCATGAGAAACAAAACCTCATTCTCTTCTTTATCTACTCAATGGAAGAAGCACATTGTAAGGTTACCATATGTCCAGAATTTTCCAATTCAACGGGCAAAATTAGCGTCCAGGGGGAATTATGGAAAATCAAAAATATCTCTTGGTTTTCACCAACAGAACCAGGAAGTGTGTGTTTGAGTACCACTCTTTGTCTTTTGGGGGCAAATTCCCAAGAAAGCTCAACAACTCTTTGAGATTAATTGGGCAATTTTGCCCCAACAACTTTTGTGTCCAGATTTTTGCTTCTTGATATATGGCAACCAAGCATCAAAGAAACCCAGCGAGGAGGGGAGAGGGGTAGCTATTTGTCAGTGGAGGTAGGTGGTGATGGTCTCACTGCCCATGGAGCTTCTGGTGGTGGGTCTGATAGGATCAAGAGCAAGGGAGTAGAGACTCAAGCCAAATTTGAGTCAAAAGGCAAGCCTGACTTCAGTGACCTCGAACTGGCCCTGTCGTGGCTGGCCCTACCATGAAGTGATGTGCAATGTCACTTTTCTGCCTCTAAGCCAGGCCTCTGTGTGTCATTAAAAACACAAGCGTGGGCGTGCGTGTCACATTTTACATTCCTCAAAGTGCCTCTCCCTGGGGAGGACTGGGAAGGTCTTGCTTGTCTGCCACCCTCCTAAATTCGCTTCATTTTTAAAATCTTTGCAAAATGATGTTGTATCAGAACAATGCAACTGCACAAAGGACAAGCATTTAAAGCAAGCGCGCGCACACACGCACACACACACCAACAACGAGGACAATTAGACTCCAGGAAGAGAACAAGGACACAGTCATCACCACCCACAGGACACAGCCATGATTTGTGACATGAAAGTGTTCCATCACAGAACTTCCTTGTAGCACAATGCGTCGCAGCGAGGACATTTTCTTATCTTTAAATAGGTACAGAATGAAGGCTGCTAATACAATATTCATGTCCATCTGCACCAAGGAAAGTCCGCAGAAAGCTGGGTGGATTTGTCAAGGGTGATGTAGACCTGAGCATACCGTTCTTATGATGGCAGCCAAAAACAGATTTGGTGAGGGGTGGGGGTGGGGAGAGAGAGCGTGCAATGGTTAGAATACTCAGTAAAGCTGCCAGACACTATTGATGCTGAAGGATCCCTTCATTCACAATATTTCGTAGAGCCTAATCGATACCCCTTCTTTCAGAATCATGCGACTCCATATAAGGGCACATAGAGACATAACCCAAGGCTTGCAGCACATTTCCCTCCCCTAAGGCCAAAGACAGCTTGCTGTCAAGCTTGGAATGAAAAGCGCAGATTGTTAATCTGCACACTGAGCACTGAATCAATTGTCTTGCCCCTCTCTCCATGCTCCAGGCAGGCTGTCTTTTGCTGCTGCTGCTATTATTATTATTATTATTATTATTATTATTATACATTTGTTAAAACTTTTCTTTTAAAAAGTATGTTACATTTTTAAATAGTTTGGAAAGTGTTCCCGGAAGGAGTGGGTGCTTTTGTGATGTCACTGTTTCCAGCTAATCGGAGTTGTGTGAACACCTAGTTTCTGCTGCAAGCACACAGAACCCGTTCCTCCTGAATTCCATCTGGGAGAGGAGAAAATACTTGAGTAAAACAAGGCGAGTGCAATTTCACAGTAAGCTTGCCACTCAGATGATGCATTTCTGTATGGACACTATCGGTCACTGCAAGGCTCACGGCTTCATTTCCTCGCTCCCCCCCCCCCCCCGGAAACACACACTTTTTAGGGCTTGCTTTTTTGCACCTGTGCTCTTAAAACAGCTGTACTTTAGTACCCTCCCCTGAGTCCGCAGTGCAGACAGCACAAAAGTGAAGCAATTTACTGCTCTTGGAGAGCATAGCTTGTGGTTGCACCTGAAATCATAGCCCCTGCCTGTGCAGAACTTGGCAAATTTCAATTCAAGCCTTGATGTTCAACTGCCCTAAAGGTAAAGGTAAAGGTACCCCTGACCATTAGGTCCAGTCGTGGCTGACTCTGGGGTTGCGGTGCTCATCTCGCTTTATTGGCCGAGGGAGCCGGCGTACAGCTTCCGGGTCATGTGGCCAGCATGACTGAGCCGCTTCTGGCGAACCAGAGCAGCGCACGGAAACGCCATTGATCTTCCCGCCCGAGCGGTACCTATTTATCTACTTGCACTTTGACGTGCTTTCGAACTGCCCTACACCAATGTAAAAAGAGCTTGCTGGATCAGGCCAATGGCCCATCAAGTCCAGCATCTTATTCTCAGAGTCACCAACCAGAATATTCATAGGTATGCCTATGAAAGCAACATGGCAGGCACCTTCCAGAAAGGTAAATCTAGCAGTTCTCCACTGTCTGCTGTTAGCTAATGCGCAACTGCCCTTTCTGTCTTTATTTCCAGAGCAATAACCATCTTGCCCACATGTTGCAAGAAAAATGCAGGCTCCCCATCTTGCTCTACCTCAAACTGTCTTGATTCTAGATTTTCTGCAAAAGGTCTCTGGGCCTCACCTTGGCCTACGAGGCCGGCTACAAACTAATCAATCTTTTACCTGCTCTGCTATTAAGTTTGTGTTGTTTTCATTACGGTTTTAAAATGTTTATTTAATGTGCTGTATGGTTTTATTGTTGGCTGTGTTTTTATTGTGAACTCGCCCCAGGATTATTAATTTGATGAAGGTTGGGCTTGAATTGCAATAAATAAAAATAACTTTGCTCCCCATTTAGAGTCGCCAGCCTTCCCCAGTCATAGCTACGTTGGCAGGGGCTGAGGAAGAGCTGTAGTCCAAAAGATAGGAAGGGCACCAGCTTTGGGTGGAGGTTAGAAGCAGGAGGACACAGCTACTGAACTTCTAACAGTGGTGTAAAGGTAAAGGTAAAGGGACCCCTGACCATTAGGTCCAGTCGTGAATGACTCTGGGGTTGCGGCGCTCATCTCGCTTTATTGGCCAAGGGAGCCGGCGTACAGCTTCCGGGTCATGTGGGCAGCATGACTAAGCCGCTTCTGGCGAACCAGAGCAGCGCACGGAAACGCCGTGTACCTTCCCGCCGAAGCGGTACCTATTTATCTACTTGCACTTTGATGTGCTTAGGTTGGCAGGAGCAGGGACCGAGCAACGGGAGCTTACCCCGTCGCAGGGATTCAAACCGCCAACCTTCTGACTGGCAAGTGACATACTGAAACTATGGAACTTGCTCCCACAAGTTGGATAGTTTTAAAAGAGGATATGACAAATTCACAGAACCTTGATGACTATGTACTTTCTCCACTGCTGGAGCCAGTATGGCTCTGTATACCACTTACTAAGACCCACAAGCAAGCACAGAGCTGTTGCTCTCAGCTCCTGTTTCCAGGTTTCCCAGCAGCATCTTTCTGGGGCCCTGTAAGAACAGGATGCTGAACTAAATGGACCTTTGGTTCAGTCCAGCAAAGCTCTTTGCATGCTGAAATTCCCTCTTCCACAGAACTTCTCAAGGCGAGAAAGCCCTGAACTCGTTTGCAGTGCCGGATTTACATATAAGCTAAACAAGCTATAGCTTAGGGCCCTACACTCTTGGGGGCCCCAAAAAAATTTGAAGGGAAAAAACCTGGATGTACATTTCCAAAATATAAGATAAAAAACAAATAAAATAACACCTACATACAGCAACAGTGTTTTGTGTTGTGTAGGCCAGGGGTCAGCAAACTTTTTCAGCAAGGGGCCGGTCCACTGTGCCTCAGACCTTGTGGGGGCCAGACTATATTTTTTTTGGGTGGGGGAGAATGAATTCCTATGCCCCACAAATAACCCAGAGGTGTATTTTAAATAAAAGGACACATTCTACTCATGTAAAAACATGCTGATTCCTGGACCATCCACGGGCCGGATTTAGAAGGCGATTGGGCCGCATCTCGCCCATAGCTGTCAACTTTTCCCTTTCTTGTGTGGAATCCTATTCGAAATAAGGGAATTTCCCTTTAAAGAAGGGAAACGTTGACAGCTATGATCTGGCCCCCGGGCCTTAGTTTGCCTACCCATGGTGTAGGCTCCTATGATGTAAGTAATGGGCCCCACCTGCTAGCCTGCTCCCTAAAATATCACTGGTTTGCTCATTTCTATATATTTAGGGTGCCTACATTCTGCATGGACTGGTTGCATGGCAACATGTGCAAATGACTTTAGATTAGGTCCATAAATTACAATATAGCATATATTCAACCCAAAAAGCAGTGACAAATTGTTGTTGACAAAGGACAGCTGGACATATAAAGGGCCGCATTACCCTCAGTAGCTTAGGGCCTCATCAAACCTAAATCCGGCCCTGCTTGTTTGCATCTTGCACCTAACCAAATTGGGAATAGGCTGCCAAAGACCAGGCAGGTGGGGACTGCAGGTAACAATCCTGGTTTCCCATTAGGAAAAAAATGAAAAAGTAATTATAGGCTGATACCTCTGCTAATTCTTCAAAGGTCCTGAAGAAGTAAGCAATCTTCTGAGTCTATAAAGATTCTTTACCTGGTTGGATGTCAAACATAAAGAGAACCCCAAAAAAAGAAGAGAAGGTGGGAGGGAATGTTATAGACACTGAACAAGATGTTTAAAAAGCAAATGCAAACCCTTGTCTGCATAGAATCATAGAGTTGGAAGAGACCACAAGGGCCATCGAGTCCAACCCCCTGCCAAGCAGGAAACACCATCAGAGCACTCCTGACATATGGTTTGAGAGTCTTCAGATTGAGAGTCTTCAAATGGAAGGAAAGAGGTGTACCAAAGAATGAAATTAGGCAGTGCTCGGTCTCCAGTTGCACCAAACGCTGCCGGGACAGAGAAACATGTTTGCTCTCATTTTGAAGCTGTAAAAAACCAGCAGTCATTGAGTTCCACCTATAAGCCTCTTGGGGAGGTGAAAGGCACAAAATATGGCAGCACTTAAAAAGGGCAAAACTAGAGCTTAACTTTGGGTGGTGAACTAGGTGTAAAAACAGTAGATGACTCCACTTCGATGGAGTTCCCGCTTCGTGCCAACAGTTTCAATGGCAACACTTGTTTGCAAGATTGCAAACAAAGCATTCCTTCTCAGACCTTCCTCTTGCAACAAACCTTTTAAGCCGAGAACTTTCCCAGTCTGCATCTCCATTGTCATTCTTTTTATTGTTTTATCTCTTGTTGTTTGTTGCCCGGGGCATTTTGGGGGAAGAAAAAGGTGGGGTAATCATAATGGTTTTTAATAAATGATTTTTTAATAAATATTTAATGTAAAAAACGGAAAATAAAATGTTTTAAAATAAATGTAATGAGAGCGAGAGGAGACAGGCGTGATCAATGCACTGCTTGTATTTTTGGACTCTCCCTTAGGGGCCAGGCACTGGGTTCTCTCTGGGAGCTGGGAGGGACAGGATGAGCTCCTGCGCCCTTTAAAACGCATGACTCCTCCACTGCTTACAGATGTGACTACCAGAATTACTCTGAAACAGTTTTGCAGACCAGTTCAGCAGAACTACTCTGGAGCAAAACACGTTCTTGGTATTGTGCCAAGCCACCTTTTTGCTGCATCACAGATCCGGCTGAACAATTTACAGCGAGTGTTTATGATGATGAGCACGGGTAAATTGCTCTGTGTTGACAGAGAGGGACATGCAGAAATCCCCATGGTCCTTCTTTTAGCCTACTGTTTGCCTCACCAGGGAAAAGAAAATTGAAGCTGCCACTTTGATTTCTTGCCAGATGATTCCTTGCACCTGCCTTGCCCAAAGGCGAGGAACTGTATAGTCTAGGTAGGAGCCTTCGCCTCATTGTGATGGATAAGTAAGAAAAGGTAGGCATGGCTGCCTAAGAGAAAGGAGTTTCCCATTGCCAAGGGGGAGCAGAGGTATACCTACCATTCTTGCTCCACGGGAATTATTCATGCCTCAGGGTAGGACTCTTAAGACATGCTTTGCGTGGTGTAGGTTTAATCATTGGCCTCTCTAGCTAAAACAGGGATGAGGAGCTTGTGGCCATCCAGATGTTGTTGGACTACAACTCCCATCCTTCCTTACCAGTGCACTGGTGAAAGTTGAAGTCTAAGAACCTCTGGAAGGACACAAATTTCCCCCATGTTTTAGCTAAAAGGACCTGATAGATGTTCAACCAGTCTACCGCGATCTACCGGTCGATCGCGTTGCGTTCCTGGTCGATCCTGGCCAAAAGCATGTTCGATTGCCGAAAAACACAAAAAAGCTCAACTACTTTGGTTCTGACTCCCCCCAAAAAGCTCAAAAGCTTTGGAAGTTGGACATCCCTGTGACAGACGTTAAGTGGAAATACAGTGGTACCTTGGGCTAAGTACTTAATTCGTTCTGGAGGTCTGTTCTTAACCTGAAACTGTTCTTAACCTGAGGTACCACTTTAGCTAATGGGGCCTCCTGCTGCAGCCGCACCGCCGGAGCACGATTTCTGTTCTCATCCTGAAGCAAAGTTCTTAACCCGAGGTAATATTTCTGGGTTAGCGGAGTCTGTAACCTGAAGCGTATGTAACTTGAAGCGTATGTAACCCGAGGTACCATTGTACCTCTCTGCCTGAGAAGGTGGTGAGAGACATGACCTATCAGTTATTGTTGTCTAGTCGTTTAGTCGTGTCCGACTCTTTGTGACCCCATGGACCAGAGCACGCCAGGCACTCCTGTCTTCCACTGCCTCCCGCAGTTTGGTCAAACTCATGCTGGTAGCTTCGAGAACACCGTCCAACCATCTCGTCCTCTGTCGTCCCCTTCTCCTTGTGCCCTCCATCTTTCCCAACATCAGGGTCTTTTCCAGGGCCTATCAGAGTACACATGGATAAATAAAGCAGCCCCTCATATTCTTATGACAATTTGCTATCTTGCAACCCCCCACCCCAGATGTTTCCAGCCACTGCCATCATTCACAAACTCATATATTCCAAAGATTCCAGACAACTGGATTTCAGAGAACCCTCCCATTTTCAGATGAATCGAATGGGGAAACAGAATAAAAAAGGAAGATCTGTATTTGCAGCAAGAAGCCACAGGAAACAGATGGGGGTGTGGAACTGCAGAGGGCAAAAAAAGAACTTCAGACAGCAAGCTTCCTCCTTTTAGGAGGAGAAATGCAATCTGTCCAGGGAGATGATTGCTGAAGTAAAATGCAGGAAGAGTACTGCTTCTAGTCCTACCCGAGGGACTCTGTTTGCAACGGGGGATTGGTAGGTGTTCGATTTTCTTACAGCTGGAGATATTCATCCTCAATCATCCGTTCTCCCATCCCCCATGGTTCAAGCTGCTCCTTTCTGAGAGAAGTCATTTTCTGGTGCTTTTAAACCGTGCACACGAAACGCACGAATCAGAGGGGAGACGTGATTCTAGCGATGGAGAAGAATCAGGTGCTGCCCTTGCAGAGAATGTAAGGCTATGACCTAAACATGCCTCTGAAGATGATCTCTGCCATCATGCCTGTACATCATTATGAAAGTAAATTTTCTAGGTTTATAGTAGTGGAGTCCCTAAATGCACACACACACAATTTGACAACAGTGTCTGTAATAGTTTTTAATCAGGGTGCATTTACCTTGCCTGTTTTGCGGAGGAGCAACTATTTCGCAACCTTTGCTCACAAGCACAATGCTTACAACTGCACGCTACTGCCTAAAATGGAAATACTCCTATCTGCAGAAGGTTAGTGCCCTGCCCCTTAACTCACTTGTTTTGGTTAACTGCAAATAGCATACCCAGGCCACGTCAGGACTGTCTGTCCGGGCTATTGAGGCTAACCTGTTCTGCAAAGCATCCTGTTCACTTGGAATCTGTGCATGTTCAACTATAAATATACGTTGACTAATGTCTTCAGTGTCAACTAATAATTATAGCCCAATGGATCAGGATGTAAAAGCAAATCAAAAAAAGCACAGAAATGAAGCTGGGGCTCAAGATTGTCTACTTCCAGGCAGACATTGACAAATCTCTTAAAATATTGTTTTCAAGCTTTGGTCCTGCCCAGGCTTGCAAAATAAGTTCCATACCCACCCACCCACCTGAGTCTGTAATATATATGATGACAACGTCCCACAAAACCATCTGCATCTAATTGGGGCAGGAAGACATATTAGGAAGCACAGACTCCAGATTGCTTCCTTGATTATTAGTAGTTGAAGGTTTTATTGTTGTTTATTCTTGCTCTCAGCCCTTAGAAACTTTTGAATGTGTGGAAGCTTGCTGTATTCACTTCAAATATACACCCACCCACCCGCAGACCCAAACTGGCTTATTTCTTCAGTATGTCGACCGATTTCATCTCGACCAGGGCTTCTCCCTCTCATCTCTTCCTGACTTCCTAGTCTGTGCTACGAAGCACAGAGGCAGTTATGTGTTTGTTAGTTAGCTGGAGCATGCGCCCAAAGGGAGTGGGTGCTGGGAGACAACCACAGAAAGAATTGTTGGGAAGAATGGCTGTGTCCTCAGGAGAACTGGCACAGCTGGCAGAGCAAGCGCTAAAGCACGCATATCTGCATTTTACATGCAAGGGCGAGAATAGTTATGCAACCGACTGACCTCTGCTTGGCTAATGGGAGGGTTTCCTGCAGTCCGGCTAGGATGCAAGTTATCAGTGGCATCAAGATGCAGGATAGAGAACCACAATTCAGGGGCTGGTTTTGAGAGTCCATGTTATTCCTAAATTCCAGCCTCTTTCTCTGCAATGAAAAGAAAAACAGTGGCTAAGTGTCTGCCCAGGAAAGCTGTCATGAAAAAAAGAACTCTGCACCTTGGTGCTTGATTTATAATTCAGTTTCCTGCTCCTGTTTGTGGCATTCTACAGCCTCGAAAAGGGGGATTTTGCAATTGGGAATCCCCTTTATACCAATGGCAAAGGCCCCAAAAGAACATGGGAAGTGTTAGGATTAGGGCTGCTTGCTGTAAATCAGTTTAATCACGTAACTGATCAGCCAAAGCTTTCTTTGATTAATTGAAAGGGGTCAGGTACTATTGGTGCAGGTAAGTTTTAATCAGTGGCACTGAGAATTAAAGGCATATTAGTTTTTGAGATCAATTTGGTTCAGGTATGCTACTGTAGTGGGCTATGGGGGGGGATTAAATTGCATTTTCTTATAACATTGAGTTGTACCTTTTGCCTATTGAATTGCATCAGCTTTTTTTGTAATAGCCTAAGGCCATGACAAAGACATGCTGAAATACACCAATATAATAAAACAAAATCTAAATGTTGAATAGTTTTGTTTGTTCTATTATAGGTTAGCTTGCGCTTCCTTCAAAAAAGCTCCTATGTGGACTTTTGGGGAAAACTGCCGATTTATTAATGAGTCTATTTAAAGGCTTATTCATCAGCAATTAAAATTATTTATCTGTTCACTGCTCTAGTTACGATAATTACCTAACCCTAAACCATTAATTGTGACAATTCACTCATCTCCAATCCTAACCCACTGGAAGTAATCCTCATTAAAGTCAACAGGGCTTAACTTCTAAGTAGACCTGGTTAGGACTGCAGTCTTAGCTAACTGTTCTGTGCAGAGAAGCAGCAGGAATCTGGTTTATCTGGATCAATTTAAGGCCACAGTTCTAAACACACACACACACACACACACACACACACACACAAACACAGACACTTACCAGGTAACAAGTTACACTGAACTCAGTAAGACTTATTTCTGAGAAAATGCTTCAAACTGAACTGCAAGTAGCATGCAAGAAATTCCAGCTACGGAAACACTTGAGGGGTCATGCAATAGCATGCCCTGCAGTGGAGCTGGCTTGGAAAGGAAAGAAATTGGCCTGAATCTGTCAGGAAGCTGATTGTGGAATCCTACATAAGCCTATGAGAAGTACGGTACACCCAAGGAAATCCTTCCATCTGCCTCCTCTTCCTGCCTCCTTTAGCATATAGAATGTTAAACAATACCGTGCTTAACCCTGGAAAGACAGGAGGAGCCAAGCACAAACAATCTTTACCCTGAGGCATAAAAACCAGTCCCAAATTGACCCTATATGGAGGTATAGAAGGGATGATCTGAAGTGCAGAATCAGCAAACTGGCAGGATAAGATGCTGATTGGGTGACCGAGGGTGTGAGACTGAGTTTGCTCAGGATTTAATCACACTGTGTTGTTCACTGGCTGCACCACAGGCAGGCACACAACAGTGTTTGTTTAATGTGTCCTTCCTTTCAGACGAACTTTTGTTTGCTTATTGCAGGACCTAAGCCCACTGGAAGCAGCAAATCTCTGTTAAAGGTGCAGCACCAACCCAAACGTTGTATTTCACCAGCTCCTTCAGAGCATGTAATCCCACAGATCTCCATATTACCATAACCTCTATGGTTCAAAAACCTTACAAACTATTTTTTTAAAATGCACAGGAACTGTGTTTGCTAAATAATGCACAGGGTCCAGATGACATCTCTGTATATGGTGCATGTGCAGAAACTCTACATTACCATCCATCACGCCACAATATTGAGCTTCTGGTAATGCCTGATTCATTCCCTGCCTCCGCATTGCAATCTATTATACTTGGGCCTGTTATTTAGATTGTGAGAACGTCCCAGCTCATTCTCTCTGCATTACCATTTTAATTATTTTTATTAGGAGTTGCATGCGCCTCTGCTGTAACCCTCGGTTGGCAGACTGATTATGCAGCCCTTTTAAAATTAAAAGCACATTGATGAGTATCAGTAAGATCATGACTTACCCAAGCATTCAACAGGCTCTTCCCATTGTTTTCTTTCATTTTAACGTGGGCTGTAGACTCATTCTCTCCAGTTCAGTACCGAGGATCTCAGAACACTGATTAAAATTGGGAGGCCACACATACTGTGTGCAGCAGGTTTATGTACTAACACACGGCAAGACACTTGTCTATTGCCAAGGGGTCATGATCTGGCACTACAAATGTTATTTTTGCACAAAGGATGTGTGTGTGTGTGTGTGTGCATGTATGTGCACTGCGGCATGGAAGGGCCAGGATGCCCAATTTATGGGGCCATCCAAGTCCTCACATCATTTCCCCGAAGACTCAACACCATCTTTCTATCTGTTAATCATATATTTGATTCTGCAAAGTCCCAAAATATTACTCCATGTACAGGCAGCTCCCTGTTTTCATGGGGGAGTCATGTTCCAGGTTATTGTGTGCTTGTGTGAAATCGTGTATTATCGGAACACCCATTGAAAAAGCTTGCAAACACCCTTTTTCGCCCCGCCCAGTTGCTTTGTGGGATGTTTTTCATTTCTGGGTAGGGTTGCCATACGTCTGAAAATTCGAGGTCCATTTCCCAAAAATCAGATGTGCTTAAAATCGTCGCTGCCTTATCTTCCTTCTGCTTGGTTTCAGCAGGCTGGGTTAAAGTAAACAGGTGTGTTTGGAGTATCATAGCCTATGGAGATGCAATCTAAGGGAAGGACAGCAGAAAGGGCCACATGACCTTGCAAACTGGGGCGGAGAACATGCCATTGCCATATACCTGGTTCCTATACCTGGCTAGTGCTCCTGCCCATCGAAAATTATTATTTCACAGTGCAATCCACTCTGAACTAGGCCCTGCTGAGTTTGGTGTGAGTTCAGGGTCCAAGTAAAGTGTGCATGATTCCGATTCAGAATCCTAGGCTATGCAGTTTCCGGCCTAATCCGAAAGAGCAGGGTGAATCACTGATGGTTGAAGGTTCCTTCTGACTTTACAAAGTACTTTCAAGTTAAGTGCATACTCCACAAATGAACACACGGATGTGGCCTACACGCAGATTGCCTGCTAATTCCTTCCCATAAATAAGAACATTTGAAAAGACCCTCTGATTATTATAAAAGCTGCCCAATACAATGCAAGCTTATCCAGAAGGTGCTAGATGGCTTAGGTTCCAAGCAAGCGTGCCTAGGATTAGAACCTGATTCTGCAATAGTAAAGGTAAAAAGGGACCCCTGACCGTTAGGTCCAGTCGCGGATGACTCTGGGGTTGCAGCGCTCATCTCGTTTTAGTGGCCGAGGGAGCCGGCGTACAGCATGACTAAGCATGTGGCCAGCATGTGGCGAACCAGAGCTGCACACAGAAACGCCGTTTACCTTCCCGCCGGAGCGGTACCTATTTATGTACTTGCACTTTGACGTGCTTTCAAACTGCTAGGTTGGCAGGAGCAGGGACTGAGCAATGGGAGCTCACCCCGTTGTGGGGATTCGAACCCCCGACCTTCTGATTGGCAAGCCCGAGGCTCAGTGGTTTAGACCACAGTGCCACCCGCGTCCCTCTGCAATAGTACATATTGTGAATAATGCCTAGAGGGTGAAAATATGGAGCCAACTATAGGAGCCAACTTCTTGCTGCCGAGGTCCCAGCCCCCTCCCGCAATGTTGATGGGCATTGCCATTCAAATAGTGTGCACGCACTGTGTCTTATGATCAATTGTGCGGGGCTGGGCTCACCTACCCCCCCCCCCCAATATTTTATTCAAGTTGGCATCCCTGCATTCTCTCTCGCTGATCTGCGACTTAAAAGTCCACCGGCAAGAAGGATCTCGCCCCTCCCGCTTGCTAAAAAAAGGTCCTAGGTGCGCGAGCCTTATCGAACATGCCGGGCCAGGGCGGATCTTCGAGCCACTGGCCAGAAATCTCCAAATATAGGCATGCGGAGAAAGGCCTTTTGTTTTCCCCTCCCCGTCGGCCGTGTCACCTGGGCTACCGAGCAGCACCACCTTGCTCCGGCAGACACCCACGAGGTTTCGGTTCGCCGCTCCCTCCCCGTCACGCTGCGTCTGTAATGAATGACACGCGGGAGGAGGGGCAAGGCGCTGTTGCCGAGAAGGAAATTCACCAGCAGGGAGAGAGGGAGATGACTTGCTTCTGTGTGCCCCCTTGTGCAACGGGGGTGGGGCTGGGGCGGATGTGCGTCGAGGGGGGAGGAGAGGGTCGGGTTGGGATTTCATTCATTGAATTGAAGGGCGATCTGTGCCCGGCGTGGCTTTATTTTTAAGCCGGCACTTGCTTCCGGAGTTCGGTGCTAGGCGACACATATGCAATAAAGAAAGAAGAGTCTCTCGGGCATGTGCAGAGGGCTTTTCGCTCTTAACACAGATCGGTGTGTGTGTGTTTTCAGGGATGGCTTAAGAGTTCGGCTCTTTACGCCCCACGTTTCCTGGAGATGCTAAGAGCAAAATGTCCAAACCGAAAAGAAGGGGGCGGGGCGGGGGGAACACCGCTGGAGAACATACGTCAGGGGTTTCGAAATAAAGGGGAACCCGGCAAGTTTCGATGGCGCGTTCTGCAGCGAAGGGACGGCCTGTTACAGGCAACTTCCTTGAAAGAAAGGCGCCTC
Source organism: Podarcis tiliguerta (assembly GCF_965153285.1). Lineage (NCBI taxonomy): Eukaryota > Metazoa > Chordata > Lepidosauria > Squamata > Lacertidae > Podarcis > Podarcis tiliguerta. The sequence continues at coordinate 94,759,985 of NC_139535.1, read as the reverse complement.
TCCCGTGGACGCCTGCCTGCAAACTCGCTCTCTCCAGGCAAACTGCGCCAAACCGGGACAAGCCGCTCTGCTAGCGCCAGGGTGCCTGATGATCGCCCTTTGGGAGGCGGTGTTGCCTTGCTCCGTTTTGCCTTCAAATGCCCTGAGCACCAGCCCCCTCCCTGCTGCTGCTGCAGCCATTTAATGACGTGACCCAGGTGCACATGCCAATTTTTAAGCGTGCTGACAATGGGCAGACGGAGCTTCCAGGCTTTCGCTGCTCTCCGCGCTCAGACTTGGCCTCGCGCCGCCCCCTTTAGCCCCCCCCCCCCGCGTGCCTGCGGCCCTTGCAAGGCCTGGCGGCTTCCGCGCGCCGGTAAATGTCAGCCCGGCTGCAGCATCAGCGTTGCCTTGGCGAGAAGCAAGCGGGCAATTCAGCAGGTAACTGCTGCTGCCGCCGGAGGTTATGTCGCATACAGTTCCGGGTTGCGGCCCTCCACGCTTCCGAGCTTGCAAAGCCATTGTCTGAAGACCCTGGTAGTGCTGCACGCTTGCCGCCTTCCCTAAAAAGGGCTGGGAAGGAGCGAGCCTGGAGGGCGATGCGTGTGGTGGATTGGGCTGCGCAGGCGATCAGCGATGCCTTGGGTCTGCCTTGGGTGGGGCATCTCTGCACCAGGCCCGCGTTGAACGAGAACAGGCGCTCGGGACTGTCGCTGCTGTTTGCACGCATGCAGCTGCTCTCGTTTGCTCCTTTCGGGAGGCTCTGCAGCGGCAGAAGGCTGCCTCATGTGCGCAGCCTTGGCTCCGCCGAAGGGAACACGCCCTCCCCTTCAGCACAAAAGAATCTGAAAGGCATGCAAATGCCTGGAAGGAGACAGAGCCCCGCGCTGTCCTCAGTCAGGCCTGCAGCAGGAAGCGAGCGAGCCTTCCCAGCTCCTGCCTCCTGGTTCCTCTCTCGTCCCCTTACTGGTGCCTTGCTGACTAACTGGAAGAGCTTAGAGGACAGAGGTCCTGACTTTGGGGGACTCTTTCCCCTCCTCCCCCGCCCAGGACAAATGTCAGAAACAATTAAAAAGTGTCATACGAAGCAGTCTTCCTGTGTACTCGTATTCCAGGCCTCTTGGCCTTGATATACTTGTCCCTCAAGTCACCACTAGCTGTGGCATCAGCTGTTGCAAATGAACCAGAATGAAAACAAGCAAGGGACTTTGAAAGTGGATTTTGGGGGATGGTGAGAGCTTTGGTAAAGCAGCTATATCTCGAACCCAGCTGGGAACTGGAACCCATTTTACTTCAGAATGTCTTTATTGCCAGCAATCTCTGGAAGATTGTAGGCTTCCACATTCCTGCAATAGTTGCTTCACTTTATGAGCCAGTAACAGGGGTATATGTTAGAAATCAATAAATGCACCCACATGGTAACTGAGCTTGCCACTCCGTTTTCTATGAATGTCCAGCATGTTGTATCCTCTGAGTTCCTCCTTTTTAAATCTGGAGTACTGCTAAATTCCTTACCACTGAACGCGTTTTCCTATTGGCAAGTAACTTGGATGGGAAATTTACAGCAAAAAAATGTTGGGAACTCCTATTAAAAGGGATGGTGGGGATTGGATCAGCCATGTTTAAAAAACGTGTGGCACCATTTCTCATTTCCTTTAAAGGCTCTAAATGTTTCCCTTCTCCAAATGTTTCAGAGGGGAATCCCCAAGGCTTAAATATACTCATCAAGCATTAGTAAGTCAGCAAAAAACAGTGGATAGGGATGCTTAAATAAATCAGCGTGTGAAGGCCTCTGCTTCTACTATTCTGCCATCTCTGGGACTGTTGAAGGAGTTACTCATATGGTTATTGGAACTTCCTGTATTGATGGAAGACTTAATATAAGATGATCAGACTGGAAAACATCAATGTCTTTGGAACCAAGCATCCTTTGGAACCAATGCACACACTTTTTCAGTGAGTCCTAATGTATGGAACTGAGATTCTAATTTAATCAGCATCCATTACTGCAAATGCAAAACAGGAAGTGATAATTTTCCAACAATAAATAATATTGAATAAAAATTGTGCAACCTGATGGAGCGATGGAGTTCAAACAATTCCTTATCCCTTTCTTACGATTTGATGAGGTGTCCGATTTCTATTGATTCAGTGCCTGTTACTCATATCATAAGCCTTCTGCTATTGGTAGCCTAGCTGTCAGTTGAGTTGGCAGACAAAGCTTTCCAGTTTAGGAAGACAAAGTAGGTTATGCTTCTGTGGGAAAGGAAGAGCTTAGTCACCTGCTTATAGGCGAGGTCTGGTTATTTTTCTAGGTGTGTGCAGGGAACAGGGTTGGGCAGAGACCAGCTGTTTCACCTGTGTTTAGTGCTAAGTTACTTTTCCAAGCAACATTTACAGTTCTGTGCGGGCTTGGATTTGTAAGAACAGTTTCACTTTTCTCGACAGGCCTCTTTCAGCTGATTTGAATCAGTGACCAAGCCCTCTGGTTAGAAAAATGAATAATGGTGATGTTTTCTCTTAACTACAGGATGAGCCCATCCCCAACAGCACAGGCCAGAAGTAATGGTGGCAGAGTATGCTTCAGTGCTTATACACTGGGATAACTCAGTCAGTAGAGCATGAGACTATTGATCCCAGGGTTGTGGGTTCAAGTCCCACATTGGGCAAAAAGATTCCTGCATTGCAGGGGGTTGGACTAGATGACCGTTGTGGTCTATGATTCTGTTGTTAGATGGAACTCAGCAAGGAAGCCATTCATATACAGTGAGGTTTGCTGATAGTCTGTAGAACTTAAAAGGGACTTTACAGGGAAGGGCACGGCTAGACTTTTCATAAATTTGGGAGATTATCAGCTAGGCTTCCACACTGGGGCCTTATGGACCACAACAGCCTCTCTTTTGTTTCAGAAGGAGCTTTTAATGTCCAATGTATTGTGTGTTCTGTTATATTCTGGTGGAAGCAGCCCAGAGTGGCTGGAGCAACCCAGTCAGATGTGCGGGGTACAAATAATATTGTTGTTGTTGTTGTGTCTTCTGGGCTCACCCTGGATCTGTTCTGCCACCATTCATTAGACTCAACTTCTCTTCAGACGCAAAAAAGGTGAAGAGGTATGGGGTGTTTTAGAGTCCATACTGCAATAGTTTTACACTGAAGTAAGCTCCATTGAATTCAGTGGCATTTCCTCCTCAGGTGAACGAGAGTGTAGGATGTTCAACCAAGTCAGATCATTGGTCTATTTAGCTCAGTATGGTCAACAATGACTGGCAGCTTTCCCAGCCCTACATGGAGATGCCAGGAGATTGAACCTGAGACCTCCTGCAGCTGAGCAATGGCCCTTCCCTGAGCTGCTGTCTGAGCTATGGCTAGGATTGCAGACTTAGTGGTCACCTCTACAGCCTGGACTATTTCAATTCCCGGGACTCAAGAGATGCAGATTCAGTTCTAGAGCAAGCATGGCAAAACTTGGCCCTCCAGATGTTTTGGGACTATAATGCCCATCATCCCTGACCACTGATCCTGTTAGCTAGGGATGATGGGAGTTGTAGTCCCAAAGCATTTGGAGGGCCAAGTTTGGCCATGCCTGGTCCTAGAGGATGTAAATCCTTCAGGTTTGAGTGATGAACATGTGCTGTGTCTCAACATTTACTGTGAGCCAACATTTACTGTGACACTGGCCCCCTTGCTTTGCATATAGTCTAAAAAGTGTGCCCTTAATGTCTTCGGGTAAAAGCATTCCCTCTAACCTACACAAAAAGTCTACTCTCCACCTGCTCCACAAAACATGGTTTGAGAATTGTACTTCCCACAAAAATCCCTACTTCACTTTTTTCCCTTTTCCAACATTTCTTGCTTTTGACAAGCAGTTCTTTGGAATTTGCTTGCTCCTGGAAAACAATGTCACAATATTTTGTGAGGCTTTTAGCTAGTTTCCTGTACCCATGTGTGCCAAGTTCATGTCATTCAGTATTGAAAGCACTAGTGACTATAGCAACATAATAATCCCAATGCCTTCATATAAACAGGTCAACTACTTAAGGTGTGGCACTCACTACTGTGGAAGTTGTGGTACAGATACGGTGGCATAGTTGAAATGTGTTGATGTTGCCCCCAAAGGGAGCCTTGAACAGTAGCTGTTTTAATGTGGAAACTAGGACAGGATGCTCCCAGGACGAGGTGACATCATGTCTGGAATGGGGCAACGGTCCCGGGCCTGTTGTCAGTGGAATGGAAGTGGGCATCTTTTGCACCTGGTAATCCCTGGGGATACCCTTGCAATGCACCGTCATTCCATTGATGCTTCCATTGATGCCTAGTCAGTGGCCGCTTCCGGGCAGAGGCAGCAGCATGGCAGGGCTTACGGCATCAGCTGAACAAAAGCCATAGAGAAACACAGCGTTGCACAGACACCGGTGCATCTCTGTGGCCAAACACCTTGCCAATGCACCGAGTAAATGGCCCCATGGAAGCAGAACAGTTATCACGCTTTGTTCCAAGGCACTGCAGTCGCAGCTCAGGTAACCTTGTGGCCATCCTGGACTAGGAATTGCAACCCTGGTGTGGGTGCCAATCCCTGGGACTGCTGCCACTGCAACACTACCATGGCTTATGTGGCCAAGTCAGAAGCCTGAGAGTCTAGGCCTCGAGATGGATTGAGGGCCTCGACTGCAGTCCAGTGCCCATGGAGCAGGTAGGGCAACAGACCTCGACGCCCGCATGTCCCACCCATTGCACGACTTGTGACAATGGTGGCAATCCTAGATTCCCCTTGCTGTCCATCAACTGCAATCTGGCTAGGATGTGTGCGTTGGGCGGCGGGAGCATCCCACGGCCGTGCCTTCTCCTTAATCTTGGGGGGTGAACTTAACATGGGACCGGGACGAGTGAGGCCCCGTGCAAAAGCTGCGGACCCTTCCCCCCCCCCAGCCCCCGCCCCCCGGCCTCGTTGCTCATGCGGATTCCGGGGTTGAGCGAGGAGGAGGAGGCGGCGCCAGGCTGCTCTCGTCCGCCCCACGTGGCCCGGCCCGCGCCAGCCAATGGCAGCGCGTGTTTCTGAAAGATCTCCATATATGGCGATGTTCTCGGCCGGCGAGGCGGGGGCCGGCACCCCCTGGGTATAAAAGGGGCGGGGCTGGCGTTGGGACGGTCTCACTCAGCCGGCGGCAGCGGATCTGGCAGTAGCAGCTCTTTTCTTCTCGTTCTCTTGAAAGCTCCCGCCTCCTTTCAGGTAGGTTTCAGCAGCCGTTTATTCTGACGGAGGGGTGCTTCTCTTCCAACCCCCCCCACCCTAAACCTTCCTTTATATTCCCTCTTCGCGCTTAGGTGAGAGAAAGGTGTAGGTGTTCCTATATTTAATTTCCCTTAGGAGTAAAAAGCGCCTTAGAATTCCTTCAGTTGGCTGCGGTTAAGGGCTTCTCTCGGTTCCTCTTCCCCCCCCCTCAATCCCTCTTTTGTCTGGTCGTGCGTTAAGGCTCGACCAACTCCCGCCCCCCCCCGCCCGCTTATCTTGCGTCGGTTCCTTTGCAACGGTCTTGGTTGGCGCGCGCGACCTTCTCGTGCCCGTAACGGCTTTTTGAAAGGGGGAGGAGGGGCTGTTGGCTCGGGAAGGGCACCGAGGGCGTGATTGGTCGGCCTGAAACTTTGACGTAATGGAGCGGGAAACGAGAACCTTGGTTTCTTGCTGCGCGCGGTGCCCCCTCCCCTCCCCCACTTTTTCCGCATAGAAAATTTACTCTGGGCGTGGGGAGGTGGGGGAAGGTGGTTGAAGCTGGAAGGGGAAAGATGGGAGCGTCTGAAAAGGGCTTTTTTTTTTTAACTTCGCCGGGGTTTGTGGCGGGGGGGTGGGGCGTTGGTTGGGGTGGGGGCTGGTTCCTGCAAAAGGCACCCTCACTCCGGCTGTGAAAGGAGGGTGGGTTCTCGAAGAGGGCGGGGTTAGGGCTGCGCAGGACGTCGTGAAGGGTGGAGCCCGGTGCGTCGTGTCTTTGGGGTGGCTCGGTTTGCCTCGGAATAGAGTGGGCTGCAGGGATATGGCTTCCTGCCCGTGACTGCAACACTGGAATTTGCTTTTGAGTAGATGCGCAGAGGACTTGAGTGCATGAGCAATTTTGTGGCCTGGTTTGGCTCGGCTCCCGTTAAATGTTCAACGGAGTCTTCATGGGAATAGTGTAGTTGGCTGAAATGAGTTATTCTATCTAGAAGTTGGGCTGATGCCAGTGGTGAATCCCTGAAGGGTTAATGTGCATACACCCTGCTCAAACGCCTTTTCTTCTGTTTCTGACTTGGTACGTTTCGTTTTGAAATTAGCTAAGGTGTTAAAAGCCAAACTTTACAGTGGTTTCAGAGAAGACTATCCATAGTAGTATTGCATTCAGAAAGTGAGCATAGGTGGGGGGGCATAAGAGGAAGAATTCTAGGGCATTGTACATATATGTAGTTAATTAGAGAATATGCCCTGTTCAACTTTACTTTTGAGTAGAAATGTGTAAGATGGTGGTGTTAATGTTAGGTTGTTATGGCTATGGGATGAGTCTACAGCTGGTCTATTTAGCTAGTCTACAGAGTAAGGAAAATGAAGTAAAAAGCTCTGGACCATGGTTAAAATATAGACAAGAGGGTGGGGTTTCTAGTCTGGATGGTAGGTTGGCAGAGCAGCCTCTAGTGGCCAAAATCTGTAGTGTTTGAAGGGCGTCCATTGATGATGCCAAAATGCAGCACTATATTTTTCAATGTTGCTTAATAAATGCTTTCTTTTTGTGAAAAGCAGATCTCCAAAATGGAAGAAGAAATTGCAGCGCTTGTCATTGACAATGGTTCCGGTATGTGCAAAGCAGGCTTTGCTGGAGATGATGCTCCTCGTGCTGTGTTCCCCTCAATTGTTGGGCGCCCACGCCACCAGGTAAACATCAAAGCAGGGGATCTATTTGTTTTGAGTTTTAACATGAGATGGTTTATTTTTGTATTTGCTGATGATTGTTTATTTCTCTTAATAGGGTGTCATGGTTGGTATGGGCCAAAAAGATAGCTATGTAGGTGATGAAGCTCAAAGCAAGAGAGGTATCTTGACTCTGAAGTACCCTATTGAACATGGCATTGTTACCAACTGGGATGATATGGAGAAAATATGGCATCACACTTTCTACAATGAGCTTCGTGTTGCGCCAGAGGAACACCCTGTTTTGCTTACAGAAGCTCCTTTGAATCCCAAGGCCAACAGAGAGAAGATGACACAGGTACAGCATTGGTGCAGCTTTTACATCTTGCCACTTTTCCCATTTCACCACCCCTTTTCTTTGTTACAATTTCTCTTCTCTCATTATTTTCAGGGTTCTGTACTCTCCTGGCATTTCCTTCCTTGAAGTCTCTCAGGTTTCTGTTGTATTTCTGCCTGACTTTCTTTTGGTTTTTCTCCCCTACATCCAATACCTTGCATGTCAGCATGTGTGTGTGCTAACTATTAAAGTGGTCCCTTATTAAGACAACATTCTTTTCTCTTTATTTAGATCATGTTTGAGACCTTCAACACTCCTGCCATGTATGTGGCTATCCAGGCTGTGCTGTCCCTGTATGCCTCTGGTCGTACCACTGGTATTGTAATGGACTCTGGAGATGGTGTCACACACACTGTGCCCATCTATGAGGGCTATGCCCTTCCTCATGCCATCCTGCGACTTGATTTGGCTGGCCGTGACCTCACAGACTACCTCATGAAGATTCTGACAGAGAGAGGCTACAGCTTCACCACCACAGCTGAAAGGGAAATTGTGCGTGACATAAAGGAGAAGTTATGCTATGTTGCCTTGGACTTCGAGCAGGAGATGGCCACAGCTGCTTCCTCTTCCTCTCTGGAGAAGAGCTATGAATTGCCTGATGGTCAAGTGATCACCATTGGAAATGAGAGGTTCAGGTGTCCAGAGGCCCTCTTCCAACCATCTTTCCTTGGTAAGCATTTAGTGGCAATGGTAACAAGACAAATTACATGTACCATGCTCTAAATCCTAGGAAGTCTGTGTATTAGTTGCATGTTCAGCATACTTAAGGATTTTTTTTCCTTTTAAGGTATGGAGTCATGCGGCATTCATGAGACCACTTTCAACTCTATCATGAAGTGTGATGTTGATATCCGAAAGGACCTGTATGCCAACACAGTATTGTCTGGTGGTACCACAATGTATCCTGGAATTGCAGACAGAATGCAGAAGGAGATCACAGCATTGGCGCCCAGCACAATGAAGATCAAGGTAAGGATGGCTTACATCACAACTTGGTAGTGTAATAAAGCAGTTGACTCTTAGGAAGATAGCTGATCCACAAATCTTTTCTTTTTAAAACAGGGCTGATAGCAAGAAAGTAAAAAGTTAAATGCATGTACAGTCAGATATTTTCTAACTTTAACATGTTTTCTTCCAGATCATTGCTCCCCCTGAGCGCAAATACTCTGTCTGGATTGGTGGATCCATCCTTGCATCCCTGTCTACTTTCCAGCAGATGTGGATCAGCAAGCAGGAGTATGACGAGTCTGGCCCATCCATTGTCCATCGTAAATGCTTCTAAATGGACTATTGACAGATGCGCAGCATTTGCTGCATGAGTTTTTCACCAGTATAAATTTGCCTGAGCAAATATATACACCTCATGCTAGCCTCATGAAACTGGAATAAGCCTTCTCTTCACAACATTGTCATTGGGAAGCCTGTCTCCAATAATCCTGTGAGGATGTCTACCTGTTGCTGATATGACCCTGTACTCAAGTTAACTGTTCCCTTTGTACATAGCAGTATAACTACCCTATACACATCTGGCCCAGGACCTAGAACAGGAGGCATTCATACAATACAAAGGTTTAACTTGTGTCTGTAACTACCTGGGACAGTGGTCTCAGTGTAACCAGCAATGTTACAATGGAGTTTTGAGGCTAGATCTGTACAGGGTAGCAAAAGATCAGACTTCCACTACACAAAGCGCTAAGAATTCCAGGTCACTATTGTTGAGGCTGGCAGGAGTTTGTGAAAAGGATGGCCATTTTTGTCTTGCCACTGTTACTAGCGGGGTTGGAAACATATCGCATCCAAGCCTTATGAACCTGTTTTTTCCTTGCCCACCTGTATCCCAACAAGACAACCCAGGGCAAAGTTGCTCAACTTCAGTTGCTCCAATGTTTGCATTGACACCTGTAAATTTAATCATCAGGTTTAATTTATGTAAGATTTTTGTATGTTGCCTTAATGTTGTCATATGACAGTAGAAAACCAAAATTTGTAAGTCATCCTGAAGTTGAGAATTGTAATGCCCAACACATTGTGAAAGGAAAATAAAGCGCTGCAGTAAATGAAATGGGCTTAATGTTGTCTAATGGAAAGTTATTTAACACACTTTTGCTTTTGGAAGCCTTTCTAGACAGGACAGAGAAAATTATGACCTAGCTCTGGCTTAATGTAGTTTCTGATCAGGTTGACCACAAGCTCTGTGATAAGTGCTAAACTTAATATGTTGCCAAATAGCTTCCAAACATTGCTTTAGTGAACATGACCAGACCTTAGCTATGTGGGATATTAATACAAATGTATTCACTGAAGCAATTCTAAACAAATGGCATTATTTTAACTCTGATTTCAGAGTTTTCTTAATTCAGTGTTATTGAAATGGTTTAATTGGGCAGACCAGGTTATTGTGCAGGTAGATCACAACTTGCTGTTGTGATAGCTTGCCTAAGAGTGCAAAAGATACTCATTTTAGGACAGGATTACGAGGTAGAATCACTTGGAAGCAATGAAAAAATTACATCCAAGCTGCATTTTTGGGGTTATTCAAGAATGTACTTCACCTCGTTTTGTAGCTATGGGTTAGCTTGGTTTACATTTTTCTAAATTTAAACTGACAGTTAAAAGATGTTTATGCAGCACTTCAGAAGTGTTTGGGTAGGACTGGGATGTCTAGGATAACCTGTTTGAGTAGGATACTGTTGGTAGCATTAAAGGTTTTCAAAACATAATTTCAGCTTTGCCAAAGGCTATGTGAAATACCACAATGATGACTCTGTAAATCTTCCCTCACTACCATCACATTTTCCATCAAGGGGGAGGCAAATGAAGTGTCCCATTTTCTTTTGTTACCTTTGTGTCTTACAAGATTTCACTAGGAATCTGTCCCTTTTAAATAGTCATAAGAACAAGCATACCTATACATGTGTATTGGGGTGGTACATAAGGCAATCACTAGATACACTGAGAGCATTAGTAATTGAGGGGGCAGCTATGAAATTCCCAGGGAGGTACATTTTGAATTGCAGATGAATCTGCACAATACCATAAAACGTGATCCAATATTTTGTTGGTTACACTAGATTTGTGTTTCAGGTTAAAATATTGTAGGAAGGGAAAAACTTACTACAATGTGTTGCAGTCTTCGTAGTACTGCAAGACTTTAAATACTAAGAATTTAGATTACTAAATCTATTTGAGATCTGGGAGCAAACTGAAAATGAGTACAGTAAGCTTGCAACTTGTGTGCATTAAACTTTTGTACATTCAGATTTACTTGTTTTGCAATAGAAAATAAAAATTTGAAAGGGATGGGCACCCAGGAAAAGAGACTTTGGCAATCTCACCCACTGTTGCTCCCAATATGTGATTGGCCTAGGCAGGATCCCTGGGATTTAAACTTGTAAGCTTTGTTCTTTGACAGAATGCTTAACTTGGGGGTGCCCCACTGGTTTGTGTTAGGACAGTTTATCAAGAGTTACCTTTGCACTGTTCCTGGATAGTTGGGTGGGGTGGTTGTTTAGCAGGGAAGAGCTGCTCATTTTGACTCTAAATTGCACTGACATACCTCCTGTCAAGAAGGGATGTTATTCCCATATAGCAGGAAAACTAGTTTTGGGATGCCTACCACATGTCCTCTATAAGCAAGATGCTGTACATTGGTTGAATAAATTTGACAGCTGCCTGCTTGTGTGACTATCCAGAGCTCTTGGTGCTAAATTCATATTCAAGAGCTAGTATATTGCAGAAATTGACAAATTCCTGTTATATCTCTCGTTAATCTCTGCAATCGAAAAGACTGCACAAGGGAATGCAATGCACAAGGGGATGTAGCATTATGCATAAATGTTTGGTTATATACAAGTTACGATACCTTTCCTTTGGAAGAAAGGATGTACTGTGGGGTTGCCTGGTGGGAATGGAGTTTCAGCCTCCAGTCTGCTAAAAATAGCTATGTCTTTGGCAAAGCATGCTAGGAAATGAAAATGAGGGAGGTGCACAAGAATCCTTTTCAGAAAGGTAGCATGTACATTTGAAGTCATCTTTGTTACAAAAAGCAGGATACTGTACTGAAGATGCCAACCTTATCCTAGGGGAAGTTCTCCGCTTGCCTATTTGCACATATTTGTGTTATTTTAAGGACATTCCACCGCTGGCCTTTTGTTCAGTACCCTTGACAATGTTTTAGTTTAAGCTAAAGGATAGACAGCAGGGAACAAAAGGGAGGCATGAGGTATCTGCAGGCAGCAAGGTCTAAAGGAGCAGGAATGGAAAAGCTGGAGGAGCAAGGCCCCTTCTGTACAAATTGTATTAAGGATCCAGTATGGAGTGGAAGAGGATTTGGGAGTCAGTAAATACCTAAACTTCAGAAATACTAGCCCTTGTATACAATTGTGTAAGCACTGTTAAAGTTTCTGAATTTCTACCACAAAATTTCCAAGCACTTCCAATCCTGACCCTCACTAAAATGAAGGTTAGAAATACATTTTTTTAAAACAACTGAGCAACCTGGCACATTATAGCCAATGGATGAAATTGCACAATGCAGAGCACTTTGCTAGTTCTCTGTAGGTTTCCATTTCAGCTAGCAATGGAATGGGGGAAATGAAGGCGGGGCTGAGTGTGAAGCCTATTCCTGTGGGACAAACAGTAGGCAGTGATCTGATGGATCTGGCCAAAGGCCCAGCTAGTTCCAGTATATTGTTCTCACAGTGGCCGACCAGATGGGAAGCCTGCAAGCAGGACCTGAATGAAATGGTACTCTTATCACCTGTGATTCCTAGCAACTGATGCGTGGGGGGCGGGGAGTCCCTGCCCTGAAACAAAGAGGATTTGCGACCCAGAAGCATTTCTTTGTGAGAGAAGGCTTTGAGCTGGTAATGAAACTAGGAGCTCAGAGGTACCCTTCACTCTCTTATTTCCAGGTACACCTGCTTCACTAAGGCAATCTGCAAAACACTAGTTCACAAGCCTAGTAAAAATCAAAGTGAATTCTGCAAGCTGACCTCTGCCCACCCTTGATATAATAACACTCCTTATCTCTGTATTAATTTTAGGAATATGTGATGCCATTGGTCCATCAAAAACAGCATTTTTTACACAAGCTAGCAGTAGCTCTCCATGTTTTCATATGGGTCTTTTGCAACCCCTTACTGGAAATGCCAGGGTTGAACATGTGCCCTCTGCGCAGAGTAAACACTTTGCCACTCAGCTACAGCCTTTCCCTTTTTTCTTTGCATTGTTGCAATTATCCTTACAACATCCTTGCAAACTAGGTCAGTATTAATGTACGGCTTACTGCATATGAGGACTGAAGCTGAAAGTCCTAAAATCCACATACCAATTTTGCAGCTGCAGTGTCATTTGCCTTTGGGCTGTTTTCATTCATGTTCTAAAGCACAATTAGTAAGAGTAAGCTCTACTTAACACAATGAGATTTGCAACCAGGTAAACAGTCCTTCCAAATATTTAGGACACAATCCTTTGCAAATTTATCTGGGCATAGTCTTCATTGAAATCTTCCTTCTGAGGACTGGAGATTGTGAGACCACACTGTTTAGCCCCTGTAACACATGAATTTAGTAGAGAATTCAGCTTCCTAAGAGTAAAACCTACTCCAAAAGTATGGCAGAGTAACTCACAAGGTCGCGAGTGTTCCCTGTGTGCTCAGTAGAGCACACAATCAGATGTAGAATAGTTTGGAATGGTTTGGTAAAGGTCAAAGTGCAATCAGTAGGATGGTCAAGAAAGGCAGGATGCAGAAAGAGGAGTCCTAGAGAGGAATAAAAGGGGTCACAAAGGTTGCAGATTACAAAGGCTTTTTCCTTGAGAGGGACTGGAGTCTTTGAACTGGCAGTAAACTCTGCCTATCCTTTCCAGGCTTTTCTCCCCAATTATGAGGATTAGACATTTGTTTTTCACCACAAAGCTTTTATTTTCAGGATCCATATTTCGATGTTTGCCCAAAGGCCAATACGTTGCCATCATGACTGTGCAAAGCATGTTTATGCAAATCTCGCCCATGCATTGTTTCCTTGTGATGTATTTTTATTGCACTGGGGTGGGGTGAGGGCGACACAAGAGAATATGCCAGGGAAGATCAAGCAAATTCTGTCTCGTCTACAATGAGTTAATTGCCCCTTACTTGAATCAGTCTGTCCAGTCATTAGGCACTCACCCTCTGAATTTCAATTCTTCTGGTTTGGTGGGTGGTGATTTTGACTACTGAATTCTACTTCCATCTGAAAATGGTACCTGATCAACCTGTCTGTGACTCTCCTTGTGGTGTGCCTCACTGCTGGAGTTTGGCTTCCAGAATGCACTCCCTAGAGAAGTTCACCTGACATTCACACTGATCAGAGTCAGGTAACTGTCTTTTTTCCTATACCTTTTAATTCATTTTAATTGTATTACTTTTAAACTGCTTGTGACTAATGTACCAAGAAGGTGCTCTCCCACTTTCAGAACCAATTCTGGGTTCTTAATTGTTTTTGTTGCCCCCTGCCCGCCTTATGTGTTGGCACATCACAATTAGGCTCCACTGTTTTCTCTCCGTTTACCCTTCTGGTTGAAAAGTGTAAATACAGGCTTCTTTACTAAAAAAAACCTTTATAGAAATCCATATTCCGGGCTTATTTCTTTCGGCAACTGACTCCCTCCAGTTATTCACGAGAATATTCCAGAAGAACTACTGGGACCAAGATGAGATGTTGTTTCCAGATGTTTTGCTGCTCCTCCGCTGAAATTGTTTGTGGCAATTGCACAGAGTCAGTATTATGTGATGAACTTGGTCTTGCTTTGCATGTCAGGCTGAAACCATAGGCCCCAGGGCCCCTTTCAATAGGGAAATGGAAAGGAAACGATGACCTGCTAGCGCTGCCAAATTCAACATTTGTATTTAGTCACCGTTTGCTCATACGGATAACATAAAATGAACCGGCCCCACCCAGAGGGCTTGTGCAACCAACACTGATCTTTATTCAGAGAGGGGGGAAAGGCCCAGTGAAAAGTCAACCATTGCAACATGCTGTAATTGGCAGCAGAAGTCCTGTCATTTGAATCCCATCCCAGTTCACACTCCAGAATGGATAGTCTGCCTCTTGAAATCACCCTCTTGGCATGTTCCTGTCTATCCCTTGCACCTGATTAGCCAGTGCAAATGAAGGGAGGGGGGAGGGCCTAGCAGCGGGGGTTGGGAACAGAGGTCAGGATGGGGGAAGCCAATATGCTAAACTGTGTGCATAAGCTGCTGAGTAATGTGATTAACAGAGAGAGCAATGCTGCCAACACTGTGGACTGGGCCTCCCGCTATTCTCTTGATTCAAGGCTGTTTCTCCACCCTCTCCCTGCATTCCACACCCTTGGACTCCTTTGTCTGGGGATAAAGAGACCCTCGTCCTAGGGGATTTGGCAGCCAGATGTCACGTAGCAAGCATCAGAGCGGCCCAGCTAATAAATTCCACTCTCCCCGTGGCCATTGAAATGCAATGTTGGAGTTGTCCCCAATTCCAGCACTCCTGCAGTCAGGCACAATTATCTTTCAGCCTGGCCTTTCATGCAGCATTGCTGTGCTATGGTGATAGCACAGATTTCTTCATGTTGCATCTGTGCTGCTTGAAGCCGTGGCTGCAGGCAAGGCCTTGCATTCTTCCTAACCCACCCACCGACCCACAACTACCTTCCTGAAACCTGTAGTTGTGCTCTGTTGCTGTTTGTCAGAGCATGGGGGGTGGGCAGTGCCGACCCATTCCACTCTTCCATCGCCGGACACAGCGGCGATTTCTTGCACGATATAACAAGCATTTCTTCATCAAAACTATAAATTACGCCTACGTATGAACTTGAATCATCACTGCTCGAACGCCACAGACAGAAATGTCCTGACAGCTCACCGCACCTCAAGAACAAAGCTTTCCAAAGGAATTAGTTCCTGATTTTCAGCACTTGAGTCACCAAGTGCTGAGTAATCAAGTATCCGGAAAGCAAGTCATGTACTTGCATATGTGAATTGGCCTGTTGCCCTAGTAAGCAACTAGTTTTGCTAGAGGGCTGCTTTGAGAAAGGGACATGGGATGGCGAGCCAAGGCTGCTTTTCCACCCACGTGCAAATCCTGTGGTTAGAACCTCTCCCCTCTGCAGTGAAACTGATACCCCATAGGGAACTGGATTTGACCTAAGGGCTTCTATGTCCTGGTCATTGGCTAGCCTATAAATTTCTCATTAATAATGTGTATAATCCTGCCTCATTTCGAAGACAGCTGGCACACAGTGTTATACATGCAATCTACCACACAGAAACCATAAAGGAAGATCAAGGCCCTCATATATGGAGAGATTGACCCTCCAAATGTCCTTACTTTCCAGGGACAGTCCCGGAATTTCCCGCTTTTCCTTAGGACATCCCTATTTACACCAGAGAAATATTGGAAATTATAGAGTTATGCAACCCCCGAGCCAAGGAGATAAGTAACTATAGATATTTTATGTTAGAAGACATCTGAAGTCAGGCCTGTATAGGGAAGCTTTAAAATATTTTATGATGTTTTTATATATGTTGGAAGCCGCCTAGAGTGGCTGGGGCAACCCAGTCAGATGAGTGGGGTATAAATATTAAAATTGTTGTTGAATAGGATGTCCCTATTTTCACTGGAGAAATGTTGAAGGGTATGGAGAGATACCTGCTGCCCTCTTAAAATCACTCCATCTTATATACTGTGGCAGTATCTTCACCCTGAACTATAATCTGTGATTTTCCTACTGGTCCATTCCAATGCTTCTCTATTTTACCACTTTCCACCAAAGACGGAACATAAGCAAGCTATCTTATACTGAGTCAGGCCACAAACATCTGGAGGGCCACAGGTTTTGCACTGCTAGTGTACACAGCCCAAACTAGATACTTATGATCTGGCATGGCAGCTTCCTGTCAGAAATCACTGCATTGCCTAGGGAGGGAAAAGCGGTTCTTAACTTGGTTCCTGAAAGATGATAGAGTGGGCACCAAGCAAGCGTGTTCTGTAACTGAGGCTCCTCCACGTGAAAGACCCTGTCCTTAACCTCGGGTGCTGTCTCCCAAGGCAGGGCCTGAGATGCTGATCTCAACAAACTCACAGGTGCATATGGGAGAAGCTTAGCATGCCAAATTGCTTTGGGGCCTTCAAAGAACCTTCTGCTTTTATTGCCTTATCCACCCTTCATGTGCCAAATGAGTTAATTCTAATCAGTGCTATTTTCCTTTTTTTAAAAAAGAGGTGCAGGAACTCTCCATGAACACCTCCCTTGTTCTCCCCCACATCCACATCCGCCCCCCAACCAATGGACCAGCTACTGGAATCTAAAATATTCTAAAGAACAAGTGAGCACTTGGAAACAGTGACCTCATGTGGTCCTCTGGATCACTCTCCCCATGTGAAAACACATACATTAGGGGGTTTCTATAGCACAGGGACATCCAACTCCCAAGAGACTGCGATGTACTTACAGAATAATAGACTGGCAGTGATCTACCTCTTTTTTGGGGTGAGGTTTCAGGTCAAAGTTGTTTTTTTAGGGAGGAAAGTCAAAGCTGTTGACTACGGTCGACCAAAACCTCCTAGAGATCAATCAAAGTCGACTGGTTGGACATCCCTGCTATAACACACAAAGGTGACTGCCACACATTTGTGTTTGTGCAATTGCAACCAAGGAGGCCCATTGCAAGCTCTGATGAGAACCATGTTTGGGGGGGGGGGTCCAGAGCACAGCCCAGTTTCAGAAAAAAACCTTAATTTTTAGCCCGAGCTGGAGCCTGGAGCTTGTTTTTACTCCATAGGTCAGGGGTTTGCTAACCTGTGCGCCTCTAGTTGTTGCTAGAACTGCTACTCCCTTCATCCTTAGTCCTTGGCTGTGCTGACTGGGGCTGGTGTGGGGGCTAGAGTCAAACAACATCTGGAGGGGCCGCAGGTTAGCCACCCTGCCATAGAATGTGCAGCATCCTAATAAAGAGGGCTCCTTTATCCTCAGAAAGCAGTTAACACACACACACATCTGGAAGGAGGTCATAGGTCTTTCTGCTCAGAAAGAATGCTGGTTCCTCATCTGGCATGAGGCTCGCATTTCTTGGTAGAAGCCAATTCCTACCCAAAAGTGCCCTCTTTTGCTCTCCTCAAGGCACTGCTGTAAATGTATTGAGTGGTTGTGTGACTGTGACTAAAGCCTTGTGAATTGCTGTTTGGCTGTTTTTTTCTTGTGAATGTTTGCCTGCAAGGCAGAACTCTTCTCTCAAAGCAGATTGGTTTGCCAAGGTGGGTGGAAGATCATTCTTTGGGGAGGGGTATTTGATGGAGGTCCACATCTCTTCTTCTGTTTCTGCCTTCAATACTGCAATCCTTTGCACACACAGATCTGGGGAAATTCCATTATATTTACCTGGGCTTCTAAGAGGAACATGGCCCATTTGATTGCATGTGCGCAGGTTTCTTTTCTTTTTTTAAAAAAAAATTATTAGAAATTTCAACACAATAGGTAAAGGTAAAGAGACCTCTGACCATTAGGTCCAGTCGTGGCCGACTCTGGGGTTGTGGCGCTCATCTCGCTTTACTGGCCGAGGGAGCCGGCGTACAGCTTCCGGGTCATGTGGCCAGCATGACTAAGCTGCTTCTGGTGAACCAGAGCAGCGCACGGAAACACCGTTTACCTTCCCGCCGGAGCGGTACCTATTTATCTACTTGCACTTTGACCCAGCAACGGGAGCTCACCCTGTTGTGGAGATTCGAATCGCCGACCTTCTGATTGGCAAGTCCTAGGCTCTGTGGTTTAACCCACAGCGCCACCCGTGTCCCTTTCAACACAATAGTTTTAACAAAAATACATCATCCACATTGTTTCCCCCCCTCCCCTCCTCCCCTAAACAAAAAACCCAACCTCCCACTCCACCCCCAGACTTCCCTCAGCTCCTTTCTCTGGTTTCCCAACACCTCTTTCTATCTGCATGTTATAAAATTGTAAAGATCCTCAAATTATCTATCTATATATTACAATAAAGAGTGTGTGAATGTTTATTCAAAACATGTGCCCAGATTTCTAAGGCCAGACAAATCCAAACATTTGAAATAGTCAGATATCACCTTCTCCCACGCCACCCCTTTAACAGCAGCCAAAATGGTGCCTTCCATACCTTGAACCCCAGCTCCCATCTTCCTTGCCCGTTGGTCATGCTGGAGGTGATGGGATTTGGAGCCGAATAACTTTCAGAGGGCACCATATATTAAAAGGAGTGGACTTTTCAGAAGGCCCACCTGCAACATCCTCCCAGCCGCTGAATCAGACTCTGCAGTGGGCCCATTTGGTTACCGAGTCTGCAGAGTCGCTCCTTCTGTTTGAAACACTGATTTGCAACCCGAGTTCCCAAGTTCTCTCAGCAACCAGAGGAGCAAAACATCTGAAGAACGAAAAGACCTTGAGAGCTTCATTGTTTCAGAAGGACACCGCAGAGGCTGGTAACCATGATCACAACCTGCCTTTCCCCCAGAAGTGAAAATATTTGCTCAAAACAACAACAACACCCAAATAGGTGACAGATGCAGAGGACGGGCGGGCTCTTCTTCCCTTTAATAGTATTTGCAGGAGAGAGGATTTTGCCACATGTGGCAGGAACAAACAAAAATGTAAGTAACAGAGGCATTTTAAAAAATTAATCAACGTTAACGGTGCTGAGCAAAGCCTCTCCTCATTAGTGTTTATTAGATGTGAGTTTTATCATTCTTCAGTGTGCATTGGACTCCACAAGCCTCTTTTGTTGTACATACTTGTAACTACTGGAAGGCATTCTCTGTGGGGCTGCAATTGAAGGCTGTTGACCTTTTTATTTAGGGGAGCACCCACCCAATGGGAGATCGCCCCTGAAAAATCTTCTTTTCTTACACTGCCACAGCTGCCGCAGAACACAAGGTGCTGTGCTGACCGCAGACTTTGTCAAACGACGTGTCGCAACGCTAAAAAGGTGCCCAGTCTTGGTTTTGGCTTTTAAAACCCTGAGCAACCTGGGCCCAGGGTTTACAGCAAGGAACATCAACCCATATATGAAACTCCACACACACTAAGGGCACGGAATCTCCTCCTCCTCCTCCATCTTGATCATCGTGTTTACATTTATGATCATTGTTGGGTTATCTATGAAAGTATCATCCATACATGAAGTTGCGGGCAGGATTTCTGCCCGCAACTTCTTGTATGGATTGCTGAAGGAACTAACGATAGTGAAGTTTAGAAAACAAAAACACATGTATTGTAAAACAGCTAATAAAAAGAAAAGAAAAGAAACCAGGAAAGGAGGGGTGGGATGTCAAGAAGAAATTTAAGTTGGGGGAAAAATCATATATGATGGATATTTTTGGAGAGTTAATAAAAATGGTTTAAAAAAACAACAACAACTCAATATTATATTTAGATCCCAATTTATCTCCAAGCAGCTTTAACAGAAGTTTTAACAAAAGAGGCAAGGAGCAGGGCCTTCTCAGTAGTGGCACTATGATGAGGAACTCTCTCACCAGAAAATCTGGAAAGACCATCTCTGTTGCGTTCATGGGCAAAGGTTTTCAGTACTTTAAAAAATAAATAATACGACAAACCTTTGGGGTCTGGGATTTTACATTGCTGTATCAGCTGCTACTCATAGGGGCTTTGATATTCTAGGTTTCTGTCCCTTCCCCTCAATATAGCATATTGTCACAGGATCGGAGGGGTCAGTTAAGATGTCATCCAAACCTCGTTTTGCCAAACTCTGCCTGCAGCCACGTGTATGTCACTCACAGATTATTATATATTTTAGTCATGTTATAATTGTGTATTTTATTGTCACCTTCCTTGGGAAGCCTTGTGATCATGAAGGGCAGGTGAGACGTCTAAAAAAATGAAAAATAAATTAAAAAATGGGCCATCACATTCCATAAGACAGGGTTGGGGAACCTGGTTAGCTCCACTCAGTTGGTGAGGGATTATGGGAGTTGTAGTCCAGCAGCAACAGCTGGAGGGCCACCTCTTTCCCATCCCTGCCGTAAGAGAGGACATGGAAACGATGCCTTATGAGGAACGGCTAAGGGAGCTGGGCATGTTTAGCCTGGAGAAGAGGAGGTTAAGGGGTGATATGACAGCCATGTTCAAATATATAAAAGGATGTCACATAGAGGAGGGAGAAAGGTTGTTTTCTGCTGCTCCAGAGAAGCGGAGCAATGGATCCAAACTACAAGAAAGAAGATTCCACCTAAACATTAGGAAGAACTCCCTGACAGTAAGAGCTGTTCGACAGTGGAATTTGCTGCCAAGGAGTGTGGTGGAGTCTCCTTCTTTGGAGGTCTTTAAGCAGAGGCTTGACAACCATATGTCAGGAGTGCTCTGATGGTGTTTCCTGCTTGGCAGGGGGTTGGACTTGATGGCCCTTGTGGTCTCTTCCAACTCTATGATTCTATGAGACTGTGCAACATTGCTCCCTTCCTTTCACCTGCCTGTTCCCTGGCAGCAGCACAGAGCAAAAGCGTCTTTTTGTCTTAGCTTTAACCGATGGTCCAGAACGAGACTCCCTCCTCGCATTGCCTAAGGTTGCTTGCTGAAATATAACTTTTCAAGCCCGCAATCTAGAGAGACGACTGAATGATGGATTGAAATGGAGGAATGGACGGCAAGTTAGTCATGGATGTATGATGCATTGTGTTGTGGGGGCAAAGACCTGGAGAAAGAGAGAGAGAGAGAGAGAGAGAGAGAGAGAGAGAGAGAGAGGGATGTGGCTAGTCTGGGAAGGGCAGGTGCCAGTTCATTCATTCCAAGCAAAGTGTGATTGATAAGTGGCACGGTGCATCCTTAGACTCAACTACTTCTGGGCAGAAACATCTGCCTGGCAGCTGCAGAATCCAGGAGAAGCTGGAAAAGCTACCAGACTTGCCTGCTATTTATTATTATTTATATTTATATATATATTTATTGATGGATTTTTACATAAAATTTCCACAAATCATATGACATAATTTATTATCTTATACAATGTTTTGGACTTCCATCAACCACATCTGAAGATTTTTCAGTCTTTATCACTTAATTTGCATTTCACTAATTTCACTATTACTTTTAATCACTAATAATTCTCTTCATACTTTCCTCTGCAATATTTCACATAGTCCTCCTTACAAAACGTCTTGCAATCCTACTAGCATAATCTGGCTGGTTATTATTATTATTATTATTATTAATAATAATAATAATAATAATGCAAATAGCAGAGCAATAAATAACTTCTCTGGCTGGCAGAGGCTGAATGAGAACCGTAAGGATGAGAACAATGTCTAGCTTGGCGCTTCGCTCACCCAGACCTGGAATCATAGAATTGTAGAGTTGGGAGGGACCACGAGGGTCATCTAGTCCAACCCCCTGCAATGCAGGAATCTTTTGCCCAACATGGGGCTCGAAACCACAACCCTGAGATTAAGAGCCTCATGCTCTAACTGACTGAGCTATCAGAGAATCGCTTCATCAGAGGCCTTGACCTGAAATCTCAGAGAGCCACTGTCAGTCAGTGTAGCCAATGCAGACAATATTTGGTTTATTGTAAGTTATTATTCAGATTTTTTAAAATTTTTTGGTTATGGAATAATTGCAAGCTTTGAAAAAAAATATATATTACAAAAATATACAGTGGTGCGTATACGCTTCAGGTTACATGCGCTTCAGGTTACAGACTCCGCTAACCCAGAAATAGTACCTCGGGTTAAGAACTTTGCTTCAGGATGAGATCAGAAATCGTGCTCCAGCGACGTGCCAGCAGCAGGAGGCCCCATTAGCTAAAGTGGTGCTTCAGGTTAAGAACAGTTTCAGGTTAAGAACGGACCTCCGGAACGAATTAAGTACTTGACCCGAGGTACCACTGTACTGAGGTGGATGGACCAATGGTCTGACTCGGTATGTTTTCATTTGTTTATTTATAAATGCATTTATATATTGCCCTCTCACGAAACATCAGGGTGCTGTACAAGAACATTTTTGAAAATAAATAAATAAAAGCAGTACATTATAAGTCAGCTCCCTAGGCTCTCTGCACTCTCTCCCTCAAGAATTCATTGATCACTTTAACATTGCAGTATTAGAATCGTTGCTCCGCTCCTAAGCACATTCATTAAAAGGTTGGGGTGAAAATTGCCACAGTAGTCGATGTTGGGGTACAAACTAATACAGTAAATGTGAACTGATGCGGGGTATATATTTCATGGGGAGAGGAGAATCAGGATCGTTTTCTTGGAGTCACCAAGGCCTCCTAGACCTATTATGGTCTCTTGGAAATCCTTTCAATTAACGCTAGTACCCTCCTTGAACTATGTCCTTTTCCCTCCCTTCCCCGCTTGGTGAGCCCATAACTGTGTACAGAAGTTCCTGTTTCAGCTAAGCTGGAGACCTGTACAGCGCAGCGCAGCACAGCTTTGATAGTTCGGTTGCTAAAGCATGAGACTCAGGGTGAATCTACACACAGGAAAAAAGCGCTACAAATAAGTCAGAAATTAAATTGTTATAACAAAAGCAAAAAAAACACCGTTATGTAAAAATCAAATCAGTTTTTCTTTTGCTCTCTGGCGCCATCTGGTGTTACACATACAGATATATAACACATTTATATACAGTGGTGCCCCGCAAGACGAATGCCTTGCAAGACGGAAAACCCGCTAGACGAAAGGGTTTTCTGTTTTGGAGGTGCTTTGCAGGACGAATTTGCTATGGGCTAGCTTCGCAAGACGAAAATGTCTTGCGATTCCTGGGGGTTTTTTCCGCTCCCTACCCCCTTTTTCTAAGGCACTAAGATGATAATAGCCTTTTAGCAGCTAATCCGCTAATCCCTTAAGCCTTTAATAGCCGCTAATAGCCGCTAAACCGCTAATAGCGCTAATCCGCTAATCCGCTAATGGGCTTGCTTCGCAAGACGAAAAAACCGCTAGACGAAGAGACTCACGGAACGGATTCTTTTCGTCTTGCGAGGCACCACTGTATAACACATTTATAACACATACAAAACTACGCTTATTGACTAATGTAGCTGAGTCCTCATAATCTAGGGCTGCCATATGTCTGGGATTGCAAAGGAGGAATTGACGTCCGGGAGGGGGGTCTGAAAGGCGACGCTTTTGTAAAACGCAAAAATTGTGTTTTTGTAAGCTTTGGGGTCCCCCCCCCCAAAAAAACACCACACCAAAAAACACCTCACAACTTTTGGGGTGTCCTGGGTTTTTACTTTTTGAAATATGGCAACTCTGTCATAATCTCTGAGTCACGGGCTCCATGTTGAGATGACTCTCATTGTCCCTTCCAACTCTACAATTCTACAATTCTTCAACTGGAGCAGAGGGGGCGTATACAGCATACATTTAAAGTACATTGCTCCCCCGCCAGACTCCTGGCAGCTGTAGTTTATCCCTCATAGAGCTACATTTCCCATGATTCTTTGTGGAGGGGGTTGCTTTAAATTTATGCTGTGTATGCGGTCCAAGTGTATTCATTTAAATGATATCTATTGGCATCTCTTTTACCTGAGCAACTGTGCAAAAGTGGGGGTGGGGGGAAGGGGCTATTAAAGCAACACTTTCTCTCTCTCTCTTTATATATAAAAAAATCTTATTAAAACTTTGCAACTTATAATGCAATAAAAATGAAATGAATCTAATATAAAATAATAAAGAAAATACAGTGGTACCTTGGATTACAAACACTTTGGGTTACAGATTCTGTTAACCTGGAAGTAGTACCTCGGGTTAAGAACTTTACCTCAGGATGAGAACAGAAATCGCAAGGTGGCGTTGCGGCGGCAGCTGGAGGCCCCATTAGCTAAAATGGTACCTCAGGTTTCAGTTTCAGGTTAAGAACGGACCTCCGGAATGAATTAAGTTCATAACCAGAGGTACCACTGTACTACAAAGAGAGAGGAAGGAAAACAGGACAGAGAGAAGGAAGGAAGGAAGGGAAAGGAAGAATTAAGACAATACGTTCAACTTAGTTTGATTCCTGACCTTTATATACAGCTCACTATCAGGCAATTTGCCCTGCACACACCCATGTCTTCCCCCAATCTCTCTCCTCCCCATTTCCCCCCAACCACATAATGCATATGACAAAAGTCTCATACCGAATATAAATGAACTGTGCAAAAGCCTCTATGAATTAAAAGTGGAGACACAGGTGCAATAGTGTGCACCCTGGAAATTATCTCTTTCAGCTTCTGCCTTCCGGAAGAAGGTACAGGGTTATAAAGACTAGGACTAGCCGCCTGAGAAACAGTTTCTATCTAAATGCGATTTTGGTTTTAAACGCAGTGTAAGGTAGTCTCTCTGAGGGTATATTGTATTTAATTATGGGGTATCAGAATTTTTAGGGGGCCAAACAGGTTGGGATAGCTGGGATAGCAGGCTTGTTGGTTTTGAATGTCTGGTGTAGATTTTTTCAATTTCGTCGTTCTGTATGGGACAATGACAATAAAGATTATTGTATGGTATCGTATCGTATATGTACTTTTCTTTATTTACTTGCTTGTCTGTTACACAATAAAACCTTTAATAAAAACTAAAACAAAAAAAACTTGCCCTGCACACCTAAGGGGATTTTAGGGCTTTCTTCATGGGCAGCCACTGGCTCCCCGTTCCACCTGGCAAATACCTTTTGAAACTAAGAGAACTTTCCGAAGCAATTTGTGGCGTGGTGGGACAGAGGGAGGGCTAAACAAATCTCACCAGATCATAGCCCCAAACTCCTTAATTTGGCTTGTTGACTACTTTGGAAGAGTCTATTTTAGTACTGCACTGTGCTGAGGTGGCTGTGCAAGGGAGTAATTTTTCAAGAAAATCTAAAATCTATGGTAACTGTTGGTCTGGGATGAAAAATGAGCATCTTTCTGGCTCATTCTTTGTGTTGCTTGCCACCCACTCCCAAAGAGATCACGGAAGGGTTGTATGAAATATTGAACACAGTTTGTCACAAATGCAAGATCCAGCCTAACTCAACTGGCTTGGATCAGCTGAAATCTTCTCATAACCATATTCAGTGTTTCTCCCCCCCCCCTAAAAAAAAGTTTTGGGGTTCTCTCATTCCGTCTGAGATTCAGGAAACACCGTGACAGGAAATGAGGCCGCCATTGGGGGTAGCAACGGAACTGACGATTCGCCGTGCTAGAGAAGAAACTAAAAACTTTAAAATTTTAAGTTTCTTCTCCCATTAGATTCACAAAATGTTTAGGAATATGTGTACCCCTGCCCCCCCAAAAAGCACTGACCATATTAGAGTTGAAATACAGTCAAGGTGATGAGTTTTAGTGGGCAAATTTAGGTCAAATCCCATTGAACAGTGATTGCACAGGGATTTGTTATTGTTGGAAACAAAAATCTGAATTTGCGTTGTATCTTTCTCCTCCGCAGTTCTCAAAGGATGGAAAATATCCATTTGATCCTTTGGTTTGATGCCAGTTGTGGGCAGTGAGTGAGTGATTTTCCTGTGTTAGTTGTACTCAGAGTAGACCCACTGGAATAAATTTACTTGAGTAGCCTCAAACAATTAATTTCAGTGGTTCTACTACTATTCTGACTACGGCACACATAGGAGATCACCCAGTGACTTCACCACTCCTGCTTCAAGAAGATACAAACTTCCAAGCAGCTCAGGTTATATTCAACTGGTGGCATCCAGCTCTGATCCAAAACATATTAAATATTGTCATATTAAATATGGGCACAAGGGGGCAGTATGGCACTGCTGAAGTAGCCTTGGGAGACGTGTGTGCTTTTTGCATGCTAGCCATTGATCCCTGGGTTCTGTTACTGGTTTTAACTCATCCAGGGACGAGGGGCAGCAAACCCACACAAAGGGTGAGTCTCATCTGAAACCTCTTCTGACCTCTGGACCATATCCACACTCTGTAGGTGCTACTGGGCAGCCTTTGTGCATCATTCCAGCATCATTCCCTGGCTGAAGGGAATCTTCAAAAAGTCGAAAGCAACAAGTTCACATTAAATGCCTCTTTGCAATGTCACAGAACGTAGCCGAGTTGTTTTGCTTTGTTTTGATAAAGGAACAGACAAACTTCTTGAGGACAGATGCATCCGCTAGGCATTAGCGTAGGGGGGTGTGTGTGTGTGTGCAAAATCTTGCGCTGGCTTTCCTTGACCGCCAATCACTTCTTCTCGTGCAAAGTGCTTTGCCATTCTTAAGGTCTTTCCAGAATGGATGATATATTTGTAATGCCCAGCTCCAGCCATGCAAATGTGACAGCTTTCTATATGTGTACATATCCATCTCTGTCCTCTATCCAGGCAAGCAAGAGGCATTATCATAATTCAGGGACACAGTCCGGCCAAGTAAAAGTAGTCAAGGAAAACTCTGACCAAGGCTAGCATCAGGGCTTTGCAGTGGGGCTCAGGAGAGGTCTGAGATAAAGAGTCCTGCAAGGTCACCAGGGAACCCTGGGCCTGTGCTCCCCCATTGCTGATACAGGGAGCACATCTGTTGCTGTTTTGATTGCCCCATGGAACGCAGTTGGGCAAGTATCAGGGGTTTTCGAGGGAGCTGGGATGAGCAACTCCCCCTCCCAAATGCATGTGCTGTTTTGTAACCATTTTTAAATGTGCCACTTGGTTGTGGAAGAAGACACCTGTCTTCTCCCCTAGAAGAAGAGAAGAGTTTGGATTTGATATCCTGCTTTATCACTACCAGAAGGGGTCTCAAAGCAGCTAACAATCTCCTTTCCCTTCCTCCCCCACAACAAACACTCTGTGAGGTGAGTGGGGCTGAGAGACTTCAGAGAAGTGTGACTAGCCCAAGGTCACCCAGCAGCTGCATGTGAGGGAGCGGGGAATCGAACCCAGTTCACCAGATTACGAGTCCACCGCTCTTAACAACTCCACCAACTAGTCCTGACAACTGCAGCAAGTGCTAGCTTTTTTAAAAAAGGTAAGTTCAGAGGTGCCACCACCCCGACACGCTGCCTCTCATCTCAAGGACGACGCCTGATTTTATTGAGAAATGAACATTGCAGCCCCATTTTTAAAACAAGCAACGTGTGGCTATCTCTTCCTGCAAGACCTTGATTCCCCGAGCCAGTGTAGACCATTTCAAATGACTTTTGGGAGTGTCACATGTGCTGCACATTCCCAAGGGCATCTTCTGCATTCAGTGAAGCGTCCCCCTCACCTCCACCCATAGGATTGCAAATATAAACTGTGGAACTATCTTGTCATGCAAAAGGACCTTATTCCCCACCCTGCCTACAACTCCAAGAGGTGTGATGTAATGTAGGTATTCTCTGAGACTGGGGGATATTCCAGCTCAATGAAGGCCACACAGGGAGACCATGGTTGAACCAGCATCAAAGCAAAGGTCCCCTGTGGCCAAGTTCAGAACTCCAAGCGCAATAGACCGGCATGAATCTATGGACTAGGGGACCAGGCTTACAGAAGGTGAGGTGGAAGCAATAGCTTAAAACTGTACAACTGCTACAATATGAGTAGGGCTGGAGGAATGGCGAAGTGGGGGGTGATTCCAGACCCTCCAAGTGTCCCTATTTTCCAGGGACAGTCCCAGATTTCCAGAAGTCGTCCCGGTTTCTGATTTGATCCCAGAATGTCCCGCTTTCCCTTCGGATCTATTTTCATTGGAGAAATGTTGGAGGGTATGGAATTACGCGACCCCTGAGCCAAGGAGATAAGTCACTATACAACCTTTTAATGTTTGGTGTTTTATTATGTTTTTATATATGTTGGAAGCTGCCCAGAGTGTCTGGGGCAACCCAGTCAGATGGACAGGGTATAAATATTATAATAATTATTATTGAATAGGATGTCTATTTTCATCAGAGAAATGTCCGAGGGTATGTGTTTCCCTTCTTGCTCTGAAGTATCTACAGCTGCAGGCCGGCTCTACCATCGGGCAGAGTAAGGCAGCTGCCTCAGGTGACAGATTCTAAGGGACGTGGAGCAGAGGCGATGAGCTGGAGGAAGAGCCATGTGTGCCAGGTGGCCTGCCCTTGTCCCACCTCAGCTGGCCAGCTGCCCTCAGGTGCCATGAAGGATAATGACATAAAGACGAGTCCAGCTGAGTCAGACCAAAGCCCCATCTTGTCCAATGACCTGTTCTTAAAGTTGCCGCCCAGCCGCCCATGGGAAGCTCACACCCCGGGCAGGACAACACTGCAATTCCTGGCAACTTGCATTCATGGCTAGCAACCATTGATAGTCTTCTCTTCCTTGGATTTGTCTAACATTTCTGGCCACCGCTAGCTCTCGTGGAAGGGAATTCCCACAAGGACGCTGTCCTGCTGCCATTGCCGAAGGCAGATTCAGCTGCCAGTCTGGTAAGCTTCTGAATATGGAATTGAGGAGGGCTCAGAACTTCTCAGGCCAGCACTATGCAGCCGGCTGCTTCCAGGGTACACAACAAAGATCGCTTTTATACTGCTTAGTGACGCCCTGGTCCGCTCCAGCCACCATTTTTCAGCCACACAATCACGGAATTGTAGTGTTGGAAGGCGGACTATGAGGGTCATCTATAGCCCAACCCCTGCAAGGCAGGAATCTTTTGCCCAATGTGAACTCGAACCCACAACCCTGAGTTTCAGAGTCTTCTCATGCTCTACCGACTGAGCTATCCCAGGTCCAGAATCTGGAAGGTAAAAAGGAGGTTTTTTGTTGTGTGTTTTTTTCCAAGGTCTGCCCTACCACTAAGTAGAGTGAGGAGACTGCCTCAGGCAGCTGGTTTTAGGTGTCATGAAAAGGCGGCAAGCAGTTAGCGATATAATAAATGATATTTGCATTTTTACTGCCAGGGAGGGGCAGAGGCAGATTGTGGGATTTCCAGCCTTGGATTTTCTCACACTTTTGAGGAATGCCTCTAAGCGGATGGAGGATTCCAGTCTGCAGTAGTGGAACAGAGTGTGCTGGGGAAACCCAGCCAGATGGGAAGGTTCTTGTTCTCATTCTTATCAACGTCTATTTCTGTTAACTAACCACTGGACTAACTGGACCACTAAGATGTGAGAGTCATGAAGTTGGAGAAAGGAAGCGGCCAAAAGCTGGACAGGGGGAGAGCTGCCGTTTAGGAGAAGAGGAGAGTGGCTCAGGCCTGAAGAGCCTATTTCCATAGGCAGGGAAATGGCTTCCACAGCTAAACCCCCAACTTCCAAACTCGAGAAACGCCAAGATTTTCATAGATGTACGGGCACATGCCGTGAAAGAGCCAGATGAAGCCGCTGTCTCTTTAAAGAACGGAAGAAAACAAAACGCCCAAGTCCAAGATCTCCTTGGCACAGAGGTGGCCTGGGTGAAAGAAGCGAGATGACAGGCCTTATTAATAATGGGTAAACATACACTGGCTGTGGAGTGAAGTGATTAACGCACAAAGCTGGAGCAGAAAGAGGGGCAGCAGCTGCTACTGACTGGGCTGAGGCGGCGACTGCGCTGAGGGAGGAAGCAAGAGTTCCCCAAAGGGGCCTCAAAGTCACCGATCTGGGTCACTCCTCCTGAGACCCTCCCCTCTCCAAGTTGCGCTGGGCAAGAGTGCGCAGCAGTAGTGAGATGTGCACAGCTGAGACAGGCTCTCACCTAACCTGAAGAGGAGAATCGGGAGGGACGCCTTGTGGAACTACAGCGTGGAGGAGTGAGGACATTTAACGTGCTGAAAGATTGTGATAGTGGATTTTTCAGGGATATTAAAAATAATGGCTGGAATTGTGCTGGTCTGGGAGACAAAGGCTGACAAAAACGCAAAGCTCCTAACTTATTGGGTCTATCCCCTTGTGGATAAATCAGCGCTACTGGGACTGAAACTGGTGTCACTGCTCAGTGCATGAGCTGCTACTGCTTGTGGTTTCACCCCTGAGTGTCGAATCATAGAATCGTAGATGCAGAAATATGCAGCTGCCCCAGTTGTCCACTGTGAGGGTAGGTCGTTGGGCAAGATGGACCATTGGCATGCTCCAGAAGAGCGCTTCTTAATCCTCATTCATGGTAAAGTCACATAATGTAATTGAAGGCTGGGTTGGGCAGAAGGCAGATGGTTTGAAAAAGGAGCTTCAGTTTGAAAAATGGATCTGACGATCTCCACAGGCGCTCGTTTGTAAATTTGGGTGCAAATAAGAAAAAAATAGTCGTATGAAAACATGGAGGAGGGCCAGTGGTCTGCCACTGCTTTGCATGCAAAAGGTCTCAGGTTCAACCACTGTCAATTCCAGGTAGGGCTAGGAAAAGACTGGAGACCAGATGATGATGATGACGATGATTATTTTATTTATATGCCACCCATCTGACTGGGTTGACCCAGCCACTCTGGGCAGCTCCCAACAAAATATTAAAAACACAATAAAACATCAACCAGATGTTGTGGGCATTGCAACTCCCATCATTCCTGACCACTGGCAACATTGGCTGATGGGTGCGGTAGTCCAAATAGTCTGGCGGGCACCAGGTTGGGGAAGAGTGGTATAGATGAAGCTAGAAGGAATATCATGGCTTCGTTTGGTTGGTATAAGCAGAAAGGGTACAGGGATGCGGGTTTAGACCACTGGGCCTCTTGGGCTTGCTGATCAATAGGTTGTCGGTTCGAATCCACTCGTCGGTGGTGAGCTCCCGTTGCTCTGTCCCTGCTCTTGCCAACCTAGCAGTTTGAAAGCACACCAGTGCAAGTAGATAAATAGGTACCGCTCCGGCGGGAAGGTAAATGGCATTTCCGTGCGCTCTGGCTTCCGTCGCAGCGTCTCATTGCGCCAGAAGCGGTTTAGTCATGCTGGCCACATGACCCGGAAAGCTGTCTGTGGATAAACGCAGGCTCCCGAGGCCTGAAGCAAGATGAGTGCCACACCCTATAGTTGCCTTTGACTGGACTTAAATGTCCAGGCGTCCTTTACCTTTCACCTTTTACCTATAAGGAGAATCAGGCCAATGATTGGCAGTTAATGCTTAGGAGCAGAAAGCTGCCTAGGGATGGGCTGACTAGAAACACACCTTTCTCTTTGGGACTTTTCTAGGGTTGCCGTATTTCAAAAAGTGAAGATCCAGACAGAAAAGTTGAAATTGGACATTTTTGAGTGGCATAAACGACACTGCCAACATCCGGATTTTCCTGGGCATTCCACCGATTTCTGCTTGCGGCTGCAGTATTCCGGCTATGTCCAGGAAATTTCAGACATGTGGCAACCCTATTTTTCTTTGTCTTCAGATTAGCCTCCAATTATTCATGTACAAGCTGGGCTGCAGTTGCAATGAACCACATGTGCCACACCCAGATTAGGTTTCGTGTCTGCTCACGACAGCAGCCATGCCGTGAGCTGAACAGAGACCAAGTTTCCTTGCTTTCTGCAGCCTTGCACTGATAGTAAGCTTCAGGAGGGAGACCCCCGACTGGGCAGATAGAAGCATTATTCTCCTGCGCACCCAAGAAAGGGAAGTCTGGTCAGGCAGCAGCCTGCTGTGGATTTGGAGGCTCAGAAAGTAAGCAGCTGATCAGGGCCGGCTGTACCATTAGACAGAGTGAGGCAGCTGCTTCAGGCGGCAGATTCGGTGGAGTGGCAGCAAGCTGCTGGGAGGGCAGAGCTGTGTGGGCCATGCGGGCAAATCCTGCATCCCATATGTGAGTCTGCTGCCCCCAGGTGTTTCATCCTGTTAGCACTGCTGAAGCAAAATTCAGCCGTCAGTCCAGGTGGCTTCTGTGTATGGAAATGACATGTGTGTGTGTGTGTGCGCTCTCTTTTCCTTAGGCTCACACAACAAAATGTTTTGCGCTGCCCTTGCAGCCAACAGAGGCCTTCTGCAAAGGTGCAAGGCATGGTGTGTGTGTTGGGGAGAGAGGTTAAAGAACTTTGTCAATTTCCCCCCTTGCTGTATGCGCCGTTTTGAAATGCACTGAAAACTGCCAAAACCGGCGTGTCCAGCCTGCATGAATGAATTGGCAGGGGAATTCATCAGTCCCGTTGCCTCCTTTCCCAGACAAATTCTGACATGTGCTCTGTCTGCCACAGGAGGAACAGAGGGCAAATGGGCTTTTGGATTTGAGTCTTCCGAAAGCTGTGCGCTCCAGCTTGCTCCGAGCCCGATATAGCGAGGAACAGACCAGAGCCTTCACTTTTGCTGTCACTGGATGGAAGATTGAGATGCGGCTTCACAATATTTTCTATCGGCTCTGTTATTAAGGCCACCGCCTTACTGTAATGCTCTGTTTAAAATGTACATTGGGGCTGCCACGTGACTAGCCTTATTCTGGCTTGTGTTGACTATTCTATTTTTCTCATTTCCACCACCGTTTTTTCAAAAAGCTTGGCCCCAGTGTTAGACAATAAGTTTGCATAATTTTTTTTTAAACTAACTGGATTAACATATACAAATGAGTACTGGTCTTTCTCTCTTTTCTCTTGAAGAGATGGCAACCACAATATACATAGATGTAATAAATTAGCAGCTGGCTGCCATGGAGATCTGGCTGGCAAATTGTGCTCTAAGGAGCTCAAAGCCAGAGGGGTCTTTGCTTTAAAAAATGGCTAGAAAGCCCAATTATTTTGATTGGATTTAGGAGGTGAACATTGCAAATATTCTTGCTTTGGATTATAAATTTCGGGAGTTTGCTCTGATTTCAGTAAAGGCCCGGGGTGAGACTAGGAAAAAGGGGTGGGCACCAGGAGGCAGTGGTGGCCAAAGGTCAGCAGGAAGCCATAACCAATTTGTATGAAATGGAGGGGAAAGTCTTGGAAGTGTTGCTTCATTAACTACAATTACAGAAGCCTGTATTTCTGAGCAGAAATGTTCATGCCTGCAACTATGAGGACTAGCGGCATTCATTTTTCACCTACTGCATTTTCACATACCCAATTCTTCATAAGAATAAAGGTAAAGGGACCCCTGACCATTAGGTCCAGTCGTGACCGACTCTGAGGTTGCAGCGCTCATCTCGCTTTATCGGCCAAGGGAGCCGGCATACAGCTTCCGAGTCATGTGGCCAGCATGACGAAGCCGCCTCTGGCGAACCAGAGCAGCGCACGGAAATGCCGTTTACCTTTCCGCCAGAGCGGTACCTATTTATCTACTTGCACTTTGATGTGCTTTTGAACTGCTAGGTTGGCAGGAGCAGGGACCGAGCAACGGGAGCTCACCCCGTCGCGGGGATTCGAACTGCCGACCTCCTTGATCAGCAAGTCCTAGGCTCTGTGGTTTAGACCACAGCGCCACCCGCGTCCCTTCATAAGAATATCAGGCCATAATTTGGTTGCAAAGCCTTTGGGACCCTTTACCAAAAGTTGTGGTCCATATTGGTATCTCAGTTTGATACACAAGTGTTAAAAGAATTCAAGATTCCTTACTGTATAATATTTTCATCACCTCAAAAAAACCCAAACCGAATCTGACTAGGTATATTAAACAAGAACAAAGGGGTGAATCGCCATCTTTCTTTTGCACACATGCACATAGTCTCTCCGTGCATGCTTATGGGTGCAATGGGATTTGAAACAGTTACAGTACAATGGCAATCCTCCACGTCTTCTACTCAGAAGTAAACCCCATTAAGTCCAACGGGTTAAGTGTGGATATGGAAACTGGAGGACGGTAGATGCATTTGATTCATTAATCAGGAATGAGAGGTTGTGATCTGGTATATACATCCAAGTAGCTCTCTGACGCAATGTCTCAATAACTGCCACACATAATGTTCCCAAGCCAGAAGAAACAATTGGTTCTCTCTCTCTCAGGTGTCCTTGAACAGCTGATTCCAGAAGAGCCTTGTTTGCCTGGTAACTGCAAGAAGGCAAGGACTGCTGCGATGTCTGAGACTCTCAAGCTGCAATCTCACTTACTAGAAAGCAAACCCCGCTGAATGGTGGGGTGGGGAAAACGTCTGTGCAAATATGCTTAGTACCGGGCTGCAACATGATGGTACAATGATCTTTCCTAGGCAACAGTCTACTTTGTCAAGATGCGGCAACCGACCTGTGAAAACGCACAACACAGTGCTGCAGAAGGTTCCCCTTTCTTATGTGGTTGAGTGTTTGGGCTTCAGCACCCCGGCTAATATCCTCAGGGCGGGATGCATCTGTACGACCATGCACAGGCGGCCGTGATAAATATTGCACAGTGCGTTGACTGAGGGGGAGTGGAAGAGATCCTGGGTTCAAACGCTGCAGCCCAGCAAAAGTAAAGAGAGCAGCTCTATGCAACCTTCTCATCCCTTTCAGTCACTCCCTGGACTGAACAGGTCATCAGATCAGTAAGTTGCAATGGGCTTCGTGGAATATAAAACTGGAGATCAAGGGGAGGAAGAGAGGCGGGGGTGGTCTGTGGTGGAGCGCTAGTGGACATTTGCCAACGGGTGTCCGGTCCTTACGCAGGTGGTAGCAAAAGCTGCCAGTGCCAGCTTTTTTTCTTTTCTTTTCTTTCCCTCCTTCTCTATTGGCATCCCTCACAGCACAGCTCTAGCCAAATTGGCTGCATTTGATTGTTCACTTGTTCACTTGCTTAGTCGGTGACTTCTTAGATCGTGGCGTTGGAAGGAATCCCTGCCAGCCTGCTATACTGCATATGGGGGGGGGGGGGAGAGCGATGATCACGGGATACATGGGAGGCAGGCTTAACTATTCAACAGCTAGTGCGAATTTGAGAATGGGAGGGCTGCTGCTGTCTCTCTAAACCAGGGATGGACAAAAGGTAGATAGGGGGTACAGCTCTGGGTGACTTGTGGAAGATCTGTAAAGGCTTGCTGGCTTCCAGCTACTCAGCAGTGTCAACAAATAAACACCTCTCCTGAAACGAAGGCAACTCAAGGGTGGGGAGGGGGTTGCGTGAAAGGGCTCAGATCTCAGCTCTGGTAATGGAAACAAAATCCTGGGCTGATCTTGTACTCAAGAGCAAACCCACCCCACTTTAAAAGTAAGAATCTAAGGGTATACTTGGCCCACTAAGCCCTTAAGAGAAAATACAGTGGTACCTCTGGTTATGTACTTAATTCGTTCCGGAGGTCTGTTCTTAACCTGAAGCACCACTTTAGCTAATAGGGCCTCCTGCTGCTGCCGCATGATTTCTGTTCTCATCCTGAAGCAAAGTTCTTAATCCGAGGTACTATTTCTGGGTTAGCGGAGTCTGTAACCTGAAGTGTATGTAACCTGAAATACCACTG
The DNA here is from genome assembly GCF_965153285.1 of Podarcis tiliguerta. Classification (NCBI taxonomy): domain Eukaryota; kingdom Metazoa; phylum Chordata; class Lepidosauria; order Squamata; family Lacertidae; genus Podarcis; species Podarcis tiliguerta. Next base: position 94,724,613 of record NC_139535.1, on the reverse strand, counting down.
TACTTGTTTCTAGTTGGTGGATCTCAGGGACCTAGCAAATCTCAGGGACAAGCATGGTATATGGTCCTCTTGAGGTCTGAGATGCTGCTATGTATAGGGTGGGGCAGGAGAATAACTGTGTTGCTTTTCCCCCATGAGGTGGAGGGAAGACTTTGTGTGGCTTATCGAAGCTGGGGGGTCTGAAGGCATTTCCTTGGTCTGTCCAGCCCCCGTCTGATTCCCCATAAATTATGTGCCAGCTTCATCACAGAGAGTCTACTGGAGAACTTTTGGAGGTTCAAGGAAAGCAGCAACTTTATCTATGGGAGAAATGCTAAGAAAAGGACGTGGGAGGAGGGAATGAAGAGCCTCAAGAGAAGAAACTATGTGGTTTGAGACGATGGACAGGTTAGAAACCTGCAGAGGGTGGCGTGGATGCGTTGAAAGCGGAACATCCTCCTTCAGTGTCTTGTCCACTGGACTGAGCCGTCTGGTACTCTACCAGCTCACCTGGCCCAGGTGGATCCAACGCACGCTTGCACCTTCTTCCTCCAGGAAGTGGGTCATACATGCACCTCCCAAGCGGTTTAGCCCTCTTGCCCGCCGCCCCTCTCTACTAGCCGGAGCATGACCGTCTAGGTGTACTGCCACCCAGTGGCGGGAAGCAGAACTGAAAACGGCCTGTTAAAAGATTTTGGGGGACGGTACTTCGGGGTTGTTGCATTGCACAACCGCACTTTGTCGCCTCCGTCCCTTCGGGGTTTATTATTTTTCGGGGGGTTAAGGGGGTGGTTTTTATTTTCCAAATCTGGCTGCAGCGCTAGAATCTCCCTCACTCACACACAAATCATGGTCCCCAGCAATTTGAAGAGCATTAGCATCTTCGGGTGCATCCACAAACGATCCCATTGTCATCGAGGTGATTTACTCCGGAAGAAGCGCGCAATAAGCTTCGGCGTGTTAATGAATTGGGTGGGTAACGAGCTTGGCGCATGTGCTCTTTGGTCGCCCTGTGCGTGGAAGCATCACGAGTCCCGGTTAAACGATTTTGTGCCGTGGGGCGCGTGAAGTTATATCTATTGACCTGTGGTCCGGCCTGGTTCGACGGTTTCCACTTGCAGGCCTACAAGGGCTTGTTCCAACCACCCAGACCTCCTGCTCCTTGCTCACCTCCGGAGCTTGTTTGATGGCAGCGGGACATGGCCCTACCTCTGGTTTTTGCCTTGGGGCGGGGTTGCTACTTGGCTAACGCTCCCTTCCGTTTCGTAGTGCCACGACACGCGTCCCTTTGCAGCAGAAGAGGAAGATCGGGGCGGGGTGCATGTGTGGAGAGACCCTAGGAAGCTGCCTTATACCCAACACTGTATAATCCCAATACTGTAGATCCCCTCTAGCTCAGTAAAGTCTACCTTGACCGGCAGCGACTCTTAACGGTTTCAGAAAACGGGGCTTGCCCAACCGCTAGCTGCAAACGTTGGGGAATTGAATCTGGTTACCTGGGACTTTTTGCATGCAAAACCGATTTGCTTGCGCCACAGAGCGCTGGGAGCCACCCTGCACAGCGCTGGTGGAAACGCGCGTGGGCAGCGGGGTGGATGGATAGTGAAACGCGATGCCCGCCACGATCCTTATCCTGAGGCTCGTACCGCCCCACAGAAGCGAGCCACCCCTCTCCCTGCCCGTCTCCTTGCAGCCTCTCCCGCGCTGCGATGCAAGCTGGCGCCTCCTCCGCCTCTTCAGCTTTCCGGCCCCCTTTTCGGCAAGGGGAGGGGGGGGAGGGAGAAGGAAGGGTTAAACCCCCGCCGAGGTGGCGAGAACAAAAGGGGACTCGGCTAGCCAACGGGAGCGCGAAGCTTCTTTTTGGCACCCTCTGGTTGGCTGCCAGCCGCCCAATGGCTGCGTCGGCCGGGCTGCCTGTCCGTCCCCACGTGGGGGGAATGAGATTAGAGGCTGGTATTTATTGGCTGGCTGGGGGCCCCCTCATTGTTCAAGCCTGTCTCGCTGCCAACCCGGGGCCCTGCGCGCGTCGTCCTTCATCAATCAGCCTGCGTGTGAAAATAGCACATTTCTGACACTCCCTAACTCACTGCTTAACAATGTTAATGGGCCTAAATGTTTGGAGAAGGTGCCTGCTTAGCCGTGGCTGGGGATATTTAAAGGCGCAGAGACCTTGCAGCGCGGGATGCCCCCCGAGGGGGCGGCCAGATCCGGGCGCGGGGGAGGCGGGCGGGCTCCTCCCTTGCCTGCTTGGACGGGTCGGGCAGCGAGGGAGGGAGGGAGAAGCGGACACGTCTCTCCGCTCCACCGAGACCTCTCGTGAGAACCTGCCCGCTGCCCGGGGCTGCCTTGCTCAGAGGCGGGAGGGCTTGTCCAGGCGCAGATAACCAGCCTAAGCATTAGATCCCCCATTAGCAAGCGTCGTGCGCACGGTCCGCGGTGCGGGAGCGGGCAGAGTCGGTGCCCGCCCTCTCCCTCCACCCCCGCGCGATGCTGTGTAGGCGATTTGCCCGCATGGATACGCGCGATGTGTAAGCAAGTTGTAGCAGAGCGGAGAAAAGGGAGGCAGCTCTCTGGGTCTCTCAGACGCAGCGGCAGCAGCCCAGCCTATACTGTCTTGCGAATATAATTTGCAGATGTCGTTCTCCCTCGCAATCCGCCGAGCGCCCTTTATCGAATTAACTGGCGAGTGGGTTTAAATCGAGCAAGGAGCCACGGCCACCTTTCTTGGCGGGGGCTCTGAACCTGAAAACAGCTGCATGGCAGGCAGGGATCTTGGTGCAAAAAAAAGCTTCGCCCGTTGCTGCGTTTCCCTGCCAGGAAAACCCACACCTGTTGGATTTCTGTCTGGGGTGCAGTACAGGTGGTGTCCTGCACACACACACGAAGCACAGCCCTACGAACACAAGCCCCGCAAGGAGGCTGTGGAGCTTCTTTCAAGACATATCATTACATAGGAAGTCCAAAGCAGCTGGTTTTGTAGTTCTGGGTCCTTAATAGGATGCTGTCCATGGTTTTCTTCAGCACACAAGCCAGGAAGTCGCTAAATACTTGAAATCTTCCATCTGCTTCCGAAAGAAGGGTTTGGTTTCCAGATTTGATGGTGGTGGTATGCGTACAGGAATATATAAAATGATATTCTGTTCAGGTCACCTTAACCCTGACCTCTAGTAAACAACAGATAGTGAGGGTGAGTTTTCTTGGAATCTCTTATGCTTCTTGATGATCTCTCTCCCTACTCCAGTTATTTCTGGGGCCTTGAGTAATCTGATCTTCCCAGCAAGGCCAGACAGCGTGGAATCAACTGAACAAAGTCTTGCTTTTAAACCTAAGCCTATGCTGAATTTTCATCCATGAAAATAATCAGGGCAAAAGGGAGTTGTGTGTGTGAACCTTACCTTTTACGTGTACAGTGGTACCCCGGGTTACATCTGCTTCAGGTTACAGACTCCACTAACCCAGAAATATTACCTCAGGTTAAGAACTTTGCTTCAGGATGAGAACAGAAATCGTGCTCCGGCAGCACAGCAGCAGCAGGAGGCCCCATTAGCTAAAGTGGTGCTTCAGGTTAAGAACAGTTTCAGGTTAAGAATGGACCTCCGGAACGCATTAAGTACTTAACCCGAGGTACCACTGTACTGTTCACCCCCTTTCTCAGTAATTTCTTTCCCCGATAATAATTTAATAACAGTGATTTATTACTTGTACCGCGCCTGTCTGACTGAGTTGCCTCAGCCACTCTGGGAGGCTTCCAACAGAACAGGAGGAAAAAACACATGACACATCAGATATTAAAAACTTCCTGATACAGGGCTGCCTTCAGATGTCTACAGAACGCTGTATGGTTGTCTATCTCTTTGACATCTGATGGGAAGGTGTTCCACGAGGTGGGAGCCACTACCGAGAAGGCCCTGGGCCTGGTTCCCTTTAACTTGACTTCTCACAGTGAGGGAACTGCCAGAAGCCCCTCAGAGCTGGGTCTCAGTGTCTGGGCTGAATGATGGAGGTGGAGATGCTCATTCAGGGATGCAGCTGCTGCTATGGCATTGGTTGTTGTTGTTGTTTTTTTAAGTAGGCTTCTGATACAATCCCAGCAAATCAGGAATCGCATAAAGAGCAGGAACACGTCCAGCCTCCTTTGGAGCCAGTCAGGGCTATGGGTTGTAGCCAGTGATTTTGCTCAGCTGGTGTAAGACTTCTGTCAACAGCATGGGGCAAGGCAAGAGGGGGATGCTATATATGGCCATCTTTCCCCCTCCCCTCTGCAGCCTCCCCATCCCCACTAAATTGGCTTGTTTATTTAATTAATTAATATACCGTCCTTCATCAAAAGATCTCAAGGCGGTTCACTGAATAAAATACAAGGTAAAACAGAAGTAAATAATTAAACCAAAACATCAAACTCCCTCCCCACCCAACAGCCACATTTAAAGGGCTGTCGGTTAATAATCAGCCAAAATCCTGATTGAAGGGGAACGTTTTCGCCTGGCACCTATATTTTATTTTATTTGTTAAATTTACAGGGGACCCTCCAGAGCAGATACAGGGGGACACAGGAAGGCTGCTGGGGAAGGAGGAATTGATAAAAATAGCTTCCTGCTCCACATACAAACCAAGTTTGTCTTACACGTACATCATACGTCAGGAAAATTCCTGAGGCGTCCTGGTTTTCTGGTATAAAATGGAGTCGGGGGAATTTCGCCTGATGTCAGGGAAAACCCGGATGTATGGCAACTATTTTGGGGGAGGGTTCCCTCCACCAAAAAAAAAGCTCAATTGTGGTGGTTTCCTAAAAATAAAGCTCAGTGATTTTGGGGTCCTCTGAAGAAAAGCTCGACAACTTTGCAGGTGTCGGGAGTTTTACTTCTTGAAGTATGGCAACCCTCACAATGGCATCAAATAAAAGAGTTTCCCGCAGTCCGAATGAGTGAATGTTTTTGTAGTGCACCCCCACCCCGAAGTGGGAGCGTGTGCGTTTCAAGAGGGCTCCCCCCCCTACTTCGCCTCAGCCCTTGTCTCCCACTCTTTCGTTTTAAAGTTTGCCAAACTAACAGCTGGTTCTACATGTAGCATCATGTTCCATATTTTCTGCTTTGTTTTCGAACACTGACTGAAAATGGGGGTCAGCAGATTTGCTCGCCATTGTCCAGAATGCGTGATGAGCTCCAGCCTCCTTCCTCCACTTGGAGCTAAAGAAGACACTGGGGAGATCATAGCTCGGCTGGTGCCGTGCGTTGGAGGTACCGCAAGTGCCTGCATTCTGGATTTGAACTACAAACTCAGCATGACCTCAGCCCTGGCCTGTTTGAGGAGGAGGAGGATTTTGACTGGCTTTCAAGGCTAGCCTAAATCTGTGGGTCCCATTTTGGAGAAGAATGCAGGAACTAATTTCTCTCATGTGTTGGTCCAAGGGAATAATAAGGATGCTCTTATGCCGGTTTTGTATTTCCTGTGCTGTGGGACGAACAAAGTTTGCTAAGAGAATTGTGCCACTTAAAAATGGGAGCCACTTTCCCAGGGCGGTTCAGCCTATGAAGCTTATGTAACAATTAAAGGAATTGCCCGCAGTCAAGGAATGATGAAACCACAAAAAACATGCCTCCCTTGGGGTTCCCAAAACATTTGAATCATACAGTGGTACCTCGGGTTAAGAACTTAATTCGTTAACCTGAAACTGTTCTTAACCTGAGGTACCACTTTAGCTAATGGGGCCTCCCGCTGCCGTCGCACGGTTTCTGTTCTCATCCTGAGGTAAAGTTCTTAACCCAAGGTACTATTTCTGGGTTAGCAGAGTCTGTAACCTGAAGCATCTGTAACCCAAGGTAGTACAGTGCAGTACTTCCGATATAACAAGCCAATGTGTATTTTTTTTAATGTGTTTCTATCCCACATTTCTTCCAAGGAGCTCAAGACGGCTTAGATAGTTTTCCTCCTCCTCATTTTATACCCACAACAACCCTGTGAGGTAGGTTAGGCTGCTAGCTCAACAGCAGCTAGTTCAAAATCACCTGGCGAGGTTCATGGGCTATTCAGGATTCGAACCCTCGTCTCCCAGGTCCTAGACCAGCACTCTGAGCCCTACACCACACAGGAATGTGTGAATGTATTGCATATCTCTGGCTGTTCAGAGAGGAAGACAGAACTGTTCACCTTGAGGCACAAGTCCAATGTAACATTATTTTTTATATTGGAGGCAGCTTTGGGAACAATTTCTGTACTGCATGTTACACAAGAATATTCTCTAGGTATTTTCTGAGCGCTCCAACTTTCGCACAATATCTGATATTGGGCGTCAAATGATATTTGACTTCCATATTTGACAATGCAATATTTGATAGCTGACAAGGAAAAGTATTTAGCCTGCAGCAATATTGATAGCTGTTGCACAGGAAGAGCGCTGTGCTGCATCAGACCAATGGCCTACCTACTCCAGTGTCCTGTTTCCCACACTGGCAGGGCTGGATAGCTCAGCTGGTTGGAGCGTGGTGCTGATAGTGCCAAGGTTGCAGGTTCGATCCCCATAAGGGATGCCTGCATTGCAGGGGGTTGGTCTAGATGATCCTTAGGTTCCCTTCCAACTCTATGATTCTATGAGACTTTGACATGCTTTCGAACTGCTAGGTTGGCAGGAGCTAGGACCGAACAATGGGAGTTCACCCCGTCGCAGGGATTCGAACCGCCAACCTTCTGATCGGCAAGCCCAAGAGGCTCAGTGGTTTAGACCACAGCGCCACCCGTGTCCCATTTCTGGGTTAGTGGAGTCTGTAACCTGAAGCATCTGTAACCTGAAGTGTCTGTAACCCAAGGTACCACTGTATAGGGAAGCTTTTTAAGATGCTTTATTACGCCCAGAGTGGCTGGAGCAACCAAGTCAGATGGGCAGTATACATAATAATAATAATAATAATAATAATAATAATAATTGTTAGTCCAAGGCTGCAGGCCAAACCCACTTTGTTCTGGGCTTGGCTGGGGGGCACTCTGTCCTACCCTGCAAACTGTTCTCCACCTGTGTATTGATGCCTGAGTCACTCCTCCAAGCAAGGAGCCCACCAGCAGCTTGGCAGTTGCCTGCAGAAAGCCCCCAAACATGGAGCTCTGGGGGCAGGAAGGGGCAGGGAGGATCAAGCCAGCCCTATAGCCATCATTTGATGGCATCTGCGCCAGCTCCAGCTTTGTGCAGTGATTTGCTGCCCACCAACCTCAGCCTTCCACCCTAGACAGTGTGAGTGATGGAGGCGCAGATCCAACAACTGCTCTCTCTATTTTGCAGAAGTTCCTATGGTGTGTTCTAGGACACATTTCGCATGGGGCCAAGTTTCCCCCTTGCTAAGAACTAAGGGCATGCGATAGAAGCAGCGCTTTTTTCCTGGGGGTACAGCACCTTTTCCCCCCTAGAAGAAAATCACCAGTTCAAAGTGTGGCACTTTCTGTTACAACTTCATGTTGAGTACAGGCACCTTCCCCCCCCCCCCCCACCGAAGGAAAGCACTGCCTAGACTCTAACATGTTAGGTACGCGTGGTAGGAGATCAGCTGCGTTGGTCAAACTCTTCTCCTGCAATGAGTAGAAGGAAGGAGGGAGGGAGGAAGACAATGGAGGAGGAGGAGAAACACAGCAGACCCCATCCCAGTGGCCATGGAGGAAGTCACTGGCAGAGCATGCAAGGTGATGAAAAGCAAACTATTGGAGTTTCTGGTCTATGGTCTCTCTTGGCTTCAGAGGTACCAGTACAGCCTAGGAGTGCTGAGGAGCTTCCCCAGAACTCAGCGTTTCCCAGAAGATAAGAGTGGAAAGTAGACATGTAATGAGTTGGTTGTTTGTTTGCTTTTTTAAACCTTACAGCCTTTTAAACTTCTAGCCTTTGGCAATGGCAATTATAGCATGCAGCTTGTGAAAATTTGTATCTGAAACCTGTTGACATCAAAACAATCAAGCCTATAGCAAGACATCCCAAACACTTAAATGTCAGACGCTGAGGTTAAAATTTCACATTTTAAAAACGTGTATGTGAATTTGGCTTTGAAATATCTCCCTTGGAAAGGTAACGTTGTGACCCTGGAATATTTGCAGATATTTGTTTCAAATCTTCTTCTTTTTTAATTTATTTTTTAACAATAACATTATAGCATTACATTGCTAAACCTTTTAACCCTAAGTCAAACATCTTTTTTCTTCTCCCCAAAGGTAGGTGGGGACTATAAAATAGGGCCTACCACAAGGGTTCTAGTGTATTTGTGCTGAGCTCTAAATGGCCCCATCCATGCTAAATATTATTCTGTGCCCTGCTCTGGATGGAACAATCATAGAGTTGGAAGGGACCACAAGGATCATCTAGTCCAACCCCCAGCAATGGAGGAATCTCTCACCCAGCTTGGGGCTTGAACCCACAACCCTGAGATTAAGAGTCTTATGGTCTACCAACTGAGCTATGTCAGGGTATATAATGGCTGAGTAGTGCTAGGAACCACCCATCTGGAAGCAGTCTGAAGACCTACGCCTGACCTTAACTTTTGTGGGTGTCACACATCAATGCAGCTTCTACCCAGGTTGAAAATTACTGGCATGTGATTCTGGCAAACACAGGGAAAGTGGGTCATGTGGAAATCTGCATGGCTAAATGGTTTTTGCTTCACAATCTCCACCTTTCATTTAAATGGCCCTTTAATGTACAGAGAGCAAGTTCTCTTTTTCTATGCCTCTTGTTCTCACCTGCTGTTCTGATTTGGGCTCTTATTCTGGACGCTCGGTGATGCTACAAAGCCAGAGGTGATGATGTTGCTTCCTGAACACCTTAAGCGGAATTTCTGGTGCCCTCCGTGCTTGCGTCCCTTGATTTATTCATGTTATTGCAGGGCTGCAGTGTACCTTGAGGTGACCAAGCCTTGCACTGTTCACACTGAGGAAACCTCCTTTGTGGGTAATGCTTCTACCAGGTGGCCAGATTAGGCTGTGTTTCTGCAGAGTGAAAGGCAGAAATCGAGAACTCTGCAGCTGCCTGTAGTGTAGGCCCATGAATGCGATTTTAAACAAATTAAAAATTGATTATTCTTGTGATGAAAGTAAGATTTAACATATTTTGTCAGCAGATATCCACAAAGTCAACTGATTTGCTCATTTTAGCACTACAGTAATACCACTTAGTGTGTGTCAGTTTATTTGAGATGATTTAAGTCTGAATGTTAATGATGGAGGAAAAAACACACAGAAGCTCCCTGTGGAGACCTGTGGTATTTGCATCTGGTATTGCGAGCTAAAGTGAGAATCTCTGCACTTAGAGGTTGGAAAATAATGATGATCATGATTAATAATGCACTCCTCTCCTGTTTATCAGTATGGCCTGGGCTGTGCGGTCCTGAACCAGTGCGCCAAACCTCCAAGATGTCCAATCTGAACTCTCCTAACTGCACTGGATCTTCTGTCTGTCTTTTTTCCATCAACCTCTGCCTTTGGAGCTCACTGTGAGCGCACACTGAATTTGAGGCTAACCTGGGTTAGCTCCCAGAATGGGATTTTATAAGTGGGGATTTTATAAGATGGTAACGGAAAGGGGCCTGAGCAATTGGCCGGGACCCCCTTCTCCCACCCACTTTGAACTATGGATGTCCAACCAGCATGGATTGAATCTGGATGACCTTGGGCCAAATGGTGCCTTTCAACTCAGCCAACACAGTTTGTTATGCTGTGATATGCTGTGTTGGCTTGTTCACACAGTTTGTTATGCTGTGTGAAGGTAAAATCGCCGGGGTCTGCGGGGAGAGGTTGGTGGAAGAGAAGTGTGTCTGTTGCCTTGAGCTCTTTGGAGGAAGGATGTGATAAAATAAAAATAATAATTTGAAGGAATGAATGGAGCAGATAGGACAAAGGGGTACAAGTCGCTTTGCCTACTCCTCTATCACTTTGGCAAACACAGACACGCGCGCACACACGCACACACACACGCACACACACACACGCACAAACACACACACAACCTAATGAAAGGAATGAGACACAAGTTGGGGAACCTCTTGCTTCCCCCTTCCTCCCAGATCCTTCCCATGCCCATTGGTTGGGGCAGTGGCAAGAAAGACAAGGAGAGAGGAACTGGCCGCTAGCAAGCAATCCAACTCAAGCAGACTTGCAGACAATGGTCTTGAACGGGGATTGCCTAGACATGTGCCAAGCTGAATCAAAGTTTCCATCTATATCAGTGTGCAGCAAGGGATGCTTAAATATCCATGGCTGGAAGAAGGAGAAGGAGAGGCCTGTTTTTTTTTTCCTGGTCACATCAACATCATATATTTAGAGCATATGACTCGCCCTCTCAAAAAAAAAAAAAAGGTTTTTGGGAACTGTTGAGGAAATGATAGCTCTGTGAGTGGTAAACTACAGTTCCCAGAATTCTGGAGAGCCATCCGTTCCCAGCGCCTGCTATAATCAAAGCCAGCCTGGGTACCATATTGAGAGCTGGCCCAAGGCATGATGCTGCTTGCGGGGTGACAAATGCCTCGTTCCTGCTCCTCGAGTCGAGGTTCAGAGTCCCCAAGGGCAGTCAAATTAAACTGGCACCTGAGGCAGAACTCACCTACTTCCTGTCATTTTTTTTAAAAAAAGAATAATAACAAAGTTAAATACCAATTTGCTGTCCTTTCATACCTCAGAATGCTCACCTAATGGTAGAGCTATCCCTGCCTCACTGCAGACTCTATAGTCACACCTCACATTTAAAGCGCTGTTAGCACCACATTAGCAGCAGCGTCCTGTGAATTGCAGTTTGCTATGGCTGCTGAGAGTCAGAAGGTCGTGGTTCGAATCCCCATGACAGGGTGAGCTCCCGTTGCTCGGTCCCTGCTCCTGCCAACCTAGCAGTTCGAAAGCACGTCAAAGTGCAAGTAGATTAATAGGTATCACTCCGGCGGGAAGGTAAACAGCGTTTCCATGCGCTGCTCTGGTTTGCCAGAAGCGGCTTAGTCATGCTGGCCACATGACTCAGAAGCTGTACGCCAGCTGCCTCGGCCAATAAAGCAAGATGAGCGCCGCAACCCCAGAGTCGGCCACGTCTGGACCTAATGGTCAGGGGTCCCTTTACCTTTTTTTAATAAAAATAATATTTATTCGTTTTTCCACAAATACAAAGATAGGGTCCCTTTACCTTTACTTTACAGAGTTCCCCAGGAAGACTAGGTCTGTGAGGGGAATAGGGTGTCTCTTCACTACTCTCAGCATCCTTAACAGACTACACTTCCCAGGGTTCTCTGGGAGAAGCCATGATGAGTGTCAAAGAGGTATTACAGTGCAGATGCTGTCTGTGAAGGATCAGTTTGTATCTCTGGTAATATGCATTGGCCTTTTGTGTATCCTTCTGGAGAAAGTCTCACAGTGGCCAGAACCACAGAGCCATTTCCCCAATGCCAGCATCTTTGCAGCCCCAAAGAATACAATAAAATCAGGATTAGATGTTATCTCAGGGCGGTGGAGGGTGCGTATGTCCCACTTTGACTGTGCAGACTGAAATGTCTGGTAAGCATTCCGATCCCTCTTGCTGAACAGTGACAGTCTGCAGGCTTGGCCAAAGTCACCACCTTGGGATTTTTCACAGCTGCCCAGGTTTTGAACCAACTCTTTGCTTCCAGCATCAACAGGCAAGCTGCTGTGTTTTGTTGGGCCACCACAGCTGCAGCCTTCCCTATTCTGCAGCCACCCTCATTGTCAGGAAAGAGGTGAATTGATCAGAGGTCTGCATGGAGGACGGAGGCTGTTGGTAACCCTGACTGCTTAAAGTTAGCCCATGGCTTGCTCTCATTCTAGTTTGCTTTGTATGTGCTGGAAATATGGAAAGACAACGAGCAATTGCTCCCAAGCCTGCCACTTCTTTGCAAGCTTGGGAAGGAAAAGCCGGATAAAGGTGGTTTTTTTTTAAAAAAAAATGAAGTTTCCAACCCTCCTGACTTCACAGTCCATTTTGGGATAATTGCAACATGACCTCAAGAACTGGGAAACCAGAGAGCGCAGACACAGAACCCAAGGTATGCTTGAACTCTTGCGATTGTTAAACCAACCCTGTGATTTTTGGACCCTCCGGGGATAATGGCATTAAGCCCAAGTTTATTAAAGACAGTTTTGTGAGCTGCCTCCTAAGCCCCTCTCCTCAAACTGTCATATTTCCTCTGCCATGAATGGCGTAAATACTAGGTCTCTACATTCAGCTTTGGAGAAGTGCCAGGCAGAGCCATAAAAGCACTATTTAGCTTCCAGATCTGAAATCTGAATAGCGTGACCACAAATGGAGTTCAGGTACCAGGAGGGACAGTTTTGGATGCAACACTTATTCAAATGGGGGTGGGGGTGGGGGACTTAGTGCACACTGCAAAAGCTTCCTAGCAGACAGCATCCATGAGGGGGGTCAGCCAGAGACAGTAGAAATAATTTGTGCGGAAGGGGGATGAGATCCAGGAAGGTTGGTGAAGCATTGGGGAGTTAGCAAATGTGTGTCAAGCCCACACTGATGGTTAGCTGAGAGGCAAAGAAATCTCAGGATTGGGCAAGATGGGCCAAATTCTGCGTTATTCTAGTTTGATCCTGAAGACAGTAGTTAAATTAAAGGTATTTGGTTGTATACTAACTTGAGTGGCAGCTGGGATTTATTTATTTTAAGTGCCATAACTTCCCAGAACAATGCACTGAGAGACAGGCTGCCAATCCCATGGTTAATCAGCACTGTGTGCCAAGATCCTTACCTAGTTATTTAGGGGCGGATACTTCCTGGGAATTATTGTGAGATGTTAGGCTACCAGCGCAGTGTAATGGTTAGAGCATTGGACTAAAACCTGGTAGACCAGCGTTCAAATCCCCACTCAGCCACACAAAGCTCCCTGGGTGACCTTGGGCCAGTCACTGCCTCTCAGACTCACCTACCTCACAGAGCTGTTGTGAAGCCAGGATGGGCAGAGGAACCATGTACGGCACCTTGAACTCCTTGAAGGAAAGGTGGGATATAGGTAAAGGCAAAGGGACCCCTGACCATTAGGTCCAGTCGTGGAAGACTCTGGGGTTGGGGCGCTAATCTCACTTTATTGGCCAAGGGAGCCGGCGTACAGCTTCCGGGTCATGTGGCCAGCATGACTAAGCCGCTTCTGGCGAACCAGAGCAGCACACGGAAACGCCGTTTACCTTCCCACCGGAGAGGTACCTATTTATCTACTTGCACTTTGATGTGCTTTCGAGCTGCTAGGTGGGCAGGAGCTGGGACCGAGCAACGGGAGCTCACCCCGTCGCGGGGATTCGAACTGCCGACCTTCTGATCAGCAAGCCCTAGGCTCAGTGGTTTAGACCACAGTGCCACCCACGTCCCAAGGTGGGATATAGAAATGTAATAAATAGAAATAAATAAATAAACCTGCTTGCATGAAATCTCCCTCTCTTGCCCCCCCACACCCCGGCCTTACTCTGAAGTATATTTTGAGAAAATCAGGGTTCCGCCTTAGCAAGAGCTGAACTCCGCAAGCCAAATTCAATATTAGTCATACAGTGGTACCTCGGGTTACATACGCTTCAGGTTACATACGCTTCAGGTTACAGACTCTGCTAACCCAGAAATATTACCTCGGGTTAAGAACTTTGCTTCAGGATGAGAACAGAAATCGTGCTCCGGCGGCGTGGCGGCAGTGGGAGGCCCCCATTAGCTAAAGTGGTGCTTCAGGTTAAGAACAGTTTCAGGTTAAGAACAGACCTCTGGAACGAATTAAGTACTTAACCTGAGGTACTACTATATATTAATATTATTTCCATCCCTTTCCTAACGTTTCTGCTGCTTGAAGCTCGACCAGCAGAGGCAGGGCTAAACAGAATGTGCATTTTATTTCAATTGCACGTAGCTAGACATCGTTATAATGCAGAATGGGACTGAGTGATTATGCCAAAGACTTTGCAGAGAGGAACTTCATTAATGACCGTGGGGTCCCTGCAATATACAGGCGCTTTCTCAACATAACACTCCAGCCGATCACAACGGCTGGAATCTTGGTGCTAATAAATAGGTCTGGTGCCCGCTTAGAAATGTCTTTGCTGCACACTCTTTTGTACATTTGCCCCGTGTGTGGTGCGTTTGGTTGCACGCAGCGAGCGCGCACCGTTTTGTATGCCTGGCCGCTGTGTGCATCTTGCAGATGGTGGGACCAGCTGTTTCTTAGAGAAGGATAACAGCCGCCTCTCCGAAACCAAGCGAGCCTCCTCGTTTCGGTAAGCACCCTCTGATCTTAAGAAACCTTGGACGTTCAGCAAGTATTCGCCTTGACCTCACTGCTTTATTATGTTCTCTTCCCACTCGCCCCCCCCCACCTCCATTCCCCACGGTAAGTGCAGAATACTCCGCCTGGAACCGATCATATAAAACTGGCCGCACCAGCCTCTCCCTGCCTCCTTCGGAACAATAGCTGGCTCGCGAAGCCTACAGGGACATGCCTGTGCAATGTGTTTGAAAGAAACTGACAAAGTCCTTTTGTAGCTCTCCAGCTGCAGGTCAGACAGATGCAGTCAGAGCCACATAATAAAGCTGATAAAAACAGCTGGGTGATAGAAGCAGGGGCGGCGCGTATCCCATACAACAGGGAGCGCCGGGGAGCGGCCTGTTCCTTTAAGTGAGGCAGATTTGGCATTCGGAACATCTTTCAATGATGCCGCTTTTGGCAGAGGTGACAGAATTGCCCCAAATATCATTGTCCTGATGCTTAAGGCAGCAGTGGGTGCTGCATTCGTAAATTGGGACTTGTCTCTCGCAATGAACCTCATTATGCACATTAAAAAGAGACAGGCATGCTAAAGAGAGAATGAAGTTATACCCTCCAACATTTCTCTGGTGAAAATAGGGACGTCCTATTCCATAGTAATAATAATAATAATAATAATAATAATAATTTTATTATTTATACCCTGCCCTTCTGACTTGGTTGCCCTAGCCACATATATAAATACATAATAAAAAATTAAACCAGAGCTTTCCAAACTTTTCATGATGGTGACACACTTTTTAGACATGGATCATTTTACGACACGGTAATTCAGTTTTACTAGCAAACCGGAGGTTATACTAACCCCTTTCCAGCCCTGGGAGGAGTGCAGGGAGGATTGCGTGACACACCTACACACTACAGCCAACCCGCTAATGTGTCGTGACACACAGTTTGGAAAGCTCTGCATGAAAAATTTTAAACGTTTTTTAAAAACTTCTCTAGACAGGGCTGCCTTCTGATGTCTCCTAAAGGTTGTATAGTTACTTATCTGCTTGGCTTGGAGGTCACATAACTCCATTCCCGCCAACATTTATCCATTCAAAATAGGGACATCCTAAGGAAAAGTGGGACATTCCGGGATCAAATCCGAAACTGGGATGGCTTCTGTAAATCTGGGACTGTCCCTGGAAAATGGGGACATTTGGAGGGTCTGTGAAGTAATGCAGAAGCATATGCGGTCACATTGGTAATTTTAAAAAATTGTAAACCACTGAGAGGTCTTGTTACAATCATATTCATTTTGTTAACTAAGTAAATTTACCTGAATGCAGCGAATCCTCCTGCAACCAACGGTATTTGGGCAGTTATTTGGGACAGAGGTCCTGGCTCCCCACTCAGCAGAATGAGCAGGCGCACCCCCAAACATAGATGGGTGGCTAACCACATTTTGAAGTAAGTGTAGCAGTACACAGTACCATCTAACGAAGGCTCCTCTGCAAGACCAGTAAATCCAGAGTCTAAAATTACCTAACTGTTCCAATGCCTGCAGCCAACATGCTTATTCCTCTAGCAAGGCAAGGCTACAATATCTCAGGTGAATAAAGCTGCAGTCATGTACACTACCTTGCTGTGAGAGTGAGCCCTGCTGAACACAGCTTACTTCTGAGGAAAACATGCATGGGACTGAACATCATCCTGAAGGAGGGGTTTCAGATTTTGGGTCATTTCCCCAAATATCACTCAAGGATGCAATCCATGAAGGAGATCAGCAATAAAATATAAAACGTTATTTCTTCTTTGTTTCTCCTCCATCTGCTTTATCTTCCTCCTTCTATTTATTTTTTTTTAAAGAAAAAGAAACGGTTCAAAGGTTCAGACACCTGAAAGCAAATAAGAAAAGATGTTAATGTGAAATTAATTTATATGAAACGTATGATGAGAGCTGGGATGCGGGTGGCGCTGTGGTCTAAACCACGGAGCCTAGGGCTTGCTGATCAGAAGGTCGGCGGTTCGAATCCCCGCGACGGGGTGAGCTCCCGTTGCTCGGTCCCTGCTCCTGCCAACCTAGCAGTTTGAAGGCATGTCAAAGTGCAAGTAGATAAATAGGTACCGCTCCAGCGGGAAGGTAAACGGTGTTTCCGTGCGCTGCTCTGGTTCGCCAGAAGCGGCTTAGTCATGCTGGCCACATGACCTGGAAGCTGTATGCCGGCTCCCTCAGCCAATAAAGCGAGATGAGCGCCGCAACCCCAGAGTCGGTCACGACAGGACCTAATGGTCAGGGATCCCTTCACCTTTACCTATGATGAGAGCAACATGCAGAAGTCTCTCCTTTGCTTCCACATCACTCATAACCACCTTGATGGGGTGGTTCGCCCCTCAAATAGTTACAATTCCAAGAAATCCTTGACAAACTAGAGCATCCAGAACTTTTTGAGGGTGTGGGGAATATGTTTTGACTGTGCTTTAAGGGTGTAGTGAGTATGCAGGCTCAACTGGGGTTGGGATGGGGCCTCTCCCAGAATCATAGGTGATGGTCTGGAGGTGATGGTCTGTTTCATTACTTTTATCACGCGTATTCCCTTTTTGGTATTGTATTGGGAAAGGGGCAATCAGGGCTGCCGTAATGCATTCAAGGTGTGGATAAATTTATGCAAGGCCCGTTTTTTCTTTTATTCTGTCATTCTTTGGCGTTTCATTCCCTCGGATCTCTGGAGAGTCTTTCCTTTCTTTTTTTGTCTTACTCTAGAGGGAGTTTTGCTTCCTATTCAGTCCCATCTGTTCCCCTGGAAAGAAATGAAAGAAGCCAAGCCTCTCTCTTCCTGCCAAACCCAAAACATAGCTGGTTGTTCCAGTGTGGTGGTGGTCGCTTGGTGGTTTTAGGCCGCAATCTTCCGCACGTTTCTCTGAAAGTCATGAAACACAATGGGACTTCTCAATAGACATGGATAGGATTGCACTGTTAAGAGAAAGATCTATAATCATTTTTGAAATCACTGTTTCATGAACTGGCCGCTATGGATTTTTTAAAAGGTTTATACTTCCACCTCACCTTAAAGGTAAAGGGACCCCTGACCATTAGGTCCAGTCGTGGACGACGCTGGGGTTGCAGCGCTCATCTCGCTTTATTGGCCAAGGGAGCCGGTGTACAGCTTCCGGGTCACGTGGCCAGCATGACTAAGCCGCTTCTGGCGAACCAGAGCAGCGCACGGAAACGCCGGAGCAAAACCTATTTATCTACTTGCACTTTGATGTGCTTTCGAACTGCTAGGTTGGCAGGAGCAGGGACCAAGTAACGGGAGCTCACCCCGTCACAGGGATTCGAACCACCGACCTTCTAATCGGCAAGCCCTAGGCTCCGTGGTTTAGACCACAGCGCCACCCGCGTCCCATCTCACTTTACTATGCACAAAAATACTAAGTCCCATTTGCCACTGGGTTACCCACTTTTGTTTTTCCACAGACCTGTTGGCACTCTTTGCAATCTGACCTGGACAGCCCTCTCCTTTCCACGCAATTTCATCTCCTGCCTCCCCCCACCCCTTTTTATATTAGTAAACAAAATGCTCACAAATAATCCACTCCCTGGCGAAAATCCTTGGGGCACCTTGCTGATTACCTCCCACTTCACAATCCTGAATTTCTTCAAATGCATGCGGTGCTTCCCTGAGCTGTTTTACCGCTGAAAGACTCCATGCCAGAAAACGACATCTGTGCTCCGTAAGAGATTTCATCTGTTCCGTTGCTTCAAATATCTGCCAGCCAAGGCGCACAGTCGAGGGTGTGGGTGCATTCGCTTTTGTAATGTGTGCACACGTGCACACACATACCCATGACCGGTGTTGGGCCTTTCACATGTGCAACTTTTGCTGGTGATGTCCTTCAATCGTTTGCGGATGAAAGCAGGGATGTGCACAAGTGAAACCTGCAACAAAATTTTGCAGCACGGAGTTCCAAACAGCTACTGAATGTCTCCTTCCATGATATTCCATTCCCTCTTCCCCCTGGTTTTCCGCTACTCTATCTCAACGGTCAGTCATGGTGGTCCTTCCCACGGCCACTATATATCACCAGCCCTTGTTTTTCCAAGGGCGGCGGAATGATTGCCTCTTAAGATTCTTCCCACTAAAACGATGTTGTTCTGCAAACTGTAGGGCAGGCCCCCCCCCCAAACTCGGCCCTCCAGATGTTTTGGGACTACAATTCCCACCATCCCTGACCACCGGTCCTGTTAGCTAGGGATGATGGGAGTTGTAGTCCCAAAACATCTGGAGGGCCGAGTTTGGGGGTGCCTGTTGTAGGGTTTCCCCAAGACAACCAACAGCCCTCTCTTGTGTTGTGGATGGTGCTGCTTCGGCTACATACTGTACACTGAGAATGAGTTCAAAATGTATCTATAATACTATTCTCACACCAAGTATCTGTAATGCTGCTCCTCTCTGCCAGCATAAGTCCTGTTCATTTACTCTGTGTTAACAACAACAATTATTTTATTATTTATTACCCCACCCCCAATCTGGCTAGGTTGCCCCAGCCACTCTGGGCGGCTTCCAACACATATAAAAACAAAGGGCTGCCTTCAGACGTCTTCTAAAAGTTGTGTATTTCTTTATTTCCTTGACTGGAGGGTGTTCTATAGGGAGGGTGCCACTGCTGAGAAGGCCCTCTGCCTTGTTCCCTGTAGTTTCACTTCTCGCAGTGAGGGAACCCCCAGAAGGCCCTCAGAGCTGGATCTCAGTGTCCGGGCTGAACGACGGAAGTGGAGACACTCCTTCAGGGCTTTAAAGGTCAGCACCAACACTTTGAATTGTGCTCGGAAACATACTGGGAGCCAGTGTAGATCCTTTGGCCCGTCCCGAGCAATATCTGAAGCAAGGTGTACTGTAAGCCGACTATAAAATTTCCTTTAAATCAACAGTGCAACTTAACAATGTTTATTAAAACATCTAATCTCACAATGGATCTGACTGTACTTATAAAACTGCAGTAAATCAAACGTGTTTAGCAACATTTATTATTTGGACAGGTGTTTACAGGGAAGAAGAGAAAGGAAGCAGCGTGCCAGCATTTGGTGAGTGTGTGTATTTGCATTTTTACATGCATGGTTACAAGGGTCAAGATACATCTGCCCCTTGCTAATATATTTAAGGTCAGCAGGGTTCAGCAGATTTTTTCAGCAGGGGGCCGGTCCACTGTAGACCTTGTGGGGGGCCGGACTATATTTTTTTTTGGGGGGGAGGGATGATGCAAGAGCACCATGAGCCCCTGTGGCTGCTTACCTGTATCTTGCAAGTGGCAGGGGCTGGCGGAGGGACGATGAGCGGCGCGTGAAAGGGCTCCAGAGAGGGGCAGCTTAAAATGGCGGCTGCTTAAGCACTGCTGCTGCTGGAACCAACAAAGCCCAGCCCCCTTCCTCCTCTAGGCAGGGTGGGGAGAAGCCAGGAGGAGGGAGGGAGGAGGCACCGCCGCTGTGGGAGGGAGAGGGAAAGAACACACACGCTCGCGATTCCCAGACCGTCTGCGGGCCAGATCCAGAAGGCAATTGGGCCTGATCTGGCCTGCCGTCCTTAGTTTGCTGACCCATGGTCTAGAGACCTAAGCGAAGGCTGATACCTGAAGAACTCTAGTGCACAGCACAGGTAAATTCTGAAGAGCAGACTACACTCCCAGGGAGACTCCCATATCTGCACTCGCAGAAAGTGTCCAAAAAGGCAGGCTGCTGTGTTTATTCATAATAGATAGATAGATAGATAGATATAGATAGATAGATGATAGATATAGATATAGATATAGATATAGATATAGATATAGATAGATAGATAGATGATAGATAGATAGATAGATAGATAGATAGATAGATGATAGATAGATAGATAGATAGATAGATAGATGATAGATGATAGATAGATGATAGATGATAGATAGATAGATGATAGATAGATAGATAGATAGATGATAGATAGATAGATAGATAGATGATAGATGATAGATGATAGATAGATAGATGATAGATAGATAGATATACCCCGCAAAGAGCTGCTATACATAGCAGAATACACTTTTTTTTAAAGGATCTGCAGACAATCATAGCCGGTAAATGTGGTGCAATGGTTGGTTAGAGTAATGGAGCTTGAGTGGAGAGACCCGATCCGTCACGTGGCATGACTGCAAACCTATGCATAGTTATTGAAGGTGGAAGCTCCACTGGATAGGTTCAACCTGCAAAACACATTTGATTTTAATATAAGATCTTCAGCCAGCTGAGTTGCACGCTTTCGCTTTCTGTTAGAAATGCAAGCGATGTTACACAGAGGTGTTGCCGTTTGAATTGCCAGCAGCGCGAAGAAGGAACCCAGTCAAAGGAGAGAAGGCCACACATTAGAACATGCACACGTGTTGCAGAGATCTGATTTTTCCACATGCGCTTTTGGCCACACTTCAGCGCTTTCTGTTTATATTTTTATTAAATATTATCTTTGATAAGGAATATAAAAGGCAAGTCTCCCAGTTACATGGAAAAATTCAGCATTTCACTGCAACCAGCTCCACCCATTGACACAGTGAATGCCGTTTCCTCGGTGTGTTTTCTGATAATGCACAAGAAGTGTCCAATCTCTGCAGCAAAGAGGGACAGCTTGTGAGCAGGAGCTCTAAGGGAAGGTTATGGCAGGGAAAGAGAGGTCATGATCAATGGGGGTGGTATGAATTAATTTCAGAAGAGGCTGCCTCCTGGATGTTCCCGCTTAGGAGACGAGAAGCACCCAGTTTTAGAAGGATTTGGTAGCACTGAGAAGACATGCGCCTCCTTCCTTCTGTTGCTTCATGAGACAGGTACCTGGGCTGGATACAGTGCACTTGAGTATTCTCAAAGCAGTCCTTACACGACAGGCAGGGTTGCAACAGAGGCCTGCTTGAGTTGTTACCCTAGTCCCAACAGTGCTCTCTGGTCACTGCAAATGGTTTCCATCGTTCCTGCTCAGCCAGGGGAGGGCAAAGGATGAAAAGGACAGACGAGAGGGGAGCTGCTCAGTTTTACAACGCAACGCAGCTGCCTGTGGGGCTGGTAAGGAACCTATCTCAATGTTTCCCATCCACACTAGTGGGTGCTGCTGTTCCCGTCCCCCCCCCCCCATTATGACTTCCCTGCCCAATCAAAGTCCCATAAAACCTGAGCTCCATCGTGGGTACCTGTGCAAGTATTTGTCTTCTTACACACAGTGGTACTTCAGGTTAAGTACTTAATTAGTTTCGGAGGTCTGTTCTTAGCCTGAAGCTGTTCTTAACCTGAAGCACCACTTTAGCTAATGGGGCCTCCTGCTGCTGCCGTGCCGCCGCAGCACGAATTCTGTTCTCATCCTGAAGCAAAGTTCTTAATCTGAGGTAATATTTCTGGGTTAGCGGAGTCTGTAACCTGAAGCGTATGTAACCTGAAGCGTATGTAACCCGAAGTACCACTGTATTATTAATTCAATTTATGTTGTTGTTTAGTCATGTCCGACTCTTCGTGACCCCATGGACCAGAGCACGGCAGGCTCTCCTGTCTTCCACTGCCTCCCGCAGTTTGGTCAAACTCATGTTCGTAGCTTCGAGAACACTGTCCAACCATCTTGTCCTCTGTCGTCCCCTTCTCCTTGTGCCCTCCATCTTTCCCAACACCAGGGTCTTTTCCAGGGAGTCTTCTCTTCTCATGAGGTGGCCAAAGTATTGGAGCCTCAGCTTCACGACCTGTCCTTCCAGTGAGCACTCAGGGCTGATTTCCTTCAGAATGGATACGTTTGATCTTCATGGATACTTCATGTAACCTGCTTAAATATCTTTTCAAACATATATTAAGCGGTTTATAAATTTTGTCAGATAAATAAAAACAAATCAATTAGGGCTGAAGCAGATATTCAGAGTGGGGAAAACGCACACTGGAATGACCGCATCTGACTGTTTTTTTGTTTAATTTGATATATGCTGTTTAATAATCAATAATTCTGTAATTTGAGATTGGTTAGTGGGTGTCACATGGCCCAGGGCATGTCACAATTTATCATTTATATAGCACACTTAATGCACACCACGCTTTACCATATTTATCTCTTGCTCATCCTCACAACTCTGAGAGGCGGCAGGTCATTATCCTCCCCACTTTATAGATGGGAAATTGAGGCCGAGAGATAGTAAATTGCCCAAGGCCACCCACTGAGCTCCTGGCTGACCTGGAGATGTGAACCAAGGTCTGCCATTCTGTTTCCAGCACTCTATCTGCTGAAGCACAGCTGGCTTTCTGATGTCATTGGTCTGGATGAATGAATTTTAGCACATCGTGTTGACAAATAAGCACTAAGCTTATCAGGCCAATCAATACTGAAGGCCAGGTAACCCTGTTAATGAGAATAAACCGTTCTGCAAATATTCATGTTTCACTCCAGTTTTGCACTCCTACGCCCCAGTTGACTTAGGCCAGAGTTTTAAAAACTCATAAGGTATTTGTAGTTTTTGGCTGAACTCTTTAAAAATTGGACAGCTTCCTGCTAGTGGGACCAAAAGGTTTGTCTTCTATTCTGATTGCGTTTGCATGTCCCAGCCTCACTCTGGTCTGAGCCAAAAGAATATATTCAGAGCATGATGGGACACAGAGCTTTCGAGAGATGTGGAATCGTGGGGACAGCTGCAGCGATTCTACTTTGTCTCATGAATGCCCCCTTCTCTTGCTTTCTCAGGGACTCTCAGGTGTTGGAGTGGAGCATTTGTGGTTGAGGTCCCAAGTCATGTCCGTTCCAAAACCAAAGCATTCCAAAACCAAGGCGCGCTTTCCCATAGAAAGTAATGCAAAATGGATTAGTCCATTCCAGACTTTTTAAAACAACCCCTAAAACAGCAATTTAACATGAATTTTACTATCTAACGAGACCATTGATCCATGAAATGAAAGCAATAAACAATGTACTGCAGTCATACAGTCAATCAATCTGCAGCTGAACTGGGTTCCATACAGTCGCAAAAACAAAACAAAAAGAGCCGCAAAAACAAAAATCAAAATAAATAAATAGCAATAACAGACAGACCTCGACGTAACACTCAAAACGGAAGTGTGGCACACAAAATGGAAGTTAAGTGATATATAAATTCTTTAAATAAATGAGATGTTAGCAATGTACTCAAGTTCCCACGGGAAGGCTGCAGCATGGAAAGTGCTTCCCTTCTTGTGCAAAGTATTCTTTCTCCAGAGTTCTCCATTTTGGAAACTTCCCTCACTTCTTTTGATATTTTTTATGAGTAAGGAACTAGAAGGCATGATTCTGAATATTCTGAATATTTGTGTGTGGGGTTGCAGCTATGATATTTGTGTGCATGGGCGTAGCCAGTGCTTTTTCTCCGGGGGGGGGGGGGGGACACAGGGTATGCATACCCCTAAACATTTTGTGAATCTAAGTTTGGCCTCATTGAATTTCGTACTCACATTCCTACTCAATATGAGTAGGAAATTCAATATGAGTAGGAAAATTAGAGTACCCCTAAACATTTTTTTTTTAGAAAAAAAGCACCGGACCTAGCCGGGGGTGAGAAAGAGAGAGTAAGAGGAATATCCATAGAGTGAGGGAAGTCTGCAACTGTGTGAAAAGAATAAGAGTCATATTTGAGCTAAGTTGCACACTGGAAAATGTGAAACACCTACTTAAAAAATAATAAAAAAAAAGATTCTAGGCAGTGCACTTATTTTCTGCAATCCTGGACAGGCTGTCAATCAACTAATTTACCTGAAAATAATATTAATAATAATGCAGTGAAATGATGATTTCCCTGCAATACGGCTATCCTCTCTTCCAGCAAGGTTACTCCCTCCCCTCCATTGCATGGGAAGAATTCTGTCACTACAAAGACCTTCACTACAGGAGCAAGAATCTAATCTGTCCTATACAGGACCTTAATATATTGTGAATGAAAGATGGGGGAAGTGGGAAATATTAGTGGGAGGAGGGTGTGTGTGCTTCCTACCCTGCCCTGAACTTTGGCGATCTCTCATGAGGTCGGACAATCAGAGCACATCACTCTGATTTTATCACCTGCATTTGTTACCTGCCTTTTTCTAGCCCAAATTTAAAGTGCTGGTGCACAAATTTAAAGCCCTAAATGTTCAAACAGCATTAGCTCAAAAATAACTTCACCCCTCATGGATTTGCCTACATTTTGAGAGGAATGTCCGGAGCCTTGTTTCCCGTCCCACTTTAGAACAGGCAAGCAGGGCCTTCCCAGTGGTGGCTCCAAAACTGAGCAATGCCCTTCTGATGGAGAACTGCCAGGCACTCTCCCCTTTCGATTTTAGATGTCTATCAAGGACAATTTCCCCCAAAAAAGGTTTATAATGTTCAGTATTCTGTTAATTTATTTCTGACTGCTGCTTTTAAGTCGTTTTATGGCTGCTATTATTGCTGCTTTTAAGTTTTACTGCTGATTTTTTAATGTACTGTTTAGTTTTTTTAAGTGCTGTTTTGGTTATTTGTTTTTATTGTTTAATCTTCTGTAAGCCACTTTTGAGTGCTGTGCAGAACAGCAGGTTATAAACACGCGGCAATATTAATGTATGTTTAGTTAAAAATAACTTCTGGGGAGTTCAAGGGGACTTACTCCCTAGTAAAAGCCTTTACATTTGCGTCCAGCCGGCATGACCCTACACCTATTTGTGCAGAAGCAAGTCTCCCTCAGCTCACTGGGGTTTATTATGGTACTCTCAAGTAAGTATGCAGGGTGCAATCCTATGTATGCCTATTTAAGGGTAAAATCCTCTTGGGCTCAGTATGGCTTACTCCTAGGTAAGTGTATGTAGGATTGCAGAACATTACCAGGTCTACACAGAAGGAAACTGTTGTTGAATTCAATAGGGCTTCTTCTCAGGTAAGTGGGCTTCAGGTTGTAGCTTTAACAGGGGAGCCAACTTGAACAAAATATTGGGGCAGGTAAGCCCTGCCCCGCATAATCAATCACATGATGTGGTGAGCTCACACCATTTGAACGGCAATGTCCATCCATTTGGGGGGGCATCCCCCTCAACTATTTTAATGGGGGGAGGCGAAGGGATCTTGGCCCCTAGGAGTTACAGTGGTACCTCGGGTTAAGTACTTAATTCGTTCCGGAGGTCCGTTCTTAACCTGAAACTGTTCTTAACCTGAAGCACCACTTTAGCTAATGGGGCCTCCTGCTGCCGCTGCACCGCCGGAGCACGATTTCTGTTCTCATCCTGAAGCAAAGTTCTTAACCTGAGGTACTATTTCTGGGTTAGTGGAGTCTGTAACCTGAAGTGTCTAACCTGAAGTGTATGTAACCTGGGGTACCACTGTACTCTCCTCCTGTGGATTGCAAACTTTAACCATATTCACACAGGTGAAGGTCCTGTGTGAGTGTCTGGAGGCGGTTGGAGGATGGATGGCGGCTAACAGATTGAGGTTAAATCCTGACAAGACAGAAGTACTGTTTTGGGGGGACAGGAGATAGGCGGGTGTGGAGAACTCCCTGGTCCTGAATGGGGTAACTGTGCCCCTGAAGGACCAGGTGCGCAGCTTGGGAGTCATTCTGGACTCACAGCTGTCCATGGAGGTGCAGGTCAATTCTGTGTCCAGGGCAGCTGTTTATCAGCTCCACCTGGTACGCAGGCTGAGACCCTACCTGCCCGCAGACTGTCTCACCAGAGTGGTGCATGCTCTGGTTATCTCTCGCTTGGCCTACTGCAATGCGATCTATGTAGGGCTACCTTTGAAGGTGACCCAGAAACTACAACTAATCCAGAATGCGGCAGCTAGACTGGTGACTGGGAGCAGCTGCTGAGACCATATAACACTGGTCTTGAAAGACCTATACTGGCTCCCAGTATGTTTCTGAGCACAATTCAAAGTGTTGGTGCTGACCTTTAAAGCCCTAAACGGCCTTGGTCCAGTATACCTGAAGGAGCGTCTCCACCCCCATCGTTCTGCCCGGACGCTGAGGTCCAGCGCCGAGGGCCTTCTGGCGGTTCCCTCACTGAGAGAAGCCAAGTTACAGGGAACCAGGCAGAGGGCCTTCTTGGTAGTGGCACCCACCCTGTGGAACGCCCTCCCACCAGATGTCAAAGAGAAAAATAACTACCAAACTTTTAGAAGACATCTGAAGGCAGCCCTGTTTAGGGAAGCTTTTAATGTTTAATAGGTTATTGCATTTTAGTGTTTTGTTGGAAGCTGCCCAGAGTGGCTGGGGAAACCCAGCCAGATGGACAGGGTATAAATAATAAATTATTATTATTATTATTTAGGCTTCACACACACACACACACCATTTAAAAGCACATGACTCCCCCCTCAAGAATCCTGGGACATGTAGTTTAAGGGTGCTGGGAATTGTAGCTCTCTAGGAGGTGAGCTATTATACACTAAAAAAAGTAGCCCTAACCGGTGACAGCCCGAAGGCAGGCTTCTCCCCTTCCTCCTCAGCTCCCTTTCCGACCTCCTCCTGCCTTCCTCTCCATCCCTCTCTCCTCCAATCCCTGCTTCTCTGTTCAAATGCAACCTCCACTGGTCAAGGTTAAGGAAGATGTCCCGGAGAGCTTCCACCTTCCCATCTCCGCGCCAGCCGGCAAACTTGTCCGCCGCGCTCCAAGGACACCTGCGCTCTGCGCGTCCACCAATTGCACAGCAAAGAAGGATGAGGTTATGGAGAGGTTACCCTCCATGGTTCAAGGGGGCGGCGGCGGGAGATTAAATTAAAGAAAGGCCCTATAACTGTCTGCTGACAGGATCGCTGGTCTTCATCTGTTTTATTGTCTTATTTGCTGCTACAGCTGTGCCACGGCTGTGCGCAAAGAGGCCCGTCCGCCCCTCGGAAAGAGGCCTGTTAAATGCCTCCCCTCCCTCGGCGGTGCATTGTGGGGATGGGCGCACGACCCCCCGGCTCTGTCTCTCCCTCTGGCCAGGAGCGGGCATCGCCCCATGGATTTCCAGAGAGGGCGCGCGCGGATGTCTGGGGAAAGCAGGCGTGATCTCATTGTCCATCTATTCCCTTGACAGGTCAATTTTCTCTTGTGTTTTACAGGGGCTTTTGGGTGCACCGGAAATTTGATCTCCTCCTGGCTGATTTATTCGCCTTACCTGCTCTTTGTTTAAAAGGGGCTTGCTTTGTTGCCACGTTGGCTGGGCACATCGAGAGAGGGGGTCCCCTTTCAAGAGGCCTCCTGCCTCGGGCAGGTCGGGGGGGGGAGAGATCTCTTTCAGAAGGGCCCCCAAGCCTGATCTCCAGTGCGCATCTCTCTGCCATCTCCCGCTTTGTTTTATCAGCCCTGGGTGTATAGGCATAGCCAGGGGTTGGGGTTGGGGGCAGCTGTCTCCTCCCGCCCCCCCCATCAAGTAAATAAATAAAAATACTTAACTAAAAGTAGAAATCGGCCGTGCTTACTGAGTGTGCACAGAAAAACTGCACTGGAAAAAGGAGGAATTTGAAAAAGAAGTGCTGAAAAGGTTTTCAGGAAATCCAAGAAAACTTGTTTCAGTTTAGATTTTGTTAAAAACAAAATCTGGTGAAAACAAAGTGTTTTTTGTAATTTTGAAAAATATACTCATTAACCGCATAGAAGGTACTCCCTGGTGTTAATTTTTTAAAATTTAATTTCCTAGTTTTCAAATGACTGAAGATTTTGACAGATTTCCCCCCGGAGCACTTGGGGTCAAAAGAAAGTTATTTAAAACAACTGTTGTTGAGACATTTCATTCGGAATCTGCTAGACAGAGCCAGACGGGAGATGATGACAGTTGGGTGTTCTGCGCCCCCACCCCAACATAAATCCTGGCTATGCCCATGCCAGGGTGCCTTGGGTGGAAAGGGGCACTTGGCTCTAGCAGTTGCTGAAAGAACACCATGTTGGCTGAGCACCCACGTTGTGCTAGCTAGGTGCTTGGGTGGTGGACTGCTTCTGAGTGTGCAGCTGCCAACTCCCCACAGGGAGTGAGGGGGCACCTATATATTTATTTTTTAAAAAAAATATTTTTTATTGAGATTTAAGATCACCCACCAACACCAATATAACATCAAATCTTATTACATATATCCTACTTTATGCTCCGTAGAGCTGTTGACTTCCGTCCTTCCCTTCCATCAGTTTTCCTATTCTATTCTATAGTTCACAGTTTCTTTGATTAGATATTACAACATGACATAAGATTTACTTCAATCCTGCCAACGTTTTCATATTTGTACAGTTCTCACTTATATAAATCAAAAATTTACACCATTCTTTTTGGTACTTTGCCCCCTCCTGATTGCGAATTCTGTGTATCAATTTAGCCATCTCAGCATATTCAACCAGTTTTGTAAACCCTTTATGCACTTTTGCCTTATTACATATATCCTACTTTATGCTCCGTAGAGCTGTTGACTCTAGGAGTGCCATCCAAATCTATTGTTATAGATTTGGAGTGCCATCCAAATCTATTGTTATGCCCCTCCAAATCTAACAGATCTGGATTCTCCTGGGTTATCCACTCCTTTATCCAACATAAACACGCCGCTTCATAATAGAGTTTTAGATCAGGTACAGCAAACCCCCCTCTTTCTTTCTTATCTGTCAGTATTTTAAATTTGATCCTTGGTCTTCTCCCTTGCCATATAAAGCGCGAGAGAGTCTTTTGCCACTCTTTAAATTGTCTTAACCTCTTATCGGGATTGTCTGGAACAAAAATACCATTTTCGGTAATAAGTTCATTTTGATCGCTGACATTCTTCCCGTCATTGACAGCTTTAGTCTGTCCCATATTTCTAAATCTCTTTTAATCTCCTTCCAGACTGGTTGGTAATTGTCACTAAATAAGTTTATGTTCTTTGCCGTCATCCAAATTCCCAAATATTTAACTTTTTTGACCACCTTGATTTCAGTTTCTTGTTCTAACCTTTCTACTTCACTTTTTTCTAAATTTTTGCCTAAATCCTGCCAATTGCCCAAATTTTCCCATTTCTTCCAATGCTATTTTTACACTTTCTTGAGGTTCCTCTAAGGTTAATACCAAGTCATCCGCGTAGGCCTTAAGTTTGAATTCTTTGGCGCCTATTTTGACCCCTTTTATCTCTGTTCTTCCTCTCAGGCAATTTATTAGTACTTCTAATACACTGATAAAAAGCAGTGGAGATAGTGGGCAGCCTTGTCTTGTACCCTTTGTAATGTCAAATGAGTCTGTTATGGTGTTGTTCACAATTAATTTTGCTTTCTGCTCTGAGTAAATTTCCTCAATTCCTCTTAAAAAATTGCCACAGATCCCCCATCTTTTCTATACTCTTCTTCATAAATGGCCAGGATACATTATCAAATGCTTTTTCAGCATCGATGAACATCAGTACGGCTGGCTTATCATTTCTTACTTCCAGGTATTCCAATATATTAATAATATGTCTCACATTATCCTTCAATTGCATACCTGGCAAGAAACCTCCCTGGTCTTTATGAATTAAATCATTTAGTATTGTCTTCAATCTGCTGGCCAAGATATCCATGAAAAGTTTATAGTCATTGTTTAACAATGATAGCGGTCTGAAATTTTTAACACTCTGATGGTCTGTATCTTGTTTGGGGATCAACGTTATATAAGCCTCCTTCCAGGAGTTTGGTATTTTCCCTTTTCCTTGTAAAATAGCATTCATTACTTCCCCTAGAACCGGTACTAACTGCTCACCAAGTGATTTATAATACTTAGAGGTTAACCCATCCAGTCCTGGGGCTTCGGCACCTATATCTTTAAATCAGGAACTCTCAAAACTCTCAGGAGGCGGAGCTCAGTATCTGGCCCTCAAGATTCTCTACAGCCACACCCCCTCTTCACAGGCCACACCCCTCACTGGCCCTGGTCCACTCTCTCCTTGAATGTTTACGTCTGGCTGGAACGAGCCCTTGAACTCTGATCATGCCTCTTCCTTGTTCGGATGGAGGGTAGGGTATGCGTGTGGAAACTACCCTACTGCAAAAAGGCAAAAGCCACATTCATTGCCCCTGCCTACTTTGGACTTTGGCTCTGCCCACTACGGGCATGTGGCCCTGGGGAACGGAATGTGGCCCCCGAGGCTGAACACAGCTCCCTGCACTGCTTTAAGAGCATGTGGCGACAGCAAAGCAGCACCCACTACACCTCTCTCCCCACCCCTTCACTGGAGGCACGGCAGCTGCACTCCCTTGATGTGTGTTGTTATTATCTCATTGTCCTCCAGTGGTTAAAATGGGGCTATCCCAGGATAAGCAGTTAAACAGTCTGAGAGAGAGTGACTGGCAGATTTGAACTCAGATCTTCTTCCCAGAAGGGCATTTCCTGACAATCTGTTGATTGAGCATTCATCCTGATTTTTTATTTTTATTTTTACAGGGAGGTTGGATGCTGTTGTGTCAAAGCAAGTGTTTTCCTGTGCATTTCCCTGTCACAAAAGTCTGATTTTAGGGTGGGGTGGGGAAGCAGGTTTCTCTGCACAAAACCTCCCAGTCAACTGTTGCTGGGCAACCTGAATTTCTGGTGTGTGACTGAATCCCACTCGAAACCAGCAACAGTTTGGAAGCACCTTAAGTCACTGTAAACCAGCCTTCCGTAATCTAGCACCCTCCAGATGTTTCAGACTAAAAATCCCATTCGCCTCAGCCGGCATGGCCAGTGCTCAGGGATGACAGACATTGTAGTCCAAAATACCTGGAAGGCATTGGGTTGAGAAGACTGTCCTGTACAACACTATTGCTGTAATTTAGGGATGGGGAACCCATAGCCCTCCAGATCTTGTACTCCATCAGCCCCAGTTAGCAGGGCTCATGGTCAGGGATGATGGAACAAACGGAGGGCCACAGATCCCCTATGTCTGTTCTGATGGTATGGGCATTATCTCTGGGTGAAGACCTGGCACCCTTTGCTACAAAACGTTCCATATGGAGCCCTACCTTCCAAAGGAGATCTTTAAAATTCACTTGATAAGTGTGTGTGTTCAGCTTGCATGCAGAGCAGGGTATTTTCTGCCGTGATCTCCCAAAGTGTGGAACAGTTTGTCCAGGGTGACATTGCAGACTGTTTATTTTTAGTCAGGCACTTCAGAAGTGAAAAAAAATATGACAATTTTTTGTGATGTATTCTGTAGCACTTATATCAATTAGCTGGCATGCTTATGTTATTGCAAAGGCAAGAGGAACCTGCAACAAAATATTGCATTGTTGTGGAGTACCGTCATTCAGGGTTCCAGCCATACCCTTTTCCAGAAGACTCCATTGTATTAGTTCCCCACCTGGTTTTCGCCACACCCACCCACCCACCAACAGCCAGTCAGCATTCAATAGCCACTGAACATTATCAGTCTGCATTCAATTGTAGCTTTTATTGCGTTAGTTTTTCTGGTTGTAATGCTAGCACTTCTGTCTCTATTTCTTACATTCTGCTCACACTGCAGGGCATAGAGGTATTAACAGAATTAAATGACGCCCTGTCATTCATTCATGATCAGGTGCTGGGAACCTCCATTTTAAGGACTCCTTTGGAGTAACTGACCTTTGTCATCCTTTTGGTACTTTTGATATTTCAATCGTCCACAGAAAAGAGTTTTGGCTTTTTGTTGTGTTTTCAATCAAGTTTTCTCAGCGATGGTTATCAACGCATCCTATGGCCCTTCTAACAATCCAATCCAGCAGTCAGTCTTTATTTATCGATTTTATTTGTTTGCAATGGATATATACTCGCCCAGTAACAAAAGGTCACCGGGGCAGTTTACAGCAAAAGTTAAAATCGCACAAATAGAACGTAAACATCAAATCTGAAACAGAATAAGCAGCGGCGGAATGAAACAAAAGTAAAGCCAGCAACAGGGAATATCAGTAGTGGAAAACAAAATAATCTAAAAAAATAAAAAAAAAATAAATACTCAGCTTTTTTAAAGACTGAAAGACCTGGGGAAATTAAAAAGGTTCTCCACCTGGTGCCAAAGAGATACAATGCAGGGGCCAAGCCGCCCTCTCTGAGGAGAGCATTCCAAGAGTGAGCTACTACAGCAAAGGAGTCCCTTCTGCTAGCAGCCAATCCTCATTCCTCAGGAAGATGCAGAAAAATTGCTCCTGGCTCCCAGCCTCCTGTTTTTAGTGAATCTCACTCTTTACACCACCCTTTTGCACTCACAGCCAGAGTGATTACACACTGCAGGGGAGAGGGGAGGTGGTGTTTTTCCCCTCACACCACACCCCCCTTTTTGGGATGAAATGAAGGTCAAATCTGTGCTAGGCTATGTACAGAGCATCATTTCCAGAAGCTTGAGAGTGGGGTAAGGAAGCTGTAGTTCCCTGCAATTTAAAAACGGAACGGAACCCGGATCATCTGCCCATTTGAGTAAAGAGACAATAGTTCCCGCAGATGGATTAACACAAAGAACCATGGTATTATATGGCGTTCAGGTTCTTCCACCGCATGCATTATCGAGGGCAAGAATTCAGAAACAGGATTCAGGATTCTGTTACTGTTATTCATTTTGGCCTAAATAATTCTCACTTACCATCTGTGTCTTATTTACCGGGAACAGTCCCTATTTTATGGCATCCATCATTGACAAAACAGGCTCCCTGTTTGCCTTTTGGAGAGACGCTGAGGTGTCTTTTTAAAGCATGGGTAGGCAAACTAAGGCCCGGGGGCCGGATCCGGCCCAATCGCCTTCTAATTCCGGCCCGTGGACAGTCCAGGAACCAGCGTGTTTTTACATGAGTAGAATGTGTGCTTTTATTTAAAATGCATCTCTGGTTATTTGTGGGGTGTAGGAATTCGTTCATTTATTTTTTTCAAAATCTAGTCCGGCCCCCCACAAGGTCTGTGGGACAGTTGACTGGCCCCCTGCTGAAAAAGTTTGCTGACCCCTGTATAAAGCATTTGTGGTCTACCCAGAGCACAGAAGCAACTCGCTGGATGGGTGGAACTTCTGCACAAGCTTCTCAGGAGGTGGGATACTGTCGCTTATTGAGGGCGGAGGAGTTGAGGTGGTGGGAAGGCTGAGATGGGGCAGTTTTCGTTAAAGCAGGGGGCATGTGGAGAGAGGCAGTAGGCAAAAACATTCCTCTTTACCCAGGCCTTTGGCCATTAAATAATCTATGGCCTGTTAAAGCTTGGGGCGGGGGCTGTTGTTACTATAATGATTTTTTTTTTCTGTCTGTTATTATGCTTTTTATTACATTTTTATTATTGGTGCTCTGTAATGTGTTTTTAATGTTGTATGCTACCCTGTGATCTTTTGATAAAGGGTGGTATATAAATTGAGCCTCCTGAAGCTGAGGCTCCAATACTTTGGCCACATCATGAGAAGAGAAGATTCCCTGGAAAAGACCCTGATGTTGGGAAAGAAGGAGAAGGGGACGACAGAGGACGAGAAGAGTCACGAAGAGTCGGACACAACTAAACAACTAAACAAGAACATGAAGTAGTGTGACACACACATATACACACAATGAAATTTTAAAACAAGTGCCACAATAATAGAATGATCAAAAATAAAACCAACAGAATTTAAAAAGAAGCATGCATAATAATTGCATGTCTGGGTAATAATTGCCAAATGGAAACAAGAGTTTTTAGTAGGTGTATAAAACAGGGCAGTGAGGGCACCCGCCTGATCTTAACAGTTTGGGAGTTCCAGAGCTTCAGAGCTGTCACAGTTAAAGACTGATTTCTCACAGAGGCAGAAAAAAGCATATGGCACTTGTAGAAATGCACATCCCCCGGATAGAAATGGTCAAGTGTGCATGTACTGTATGGGTCAAGCAATCCTGTTAAACTGGTCCCAATATGGTTTTTTTGGTGTGTTTATTATACAACCCATTAGAAGTAAATTTATGCAGCTGTTAATAATAGAAAGCGGCAACAAGTCTTGCATACTGTGTAACAAAGTTTAAGTTAGTAGAGTAGTAAGGCATTGAAAGGTATGCAGAAAGGGGTTTGTTGCAGTCCGTATTTTTCCTTCAGCTCTTCCACTTTTTTAATATATGCTTTCACTGCATCTTTTTTGGACATTCCTTTCGAGGCATTCCAGGCGTCCCACTTGGCCTCCACCTTTGAAATCAAGCATCCCAGGATGGCCTGTATTTACATCTCTAACTGTGGCCTGCTTGTACAGTGGTACTTCGGGTTAAGTACCGTATTTTTTGCACCATAACCCTCACTTTTTTCCTCCTAAAAAGTAAGGGGAAATGTCTGTGCGTGTTATGGAGGGAATGCCTACGGGTGGCATGCCTACGGATTTTCCTCCTCTAAAAACTACGTGCGTGTTATGGTTGGGTGTGTTTTATAGAGCGAAAAATACGGTACTTAATTTGTTCTGGAGGTCCGTTCTTAACCTGAAACTGTTCTTAACCTGAGGTACCACTTTAGCTAATAGGGCCTCCCGCTGCTGTCACATGATTTCTGTTCTCATCCTGAAGCAAAGTTCTTAATCTGAGGTACTATTTTTGGGTTAGCGGAGTCCGTAACCTGAAGCGTCTGTAACCTGAGGTACCACTGTAATGGCTATAGACATCCAGCATTTCTTGATCTGCTGGTTGGGTCTTCAGCTCCTTGACTTCTTCTGCAGCTTTTTCAAACTCTGTCTGTGTCATAGTTGCAGAAGCGCGCAACGACCTCTTCCCAGTGCAAGAAAAGGGTGAACTGGACCTGCTCTGGTCTAAGGTTACCAGATTTTTTTTTCAATGAATCCGGGGACTCTTCTCAACTTGGATTTTGTATGGGGACTGATTTGTAAATCCAGGGACTGTCCCTGGGAAACGGGGACATCTGGTAACCTTACTCTGGTCCTAAGATGTTGAGGGCTTTATATAATAATAGAAGCAGCAGCTTGAACTTGGCTGCCTTCCTCGTGAAATAAGGTGTGTGTGGTCCTCTATACTGATTGGCGCCTCCAGCCACAAACTCACATCCCAAAAATGTTTCCATCTCCCCACCTCTCAACTTGGTATCCCCAGAGGAATGCCTTTTTCAGCAAGCACCTGGTCTCTCCATGGGGAATGCCTCTATGGTCCTGTATGCAAGAGGCATCTGCTGCGAGTATTTGAGCGGTGGAGGGGGGGATGTAGGTAAGTCGTGCAAATTTAATTAACGTAATGCACAAGTCTGCCCAATTTGGTGCATTTCGAGGGACTGGCTCAGATGGCTTTTTCCTGAGATACCGATCGCACACTAGGAGCTTGTTCTCTCTGTGCCTGTCAGCTTGGGAGAAAGAGCCGAACCAGCGGGAGTCCTGGTTTAGGGGTTTGCAGAGCCAGCCACATGACCACATCGCTTGATGTCACATTTAGGCTAACCTATTGGGTTAAACCACAGAGCCTAGGACTTGCTGAACAGAAGGTCGGCGGTTCAAATCCCTGTGATGGGGTGAGCTCCCGTTGCTCAGTCCTTGCTCCTGCCAACCTAGCAGTTTGAAAGCATGTCAAAGTGCAAGTAGATAAAGAGGTACCACTCCGGCAGGAAGGTAAACGGCGTCTCCATGCACTGCTCTGGTTCGCCAGAAGCGGCTTAGTCATGCTGGCCACATTACCCGGAAGCTGTATGCCGGCTCCCTCAGCTAATAAAGTGAGATGAGTGCCACAACCCCAGAGTCGGCCACGACTGGACCTAATGGTCAGGGGTCCCTTTACCTTTACCTGTTGTTTCACAGAGGCCAGTGAGGGTTGTGGTTTGAGGAGAGCTCCAGATAGAAAAAGCTGGAGGGGAAGGAAGGGGTATGTTCCCCCAGCAGAGTGACTTTTCCTCTTTCTAGAGCAGCAGGAGAAGTAATGGTGGCAGTGTATCCTTCTTACAGGGAAAATGCTGATTAAAAAAGAGGGAAGGTGTCAAAGGGTTTCTGGGAGATGATTTATAATGAAATGATAAAAATGTTGAAAAGGTCTTTTATTTATTTTTTAAAAGGGCCAGAAGCCTTTCTTTTAGGAATAATGGGTTCAGATATACTTAAGAGATCAGAAAAATATTTACGCAACAACGGCAGCCCAAATGGTATACGCTCATTAGTGGAAGGAGGGCACAGTACCAACAAAGGAGAAATGGCAGATGGAATTGATACAGAAATGGTTAATTGATCTGGAGGAATAAGAGAGCAGGGAGAAAGAGTCGTTAAAGTAGATTGGAAAAAGTTTGTGGAACATTTGAAAAATTATCGTAAGCAACTCCAAACAATGGTAGGATTAGAGTAAATCTAGCAGTAAAATAATAAATGGAGGGGGGAAATGGTAGAGAAAGAATAAGGAATAATCAGAATAGGCAGCAGTAAAGGAAAATTGAAATGAACCATGGAAAGGGATGGGGAGGGAAGTCAACAATTAAAGTGTGGTTTGTATTTGTTTGATTTGTGCAGATTTGTAAAATTGAAAATGATAAATAATTTTTAAAAAGGGAAGGGGTGGGTGAAGTTCCCCCAGCACAGATACCCCTTGAAAGAAGCTTATCCAGGGCATTTTTTCAACTGGAATTTACCGGAACTGATGGTGCTATTGCCATTCGAAGAGAACAAGGGAGGCGTTCATGGTGAGTTCTGCCACCTCTTTTTCTAGAAGATCGACCGCACCAAGGTTATCCATTACAAGGAGACTACCTATTGCACCATCAGCGCTGATGCAGGCTAGTACTGTGTGCTTGTGATGCATTTCTGTTATTGTCTGACATATGTTGTGCGTGTCTGTGTATGAGGGATGCACCTTTGAGGGCAGGGGAGGCAAGTACGCTAAACATACTGAACAGCAGTCAGTTGCCATTATTTTTTCCATTTCTTCCAGACTGCATAAGCTCTTTTGGCAGGCACTTGCCTCGTTTTTATTTCTTGTACTGCACTTCATACAATTTTAAGCACTTCACAAGGACCGTAAACAAAACATCCATGCTGTAGGAAACCCGAGGCAAAGTGGCCTCTCTCACCTCCTGGGAGGGAAGGAGCCTGAGGCAGACCCAAGGACTGGAAGGGGGAAAGCTCTTGGTCCATAACTCTGCTTTAAATGCCAAGAAGGTCTCAGGTTCAATCACTGGCAGGTGGGGCTGGAAAGGTAGCCTGTCAGCCCAGGCCACTCAGTGTAGACCAGGCATAGGCAAACTCCGGCCCTCCAGATGTTTGGGACTACAGTTCCCATCATCCCTGACCACTGGTCCTGTTAGCTAGGGATGATGGGAATTGTAGTCCCATACATCTGGCAGGCCGGAGTTTGCCTATGTGTAGACAATACCTTTCTATCTGGCTCAGTGGGACATGGGTGGCGCTGTGGTCTAAACCACCGAGCCTCTTGGGCTTGCCGATCGGAAGGTCGCCGGTTTGAATCCCTGTGATGGAGTGAGCTCCTGTTGCTCTGTCCCAGCTCCTGCCAACCTAGCAGTTCGAAAGCACGCCAGTGCAAGTAGATAAATAGGTGCCACTCTGGTGGGAAGGTAAACGGCGTTTCCGTGCGCTCTGGTTTCCGTCACGGTGTTCCATTGCACCAGAAGTAGTTTAGTCACGCTGGCCACATGACCCAGAAAGCTGTCTGTGGACAAACGCCAGCTCCCTCGGCCTGAAAAGTGAGATGAGCGCAGCAACCCCAAAGCAGCCTTTGACCGGACTTAACTGGCCAGGGGTCCTTTATCTTTCCCTTTTACCTGGCTCAGTATAAAGCAGCTATGCTACCTATCATTCAGAGCCCTGGATATTCAGGGTCATGGCCTGGGAAGGATTCACTCCCCTTCCCGTCTTCTCCTGCTTCTGTTTGTACCTTCATGTCACACAGCCACAGTCCTTATTGAGGATTCTGCCAAAGTCTGCCTTCTAACCAACTGAACTGAGTCCCGGAGGATAGATGGTGCTGTAAAGAAATAAGACTGCAAAGAGGACCATTATTCTGCTTCTGACTCCGGCAGAATGAAATGTTGACCACAAGCCTTCCGCTTACAAAATCCTCGTGTACATGCAGCACCAGGCTGAAGGTGTTTTGAATAACTGCTCCAGTTTGGTGCTGTTTCTGCATGTTTTATTATGCCATGCATGTTCTGTGCAAAATGAAATACTTCTCTCTAGGGCTAGGCCATCCAGACCTTCTTCTTTGGATGGAGAAAATCACCCAGGCTCTGGGGTCTGAAGCAAGGGTGCTGCTTGGTGCTTAATGGACTCAGGGCACAGAAACCCCCATAAACACAAATCTACATATATTGTGCACGTATCAGATTTGTATTGATGCCTCTGGGCAAATCAAGATGGCAGATAGCTAAGGGTAGCAAATAAAGTATTGGGGGGTATTTGGTTTGGGATGGCTTTTGGGGGAGTGAACTGCTTTTTCTGTATGAGTGTGTGAAGTTATTTTTACCTGGGTTCGTTTTTTTTGGGGGGGGTCCTTTGCACCACCTATTTTTCTTCTGTGAAATGGGTATTTTGTGATGCCTATGACAAAAGGGTTGTGGACCTTGCAGTAAACAAAGCAAATATTTTTGTTTGTTTAAAAGAAGCAGGAAAAGGGGGCAAGAGATCTGAGGTATGGCACAAGAACAGGGGTCTGGAATTTCCTGGAATACCCCCCCCCCCACACACACACACCACCTTATAACACGCCTGATCTGAAGGCACCTGGTGTAGCAATTTTGCTGATTCTTAATAGATCTTAGACCTGGGTAAAAGGCAAAGGAAGGACCCCTGGACAGTTAAGTCCAGTCAAGGGCGACTATGGGGTTGTGGCACTCTTATTGTTTCAGGCTGAGAGAGCCGGCTTTCCAGGTCATGTGGCCAGTGTGACTAAACCACTTCTGATGGAAACCAGAGCACACGGAAATGCCGTTTACCTTCCTGCCACAGTGGTACCTATTTAGCTACTTGCATAGGTTTGCTTTTGAACTGTTAGGTTGGCAGGAGCTGGGACAGAGCAATGGGAGCTCACTCCATCGTGGGGATTTGAACCGCTGACCTTCCGATCGGCAAGCCCAAGAGGCTTGGTGGTTTAGACCACAGTGCTACCTGGATGACAGAATATCTGGAAACTGTAGTTTGTTAAGGATGCTGAGAATTGCACATCCCAAAGGAGTAAACTATGGTCCCCAGCATCTTCTGGGGGAATTCAAAGTGTGTTTTAAACATATGGGGTGTATGCAGCCTTGAGCTGTATTCAAGCATTCAAAAGAAAGTGTGAGGGATGTAAAATAGGGAGCCAGGGGGAGGAACAGACAGGCCAGGCCTCAGTGTCCTTGTGTGCACTGGGCATGCCTGCTCCACCCTGTGAATGAAAAGACTGCTGTGGTAGCCAAATCTCTCTCTCCGTGGGTTCAAATGCAGCACAAAAGTCCCGTGCACACTCTTTGTGGTGCAATGGGTCAGTGTGTCTGGCTGTTAACCAGAAGGTTGGTGGTTCGAGCCCACCCAGAGATAGCTGTGGGCAGAATTCCTACATTGCTGGGGGTTTGTCTAGATGACCCTCGGGGTCCCTTCCAACTCAACAATTCTATGATTCTCTTTGATGTGCAATAGGGAAATATACCCACTTTCCAAATTCAGGTGCATACTTTCCCAAAAGTACTTCCAGCAGCCTCTCCTCCTTCCAGGGAGCATGGCCTTAAACATGCAAGCCTCTGGAAGTTTTGGACTACAAATCCCATCAGCACCTGCTGGTTGGGGCACATGGGAGTTGTAGTCCAGAAAATCCAGGGGCTGGCAGGTTGGCGAAGGCTCCCCTAAGCCAAGAAGTAGGTTATGTGAAAGTGGTCACTGTCGCTTTAATTGTGGTCAGCATCCTTTCCAAACCAAGCCAGAACAGTAGCCAGGAATAAGCGGTCCACCCTTCCAGTCAGAATGCAAAAGGAATCATTAGCACCCCACCCCCACCCCACCCAATACATAACTTTGTGCAAGTTAATGGTTCTTGAGTTAGATGTAAAAATGATGCAAATTGGGGGGGGGGGGGAGTGGATGGTTGGGGAGGCTTTTGAAACTATAATTGAGTTAATGGAAGCTCAGCAAGTGCCTCGTTTTTTTGGGGGGTGGGGGCGTAATTGGTCGTTTTTGTCACTTGTGTCCATTTACAAACTTCGCTTTTCTTTTCTCTATTGATTTTTCCCCCTTAACAAAGTGAGGCACTTAAAGGCAATTTCTGAAAGCCCCAAATGATTAATAAAACCCCATTTCCCTCTCTCATTAAAACAAAGGAATTAGAAGCTACCACTTGATTTGTTTAACAATCCTGCAAAAACTTCACCGGAAGCTGTTCACAATGGCTGATTCCTTGTTGTAGTAATGGATCAAGGATTTATTTTCATTTTTATTTTTTTTTGGGGGGGAAACAACCCTCCAGAATGAGGCAGTGAGAGGGACAGCTCTCTTTGTTGAGAGGAAAGCATGGACTGTGTTGGGTCAATGTACCACCTTGCTAAAGGAATCAATGATCAGGATTTTTAGTCATCTCTCTCTCTCTCTCTCTCTCTCTCTCTCCCTCCCTAGCCAAAGACACTGGTGTCTCTGAGATGCCTGGGTTTATACCTTTCCCTTGTCTCTAGTCTCTGTTCAATACACAGCCAGGAACAGTGAGATTTTGGAGCTGCTATACTATTCAGCTGCTGGTCTGTCTTAGAACAGTATTTTCTCATCTGACTAGTAATAATTTTCCAAGACTCACACATTGCCATTTGAGTGTGTGTGTGTGTGAGAGAGAGAGGGGGGGGGGGAATAGGGGCAACCATCCAGGACCCCATATTTTCACAGGCCCCATGCTTGGCTGCAGTGGCCATGATGAAGATCTCCATCTCTTCCCTTGCTAGAGCAAGGCAGGGAATGAGGAAGTGAAGGGCCTTGCGGGTGTTGTCACCACTAAAGCAGCAGCAAAAGGGGGGAAATGTAAGCAAGGAGGAGAGGCTGCAGCTGCTAAACTGGTGCAAAACAACAACAACAACAAGTAAGCTGGAGGAGAGGAAGAGAAAGGGTTGTTACAATCACCAAGGAGGAGTAAGAATTCCCAGTGAAATACTGAATGTCTGGTGTGAGAGCACCCTGAAAAATGAGGAGGGGAGGGAATGGAATGGAATGGAATATCCTGGAAGAGAACATGACTGGCTGGATTATTCAACAGCAGCACTCGCCAACCCACGTTGCAACACACTGCTGCAGTTCCACTGGTCCTGTTATGATTCTGTTGGTGGGAGACTATGCTGTGTGTATGGATGTCCTGGGCGATGGCAAGACCCCCCTCTTGGCCTCACTGATGCAGTCCAAAGGAAAGAAGAGCAATACATTTGGCACATAGGTGTAGCCGGGGGGGGGGGGGAGCGGCCCTCCCCCAAATCAAGTAAATCAATAAAAATACTTAACTAACTGAGGTTAACTAACTCCCATACTTTGGCCACCTCATGAGAAGAGAAGACTCCCTGGAAAAGACCCTGATGTTGGGAAGATGGAGGGCACAAGGAGAAGGGGACGACAGAGGACGAGATGGTTGGATAGTGTCTTCGAAGCTACAAACATGAGTCTGACCAAACTGCGGGAGGCAGTGGAAGACAGGAGTGCCTGGCGTGCTCTGGTCCAAGGGGTCACGAAGAGTCGGACACGACTAAACGACTAAACAACAACAAAACTGAGGTTATGCCCCCCCTAACATGAAGCCTGCCCCCCCAACATAAATCCTGGCTATGCCCATGGTTTGGCACCAGCTTGGCTGCTGGAGTTGTAGGAAGGAGATGTACATCATCATCATCATTATTATTATTACCTTGCCCATCTGGCTGGGTTTCCCCAGCCACTCCAGCCATCTTAGGGACTCCATTCTGGATTTGTGTAGGGTTTCCTCCTTAGCCCTTTCTTCTCCTAGATGGGTTGCCTACCTTCCTAGGCTGACAAGCCCCACCTGCCCCTTTGCTTCCCTCTACAGCACGTGCAATAACCGCCTTCTTGACCATTGGATCCAGTCTTCCTCGCCCGAGCCTGTCTTTGCATGCAGGGGAACACACACACGGCACAGCGGGAACAAAGTTACTTATTCATACACCTGGAGAGGTTGCTCTTCCAGAATAAGTATCTGGGGAGATGATACCTAGAAGAGGATTGCGGGGAGGGGAGGGAGGAAACATCTCTAAAGAGACCACAGAATCAATTTTCTAAAAAGAAAGCAGGGATGATGAGTGATGCATTAGGCTGCTTCTCTCCCTCAGGATGTTTTCACTGTGAGGCCTGGGAACTGAAGTAATACAAAGGATTCAGGTCTACCCTTATCACCTTGCAGGGAACTTGCATCCAGCTGAGGAGGAGTGACGTTTCACAAGGCCAGGTGGGTCCGTTTGCGT
This sequence comes from Podarcis tiliguerta, assembly GCF_965153285.1. NCBI lineage: Eukaryota > Metazoa > Chordata > Lepidosauria > Squamata > Lacertidae > Podarcis > Podarcis tiliguerta. The sequence continues at coordinate 94,682,189 of NC_139535.1, read as the reverse complement.
GGCAAGGCCCCAGACCCCCTAGCTCCCCCCAAAATAAATACACAAACACAAGTATGTTGGATTAATGGGATAAACAAGGCCACAACTTTATTGGTTACAGACGTGAGCGGTTTGGCTTTGGCAATTGGGTGAAGGAAGACTATATCCTGACTCTTGCCCAACTGCAGGAAGTATCTTAAGGGTCGACCACCAGAAGGGGGAGCCCTATGGTGTACATCAATGGAGCACCCCCAGGGTCACTGTTGGGGTCGTGGCATGGCCCTAGCCCTCGCCAGGAACCACACCCCCGAGTCCCTTGAAGGGGATACCCTTAATGTGGAGGAGCAGGCGGAGGAACAACCTCCCATAATACAGTGGTGCCCCGCAAGACGAATGCCTCGCAAGACGGAAAACCCGCAAAACGAAAGGGTTTTCCGTCTGCAGAGGCGCTTCGCAAGACGAATTTCCCTATGGGCTTGCTTCGCAAGACGAAAATTGACGAAAATTTTCGGGGGGGTTTTCCTCTCCAAAACCCCTTATTCTGAATCGCTAAGCTGCTAAAAGCATTTTAGCAGCAAAACCGCTAATCCCCCAAGCCTTAAAAAGCCGTTTTTAGCCCTTAAAATGTCAATAGCGCTAATAGCGCTACTCCGTCAATGGGCTTGCTTCGCAAGACGAAAAAACCGCAAGACGAAAAGACTCCCGGAACGGATTCTTTTCGTCTTGCGAGGCACCACTGTAAGGCTTACCCAATGCCTAACCTTACAAAGTTGTGACGATTGCTACTAGGTAGGCAAAAAGCAAATGGCTAGTGCCATTTTTGCCAAATGGAAAAATTCCAAGCCAGCCTCAACAACCAGGCGACTGACATACGTCATAGCAAGGCCATAGTCAATCCACGCAAGAAAAGAGGATGGGTGGGCTGCGAAATCCCACGAATGGAGACAAAAGGAGGCCATACACTTACCAGACGGTGTCATATGCTGTCAGGTGTTTCAACTTCGAAAGCAAAAACGGGAGTGTTCTCTCCCTTTCTTCCATGGCTGCCCTGGTTTTATTTTAAGCCGTGACTGGAAAGACTCTTGCTGAAAGTGGGGCTTTATTATTATAATTCATTAAATTGGTAAACTGCCCTATACCCACAGGTCTCAGGGCGGTTACGGCATAACATCACAACATAAAAAAACAAAATACATAATAAAAACAAAGACAACTAAATAACCCCCCCCCTTTCCACAACACGTTTTTGAAAGGGCATTGGGTGTCAATCAACCAAAGGCCTGGTTTCAGAGGAATGTTTTTGCCTGGCACCTAAAGGTGTATAATGAAGGCACTCTTTTTATTAATTGTGATGAGGAATTGGGGTTTGCTATCAGAGAGGGAGCCCGAGGAATGTCTACCACATCCAAGGAAGGCAGTGGGCATGCGAATTAGCTGCTCACGACCAGGGGAGGTAGCGACAGAAAAATAACAATGTGGGACACTTTCAAAATTGGGATAAGCGGCCTTTGACTTTGATTCCAGCTCCAGTAGCTGTGGCTGTTATTAAAAGGTATGCATTTATTAAAGAGTGATGACGACCTACCGCTGAGGCTGGGAAGAAAATCAAAAGACCTGATTTGGGTGGGAGAGAAAGGAGTTCTCAGAAGACTCTGAAAACTGGCAATGTCTCAGCAGACGAAAAAGTGTGCCGAGCTGAAGAAAGACACAAGAAGTTGCTTATGCCAGGTCAGTCTATTTGCCCATCTAGCCCAGTATTGTCTGCTCTGACCACCAGCAGCCCTTCAGGCTCCCAGGCAGACATGTCCCCCATTGCCTAACTGGAGACGCTGGGAACTGAGTCTGGAAAGCCTGGGTAGAGTAAAGCATGTGCCTGACACTTAGCTATGTCTCCTTCCACAACGAGGATCCTCCAACAATAGTTTTTAAGAGAGCTTAAAGTAATTTGAGAGAGGCATCACTTTTTATGGTATACCTTTGTCTTACAGTCACATCTGGCCAGACAGGTATTTGTGGGTATTTGAAAGTTAGTTAGTTAGTTAGTTAGTTAGTTAGTTAGTTTAACAACAACAACAACCAGGCCGAATCAGAGGGGGCACAAGAATGAGTGTATTCTATACTGCAAGTACCATTCCTGTCCTCCACTCTGTTAGGGTGAAGATAGATGTAATATAAATAGAGAAGCCACAGCAAATTCTTCACCTGCAATGTGAGCTTAGTTATTCAGTTTACATGCCAGACACCAGTGAGTCAGACACTGGTTCAGCCATCAGTCTTGCTTCAGGTGGACTGTCTAACCTTTTAAAAATATTTAACGCATCACCTGTATGTAGGGCTGCCAAACGTCTGGATCAGGGGTAGGCAACCTAAGGCCCGGGGGCCGGATGTGGCCCAATTGTCTTCTCAAGGTCTGGGGACCGTCCGTGAATTAACGTATTTGTGGGGCATAGGAATTCATTCATTTTTTTTTTCAAAATATAGTCCAGCCCACCACATGGTCAGAGGGATGGTGGACAGGCCCACGGCTGAAAAAGGTTGCTGGTCCCTGGTCTGGATTTTCCCAGACACCGCCGGGAATTAATGATGGAATTGAAGGCAGAATTGACATCTGGGGGTGGGATGGGGATTTTGTATGAGTTAATCATTGCCTTTTTTTAAAGGTTAAGAGTTTTTCTTGAATAGATACATTCTATTTCTAAAAGAACTGCAAACCATTTCTAAAACAATTACAAACTATTTTTAAAAGAACTGAAAAACTGTTTTGGCAATAGGGGGAATGGCATTGTGATGACACAAGTGCTAGCCAATAGGTGCCCTTTACAGGCAGCTCCATCATGCTGAAAACTCACACAACTCTTTTCTAAAAAGAAGAGCTTGTTTCCACATGAAAACAGTACGTTGAACTAGTAAAACTGCCTCTAACACTCTCACAATGGCATGTTGTGTGTGTTACGTCACAAGAAATATATCTCGTTGGCATTGGGAAATATGGGGATGTTCCCTCCCTGTGCATACATAGTAATTTTGAAATGGCCCTTGATGCAAAGCAGTTGCTTTAATTTAGTTTCAATTTCCATTCTGTTGGTTGGAAGTTATGTTTGTAGTTATGCCCAGACTGAAATCAGCAGAAGCCTTTTCCTTTTGGCTCGTCGACTCTTCTTCTAGGGGGTGTTTGTGGCATTATTAGAGTAAAAATGTATTCTCTTGTTTCAGTCTCAGGAACGGAGGCAGAGAGAGATGGGATACTGTGTTATAATGTATATGCATGAGATCAGTGGGTGTACAAACAGGATATATACATACATATGAGTTATATACACTGACACAAGTGCATGTTTGTGGTCAACTATACATGCACAATAATCTGGGTTGGGGAAGTGAAACACAATTGCTGCCATTTCAGATTTTGTGCCGTCCCTGATATAAAGCCTTTGTCAATGTGCCCCATGGCCAGGATGGATCTTCTTCACTCTTTTTTCATGCCGTGAAACATGGATTAACTCTTCTCATTGCAAAGATGTTGACCTGTTGCTTCAGCACGAAGCCAGATTCGCACTGCGCTGCCACAGAGACAGCTTTCACAGCGGAGTTTCAGAAAGCTGATTGGCCACAGCAAGTCACTTGACTGCTTCATCACAGTTTGAACTGGCAGACACGCCAAGCCGAGCCACAACACAATAAGTTGTATGGATCATTAGCGATCTGTGCAGTACACGTTTTGATTGGCGGAGACTGCTGGCACACCATACATTCAGAGCATGCAAGGATCCTGAGACCTGTAATCTACCCCTGCAGTACCCATCACCCTTAACAAACTATAGTTATCAGGATTATTTGGGGGAAGTCATGTGCTTTAAATGTATGAAAGACCTACATTGGCTCCCAGTACATTTCTGAGCACAATTCAAAGTGTTGGTGCCTGGCCTTTAAAGCTCTAAACAGTATACCCGAAGGAGCATCGTCACCCCCGTTGTCCAGCCTGGACATTGAGGTCCAGTGCCGAGGGCCTCCTATTGGTTCCCTCACTGTGAGAAGTGAGGCTACAGGGAACCAGGCAGAGGGCCTTCTCAGTAGTGGCGCCCGCCCTATGGAATGCCCTCCCACCAGATGTCAAGGAGATAAAGAACCACACAACCTTTAGAAAACATCTGAAGGAAGCCCTGTATAGGGACGTGTATAATGTTTAAATTTGTATTGTGTTTTTATGTATGCTGGAAGCTGCCTATAGTGGCTGGGAAAGGAACGCAGTTGGGGCTGTGATCTAAACCACTGAGCCTCTTGGGCTTGCAAATCAGAAGGTTGCCAGTCAGGGCCGGATTTAGATGAAGAGAGGCCCTAGGCTACTCCACTTGTGAGGCCCCTCCCCTTTCCCCACCCTCACAACTAGATGAAAATGGAAGAGTATTATAAACAAAACTGAGTGAACCCAAGGATGATGATGGATATTTAAAATTCTACAATTCACAATTGTTAAATTATTATTATTATTATTATTATTATTATTATTATTATTTGCATGCACCCTTTTGGAGAGAAGAAGAAGAAGAGTTTGGATTTGATATCCCGCCTTTCACTCCCTTTAAGGAGTCTCAAAGCGGCTAACATTCTCCTTTCGCTTCCTCCCCCACAACAAACACTCTGTGAGGTGAGTAGGGCTAAGAGACTTCAAAGAAGTGTGACTTGCCCAAGGTCACCCAGCAGCTGCATGTGGAGGAGCAGGGAATCGAACCCAGTTCCCCAGATTACAAGACTACCGCTCTTAACCACTACACCACACTGGCTCTCATGCCAGTGAGGTTAGTGGAGAGGTGAGGTTAGTGGGCAGAATCAGGTTAGACTATGGTGTATTAGGGGTGGAGCCTACCTAGCCTCTGGAGTTTGCTGCCTTTGAAGACTTCAGACTTTCATTTCTTTACACAACACAGTTTCATCTGTCAGATTGCAAAATACTGGATGGTTGGCCGCTTTGCAGAATGCCTGTAACATTTGCAGGCTGCTTTACTTGGGAGCTAGCCGTGTTTCCAGTGAGGCTTCCTTCCCAGATCTGGCTCCCAGTGAGGGGCCTCTGCTAAACCCAACCATGGGACCCACTCCATACCTTAATGCAGCTGCCCGTGCTTGGCATTGGGCACAAATGAACTGAGGGAGGGAGGAGTACTGAGCCACCACTGGAGCAGGGTTGTGCACACAGGAGTGCGGCACCGGCTGAGGCGTGGGATACATTTATTCAGTAGCTCGGGGCTGATTAGTTGCAGGTGAGCAGATGGCACGTGGTTTGGATTTCGGCGAGGTTCGGGAGCAGGCGATTGGAAACACATTGCTTGGCAGAGCCGGCTGGCTCATTGGGGAAGGGCGTGTGATCCAGCTAAGGCTCAAGGCATCTTCCACATGTCGGAACAGGAGAGGCTATGAGAATCGCAGAGCAAGACAAAAGCACGGGTCATCAAGGCCAGGCCCTGACCTTTGGGGCTGAATGCATCAGCCAACCAGCAAGCCACAGATCGACTCATTCAGTCCAGAGCTGAATGGGGAAAGGCTGCGGCTCAGCGGCAGAGGGTCTGCATTGTATGCAGGTTCAATCCCTGGTGTCTCCAGGTAGGGCTAAGAAGAGACCTTTTGGCTTAAAGGCTATAGAGCCACTGCCAATTAGTGCAGACAATACGGACTTACATTTCTGCCGTCATACAGCAAGTGTGCTACAGAAAGGACTCCTTGCAGAACAAAGAGTTGGGCTGCACTTGGGCTTTGTGTAGAATGGATAGTCACTAAAAGCAGGACTTGGGAGGTTCCCAGGAGGGATGGAGAAATTTTATTCAGTTCACATTTAAAGGCGAATCAGTCAAATCTGCATTTTCTGTAACAGCACGAGAACCAAAGTACAGTGGTACCTCGGGTTAAGTACTTAATTCATTCTGGAGGTCCGTTCTTAACCTGAAGCAACACTCTAGCTAATGGGGCCTCCTGCTGCACAATTTCTGTTCTCATCCTGAAACAAAGTTCTTAACCTGAGGTACTATTTCTAGGTTAGCAGAGTCTGTAACCTGAAGCGTATGTAACCTGAGGTACCACTGTACAGTCATCCCTTGGAACTGGCACTTGCCCAGATTTTGAGATGCTGGTCTACAACCAAGCTTTACCAAAATGCGTAAATCAGGGGAAAGTTCACAGAAAAAAATGAATATATTATTGAGCTTGACAAAGATGCGTTGTATTCAAGGAAATTGCTTGCGAAAATGTGTACATTAGTCCAAACTGCATACAAACATGTGTTTATTAGGAGAAAATGGTAATAAAATGATGGGTTTTTGTGAGGATCTTTTAAAAAAATGCAGAGTTGTGGAGAACTGAGTATTGGAAGAATGAGAAAGTGATAGGCATGGGCAAATTCCCTGCCTTTCATCCACCAACTCTTTAACTGGCTTTTTTGGGCAGGTTGGTTGCTCTCAGCCTCTGCCCTGCATCTTCATTATTTTGATGAAAATAATAACATCACTGCCTTACCTTATAGGACACTGTCAAAAGCTACCAAGATAACATCTGCAAAATACTTTAAAAACTCAGAAGTGTTTTATTCGTGCTAAGTAGGATGATGACGATGCTTAAAAGGGAAGGGAAACCACATCATTGTTGTTGTTTTATCAATGTCCATCTGAAAAAATTGTGCAGATCGCCTTTGTTGAGGGAGTGGAGGGCAGCCATTTTGTGATGCTGGGTTGGGGTGTATGTGGGAGAGGGAGGGGGGAATTTGTGGAAACCACAGGTGTTTAATTTGTTGTCCGCCTTGAACTACAACCAGTGCATTTTTTCTTTAAAAAAATGTTTAGGGGTACTCTCATTTTGACTCAAAAAATCACCATTTTATAGTTCAAATCGGGAAAGATAAATGGACAAAAGTATGAAGATTCGCAAAATGTTTAGGGGTATGTGTATCCCTGCACCCCCCAGAAAAAAACACACACTGACTACAATTATCATCATCCCTGCTGGATGGTCAGGCTAGCTGGGGATGAGGGGTTGGGAGATCAACCACCTCTGGAGCGCCACAACTGAGGCAACTCTGGTGTAAAGTCTCCCTACATATGTGTGTTCAACATGTGCACTGTTATGTATTCAGTGGTCTGTGTTTGCCTGAGCTTGAGTCGGGACTCAGGGTTCTGAACCCCTGTGTTCTGATATCCAATCACAGACCATTTCAGGATTTGGGCCTCTGCCATTGGCCCTTAAACTCTGAGTCATGATTCGCAGCTTGGAAGTTTAGACAACCAATCACGTTGGGAGTGGCCCAGGCCTCCAGAAATATATATAAGCAGTTGCTTTGCCCCTGTTGTCCAGTTCTGTTAGTTCAATAAAAGCTCTTGCTATTATCACTGTGTCTTGCCTCGTAGGAACCCACCTACACTTCATGCACGACCGTGTATGCGTGTGGCACCGGGAAGTAATTAAATAAATCAATTCAAACTGTGGGTTTTTTAAAAAGAGATTCCAGAGGTTTAGAGGGTGTTTACAGGCTTTTTAGATGTTATTCCCCACTATACACAATTTCATGTATACATGTGGTACCCAGGAACACTTACCCTGCGTAAATTGGGAAGATGCCTTTATTTGTGTAAGTTTAGACCGCTGACAATAGTAATCTCTCTGCCTCCCCCTCCCTCTCTCTCGGCAGCCAGTGGGACGGAAAGAAAGAGAGAGAGAAAGGGGTGGCTCCACCCAATTTTGGCTTTGGCCCGGACCACATCTGGTCTGCAGTCCACCTTCCTAGAGAGTGTGATCCTCAACAGTAAATAAATAAATAAGCCACTGTCACAGAGTGGAATATAAACCAAAAACATAAACAACAAGGTACAATATTTAATTGATTGCAATATTTTAAGCGCTAAAAAGGATACCCTCCGATGAATCGGGCAGCATATTTAAAATGTTAACATTATTTTTAGAAGCACGGTAAACAGTATTAGAAGATTAGAGTGATTCCCCTCCCCCATATGTAAATGCATGCACATTTAATCAATCAGTCAACCGGCACTCATGCACTTAATCAGTTTTGATTTTTTTTCTAATTGTGTGACAGCACCAATAAACAAATAAAGGAGCTGCAATTGGGGGTGGGCACAAATTTGTGGGCAAACAGGAGTAGGCATTACTAATAGAGATGATGTCATGAGATGGTGTCATACCTACAAAGGCTGCCCTCAAAACCTTGGTCAAAGATATCATAATTATTGGCCTCAACCTTTTCCAGGACACTGAGTGAATGACTCATTCCCACACACAGCATCCTTCCTGCTCCATTCCAGATATTCCAGACATCTCATATGCAGAAAGAACCCCAGTTGCAGGTAGGCTGCATGTATTTATGGGCACATAGGCTAGATTGGCCCAGACCGTTTTTGGTGTGGCTCTTTTGCACTCCATGAAACCCAGAATATGCAAAGGAGAAGGGCAGAGCAACCAATAAATATCCAATATCAGGTTTGCTAGGTTTGAGAAGCAGGAAGAGGGGCAGAGATGCTCAGGACTGGGATAATGGCTGATGGATTGACTTGGAAAGAAAAGCCCTGGGTTGTGGTTGTTATTTCCTCATACACCCCTAATTTTGAGCTGATTTGGAAGCTTTTTTGGCTAAGAAACGGAGGAAATTATTTCAACAAAATATATAAAATCAGCTCTGTACACTGCCGTCTCTGAAAAGGGGGAGTGGCCATGCGATTGACACAACAGCCAGCCAATCCATGCTCAGCACAGCCAGTTCCTGCTAAAAAACAGATGAATCGGTTTCCCCCCAGCTTGATCTGTGGGAGAAGGCTGTACATGTGCCCCTAATGCTGTGATTATGATTCTACAGTGGCCTCACTGCTGTTATTAAATATGTCTTCATGCATTCTGAGTCATTAAGTGACTCCACGTGCGCTGACTTTCTCTGTGACACTACTGTCAGTGGCAGCACCTAAGTGTCCATTTTGCTATTTGCAACAGGTGGCAATAAAGTTTTTGACTAGACTATCAGCTGATCTTTGATTCCATTCTTCCTGGACTTTCAAAATGCTTGGCTGAGCCTAGAGCATCAGTGGTGAAGGCAGGAGAAATCAGTTCATCTCCTACAAAAACAAGAACTATATTGCGTTTCATCTTTTACCTCCTTCTCTTTGCTGTTTAGTTTAGTTGCAGGACAGGTAAGGAATGGAGTGACTGTACTTTCATGGGGTACGCAGTGCAATTACAGAACACTAGAGACTGAATGAAAGAAGAGGTAACTTGAATGGATTGCTAGGTCCAGGAAGAGAGATGCTCAAAGGGAAGGAGGAGATCCAAGGAGAAACTGTATAGGATACCAAAAGAGGGAGTATCCTTCTAGCTAGGAGTCCTGGAAATGCTTAGAACTGGATAGCATGAGATTGGCTGGATGGTTCCATCAGTTATTCAAATATCCTTAATTTTCTCTTCTATTAATGCCCCCAGAGGCTCTGCCTCACCTTCCCAGCCAGTGGAGGTGTTGAAGAAGCCACGATGCTACCTAATATTTAAAAGCTTTCAATTATTTTAATCCATTGGAAGCTACCCTAGAGAATTCCTGTCAGCAGGAGAGAAAAAAATGTGATAAATGAGTCTCTGCCTTTGTATTATTATGAGATTATACTGTTTATCCAGTTTTCAAGTTAATGTTAAGAGCAATTATGCCCGTATCTCAGGTGCTTTGGGGAGCCTTGTCCCTAAGGATGGTTCCTGGGGATCCTTGTTGAAAGGCTAGGTCAGATTTCACCTTTTCCACCACATCTTCTTTCCTGTTCACTTTCTCTGTCTAATTCCAGGTGGGACTTTGCTCACATTTCCATCCACTCACCAGCCCCTATAAAACAGAAGGAGTTAGACCCAGACAAAGTTCCTTGAAGGAATCTCTGGCATTCCTGAAAAACCTGGTGGGAAACCAATTGCTACAACATGCCCTCCGAAATGGACTGGTGGTTTGAATCCAGAATCCTGCACCTGTCCCTTCTCTCGGATGAAAAGTGTGTATCTAGGCTTCAGTTCCATATTTGTACATTTTTGCAGAGGCGTACCTAGACTCACTTGTGCCCTTGGCAAAGAGATGTATCGGCGCCTCCAAAGCGAGACCATGGACAAGAAACTCAGAAAGTTTGCTTTTGTTTTCTTCCATCTTGCCACCCACAAAACAAATGTTTGTGTTAATTTATGTTTCAGTTTATGTGCACGTTTATGATATTGTTTTCTTACATTATCTGCTTTGTTAGAACTTAATTGAAAACCCTGATAAACATTTCTTTAAAAGGGAATTAGGCAAGTTGATGGAAGATAAAGCTGAATCGTAGGGTTGGAAGGGAACCCTGAAGATCTTCGAGTCCAACCTCCTGCAATGCAAGATGTCCCTTATGGGGATCGAACCTGCAACCTCGGTGTTATCCGTACCACACTCTAGCCAACTGAGCTATCAAGGGCTGCTTACAAGAGGCAGCATGTACCCAGATGCCAGCACATCAGAACACAATGGGAGAATGCTCTGGCACTCATGTTTTGCTCATGAGCTTCTTGGAGGCATATGGTTGGCCACTGTGAGAAACAGGACCAGGTCGGCCTTGAGTCTGATCCAGCTGCAGGGCTCTTCTTGTGAGCTTATGGGGTTTTGCAGAATTCTTCTATACAGTAGTACCTCGGTTTTCAAACTTAATCCATTCCAGAAGACAGTTCAAGTTCCAAAACTTTCGCAAATTGAAGACTCAGTACGGAAGCGCGTTCGAAAACTGAAGCACTTACTTGCATGTTTACGGCGTTCGAAAACCGAAATGTTCGTCAACAGAGATGTTCAAAAACCGAGGTATGACTGTATAATGCTTCAGGTTAAGGATCAATACATGAGAAGCAGCAGATCCCAGGCTCCCCTCCAGAGCGGGAAAATTTGTGATCCAAGAGTGACACAAGCACAGTCTTCCCAAAGCTGCCTTTCCCTCAGGATGAGCTTACACATGCTTATTCATCACTCGATAGCGGCAAAATCAAGTGATGACCTACGAATGTGAAGCAGCCATCTCAGATCAAACATCACAGCCAGAGCGCTTTCATGCTGTCTGACATCACCTATTTAAATAGAGTCAGTTACTCGGTCATCTGAAAGTCACTGAATGATGAGATATCAGGTGATATATGCTCCTCTGCGAACCAGCCCTAAGAAGACTTTCCAGAGTCCAAGCAATCTTTCAACCACTTTGTGGGCTCAGCTAGACATCCCTTTGTGTAGCTGTCCATCTGGGCAAGCATATTTGTCCCTGTTGACGGTGTGGGTCTAAAGCAGTATGGTGCAGTCAGGTTCCCATTGTCTTGTTTAATTGTCCTGGTTACATGCCCGGGGGCAGGAGATCTTTGTCATTCAGAGTATGCCTTATTATGCAGGGTTCCAACTTCTTCGCCTTTTTAAGGGAACATTTAATTTTTAGCCCCATTGACGTCCTCAGGAAATCTGGCATTCTCTATGCTTGGCATCCTGCAGGCCTGCAATTGTCTTATATGGTGCAGAACAACGTGGCATTCGGCACCCAGGGCCTGTTGCTTCCTAGAGGAGGGCTGCCTTTGCAAAACGACGTGGCCCAAATTTATGCCCTCCAACATTTCTCTGATGAAAATAGGGACATTCCATAATAATAACAACAATAATTTTGTTATTTATGCCCCGCTCATCTGACTGGGTTTCCCCAGTCACTCTGGGCGGCTTCCAACACATATAAAAACATTAAACATTAAAAAACTTCTCCTAGACAGGGCTGCCTTCAGATGTCGTCCAAAGGTTGTATAGTGCCTTATCTCCTTGGCTGAGTCACACAATTCCATACCCTCCAAAATTTCTTTGATGAAAATAGGGGCGGGTGGAGCTGTGGGTTAAACCACAGAGCCTAGCACTTGCTGATCAGAAGGTTGGTGGTTTGAATCCCCGCGCCGGGGTGAGTTCCCATTGCTCAGTCCCTGCTCCTGCCAACCTAGCAGTTCAAAAGCACGTCAAAGTGCAAGTAGATCAATAGGTACCGCTCTGGCGGAAAGGTAAACGGCGTTTCTGTGCGCTGCTCTGGTTCGCCAGTCATGCTGGCCATATGACTTGGAAGCTGTATGCTGGCTCCCTCTGCCAATAAAGCAACATGAGCGCCGCAACCCCAGAGTCGGCCACGATTGGACCTAGTGATCAGGGGTCCCTTTACCTTTAAGGAAAAGCAGGACATTCTGAGATGAAATCAGAAACCGGGTTAACTTCTGTAAATCTGGGACTGTCCCTGGAAAATAGGGACACTTGGAGGGTATGTGCCAAGAGTCATGAGCAAAGCAAGTACCTTAACCGCACACAGATTTCATTGGTGCCCTGTATTCAATTACAGTAGTAACACTCCCCTTTCAGGGTAAGCGACAAATCCATGTTCCAGACCAGTCATATATTGTCCCTTTCAGATTCTTCTTGCCAGCTCTGCCATCCATCTCCTTTTTTGACTTTAAGATACAGTGGTGCCTCGCAAGACGAAAAGAATCCGTTCCGCGAGTCTCTTCGTCTTGCGGTTTTTTCGTCTTGCGAAGCAAGCCCATTAGCGGATTAGCGCGATTAGCGCTATTAGCAGTTTAAGAGCTATTAACGGCTATTAAAGGCTTAAGGGATTAGCGGATTAGCTGCTAAAAGGCTATTAGCAGCTTAGCGCTTTAGAAAAAGGGGTTGGGGAACAAAAAAAAACTCAAGAATCGCAAGACATTTTCGTCTTGCGAAGCAAGCCCATAGGGAAATTCGTCTTGCGAAGCGCCTCTGAAAACGGAAAACCCTTTCGTCTTGCGGATTTTCCGTCTTGCGAGGCATTCGTCTTGCGGGGCGCCACTGTACTCCGAAGACCCCTGCAGTTAAGACTCCTCCTTCCCAAACTACAGTGGTACCTTGGGTTAAGAACTTAATTCGTTCTGGAGGTCCGTTCTTAACCTGAAACTGTTCTTAGGCTGAGGTAACACTTTAGCTAATGGGGCCTCCTGCTGCTGCGCGATTTCTGTTCCCATCCTGAGGAAAAGTTCTTAACCCGAGGTAATAATTATGGGTTAGCGGAGTCTGTAACTTGAAGCGCCTGTAACCCGAGGTACCACTGTACACAGAAAAAGGCCCTAGCAAAGAGTTCTTGTCTCTCACAAACGTCGCTCATGGGAGAGGTATGAAGCTACCCTATCTGCCCCACAGGCCGGTGTCTGGATCGAGTGTTGTTCAGAGGTTTAATGCAACCCTTAAGAAATGCTCCAGAGGTTTCGCCGTGTCTTCTTTTTTTATGAGCTCAATAAGCAAGCCCTTTATGGAAGAGATGTGAGGAATATCCACAGAAATGTCTGCTCACGCAAGAAGGGCCCTTCGCACTCTGCCACCCAGTTGGGGGAAGGGGGTGGAGATAGGGCTGTGGAGGCAACGTCATAATTTCAAACAAACAAGGAATAAAACAGGGCAGAACAACCTGACCTCTGGCAATAAAACCCGCAGCTCAGTATCGGGGTGGGGTGGGGGCTTAAAGACGCAGACCTTGGAGCAAAACGTGTGGGAGAGCCTGTGAAACGTAATTACCATCCGTAGATAGATACATTCTGGAAGAAATCGAAAATATTTATTGCTGGCAATAACTGGCCCAGTATTACAGTTGTAGCTTGCCTTTTTATCCAACCCCCAACTTGCTTTTCTTTATTCACTCCCTCACCCCCTATCAGAATGTGAAATGCCTTGCTTGCTAGGCTGCGCAGTTTGCAGGAAAAACATCTGCCCCTTGTGGCCTGGGGGACTTGGACATGCCAAGAGGCCCGGAAGTGAGCATTAAAGCCAATCTCCCCCTGCCTTCTTTTCTGAATTTAGGTTTCCTGGAAGTCCTTGTACTTCAGGCCTCTCCGTGGTGAGGAACTAAGACTACAGTGGTACCTCGGGTTACATATGCTTCAGGTTACATACGCTTCAGGTTACAGACTCCGCTAACCCATAAGTAGTACCTCAGGTTAAGAACTTTGCTTCAAGATGAGAACAGAAATTGCGCGGCAGCAGTGGGAGGCCCCATTAGCTAAAGCGGTGCCTCAGGTTAAGAACAGTTTCAGGTTAAGAACGGACCTCCAGAACGAATTAAGTATGTAACCAGAGGTACCACTGTATGTCCATACCATACATTTAAAACAAATTCTCCACATACATCCTAAAATCTTGGAACTATAGTTTACCCATCACAGAGCTATAATTCCCAGCACCTTTAGCAAGCTACATCCCAGGATTCTTTGGGAGGGCATTGTCAGATCATAGGTCTCATCTTGCTCAGTATTGTCTACACTGATTTTCAGCAGCTGTCAATAATAATAATAATAATACCCCACCTATGTGACTGGATTTTTCCAGCCACTCTGGGCGGCTTCCAACATATATAAAAACATAATAAAACACTACACATTTTTTAAAAAAACTTCCCTATACAGGGCTGCCTTCAGATGTCTTCAAAAGGCTATATAGATAGTCGTCTCCTTGACATCTGACAGGAGGGCGTTCCACAGAGATAGTGCCACTACCGAGAAGGCTCTCTGCCTGGTTCCCTGTAGCTTCACTTCTTGCAGTGAGGGAACTGCCAGAAGGCCCTTGGTGCTGGATCTCAGTGTTCAGTTCAATTTCAGACAGGGGGCATTCATAACTCTTAGGAAATGAACCTGAGACCTTCTGCATGCAAGGCAGATACTTTCCCACAGAGCTATGGCCCTTCCCGTTGGGAGAAGATGGAGTCAAAGAGGAGCTGAGCAGTCCAGTCTTCTTGATGCTGCCTGTTGGTATTTCCTCATCCTTACTGAACAGCAGGCCTACCATTCCCTTCCTCTTCTTTGGAGCTGAACAAGCTATTTCTTTGCTCTTGGCATCCCTCACCAGCTTTTTCTGAGCTTTAGCTTTCCTACCAACCTGGGCTCCTAATCTGTATTCATCCGAGTCTCCACCAGCCATGGCTTCCTTCCATTTCTAATAGGTGCCTTTCTTTTATTTTCAACTCCTCACAAAGCTTTTCATGCAGCCACTCTCTGGCATTTTGAGATGCTTCCTCACTCTTGGGGGATTGTTTGTGCTTCTGGTATCTCCTTTAAGAAAACTCCCACCCATTTGGGGCTCCTTTCCACATCAATATATCTAGACATGGGATCCATCCCACGTAGCATTTCTCTGAATTTATTAAAATCTCAGCTTTCCTGAAATTCACAACACACATTTGACTATGCTCACCTTCGGCTTTCCACAGGATCAAGAATTTAGAAGCACATTGCTTCCCCCAAAGAATCCTGAGAACTATAGTGTCCCATCCCCCACAAAGCTACAATCCCCAGCACCCTCAATAAACTACAGTTCCCAGGACTCTTTGCGGGAAGTAATGTGCTGTTAAATGTGCATTGGATGTGTTCTAAATGGATGGCTTGACTCTGCCTTGCTTCCCTATTGGTAAAGAACAAGTCGAGGGTAACCAGTCCCCTCATTCCTTCTTCTGCCTTGCTCTGAAAGAGGAAGTTTTCAGCAAGGCCTGTCAGGAATTCACTGGAGACTCCATGCTTGGCAGGATTTGTCTGCCAACAGATATCAGGGTAGCTGAAGCCCCCATCACTACTAATTGTTGCTTCTCTGAAACATCTATAATTTATTTCAGAAAAGTTATTATCCACACCCTTGCCTGGGTTAGGCAGTCTGTAGTAGACTCTGACCACAATGCTGTTTTTTCGTTTTTTCCTCTATTCATTGGGGCTATGGTACCATATTTGCTCTCCTTAATGTCTGTGAAGGTGTACATTTTAAAAAATTTAAATGCTTCCAGCCACTCTCTCTTTTTGTTGTATCTCTTGATTTTGAACAAGTTATATCCTTCAGTTGCTACATTCCAATCTTATCAAGTCATGTTTATCTTCCTGTACTAGGAGTTCAAGCTCATCTTGTTTGTTTCGTATACTCTGCATATTAGTATATAAACACTGGAAAACGTGGCTGGTCTGATTCAATGTCTCCTCTGGTATGTTATTTTGCAGTTTGCTAGATAACAGCACAACACCCCCAGTTTCTCCTGCAGCATCCAAGTCCCTTCCTTTTGTGCTTACTTTCATATTTACCTTTGGGCCATCACAGGATTTAGTTCAAAGCCCTTTTGATTAGGGACTCAGCTACATTAGTAAAGAAAAGGTGTTTTAAATACGTTATAACACTGTGGCACCAGATGGTGCTGTAGAGTTCTATCTTACACCCAAGTGATTTCCCATTATGAGGGTTACCATGCATTTTCCTGAAACTATTTTTGTGGTATCTAGATCCAGCCTAGGTTGATTATCAATAGGAGACATTGGGGTGGGCTAGGGTAGGTGCTCACCTGACATCTGGTGATGGACTAGCATGCTGGAATGGACATGGGGAGGAGTGAGTCAGTGGCAAGATCAGCCTGGTGCAAACATACCAGCAGGAGTGCTGAAATGGCTCTGCTGGCAGGTCTGCACCATGCTCTTGTCACCACTGCCTTGGCCCTCCATCATCAATGCAGGTGACCAGAGGTCAGGTGAGCACCTCAGCCCCACCCTGCAATGCACTAAGGTTCATAATCCTTCAGCCAAACACATCTAATCCTGGTGAGGTGCTGCCCATCTCCTGCCAATAGTCCGGTGTTAAGGAAGCTTTAAACTATGATTCCAGAAACCAGACATCTTTTGTTGACACCATCTCTTTTCTGGAAGTTTTTTGGAAGTCTAAATACACAATGTTGACTGGAGCTCACCTGTATGCTTCTTGAAACTCTCAAAGATCTCCCAGAACGCTTAACAAGCTACACATCCCATGCGTCTTTGGAGGAAGTCATCTGTTTGCAGTGTTCTTTAACTACATAGTGTGTAAGCAGCCATGGTCCAAAATATCTGAAGGGGACCAGTTTCGTGAAGGCAGCTAGACCTCATCTTTGCTCGAACTTCGTCCAAAACTCAAGCTTAGTTCATCCTGTCAAAAAGGTTTCACTGGTTAGCTTAGTTTGGCTGAGGTGAACTATTATTTGGGAGTTGCTTCAGTTGACTTGGGGACGCGGGTGGCGCTGTGGTCTAAACCACAGAGCCTAGGACTTGCTGACCAGAAGGTCGGCAGTTCGAATCCCCGTGACGGGGTGAGCTCCTGTTGCTTGGTCCCTGCTCCTGCCCACTTAGCAGTTCAAAAGCACGTCAAAGTGCAAGTAGATAAATAGGTACCACTCCGGCGGGAAGGTAAACGATGTTTCCGTGTGCTGCTCTGATTCGCCAGAAGCGGCTTAGTCATGCTGGCCACATGACCCAGAAGCTGTACACCGGCTCCCTCGGCCAATAAAGTGAGATGAGTGCCGCAACCCCAGAGTTGGTCACGACTGGACCTAATGGTTAGGGGTCAGTTGACTTGAATTTGGCTGTGAGCTCCACTAATTCAGAAAACTTGGGAAATTTGGCCCCGTTTGCCTTCAAAATACACTAATTTAATTCAAGTTAGGTTTTTGGCCAAGGTAGCGTACATGAGATGGCTTACAAGTAGTTAAATTAGCTTGATTTGGGAGCAGGTTATGATGGAGAGGGCAAAATTTGGGTGGATGGCGTGTTTCAAATTGAGTTGTCTTAGGTAAGAATTGTTCCAGCTCTGCAGCAGCTGTGCTGGAATGGATTGAGTTTCTGGTTTAGTAAAGCTAACCTTTTTGGTTGAGCTGAACTGAACTGAACTGATTAGTTCTGAAAAGGAATATATTGCTCTCACCATTTCCCCTCATTTCTTATTGGCTCCCTCACCAGTTCTTTTATTGTCTTTAAGGACCGCCCTTTTAAGTTCAGCCAGAAAGGGTGGAGGCAGTTATTACCTGACTAAGGGAAGTCCATTGCTATTGATTCTTGCCCTGTAGGTGAAATAGGACTGGAAGCTTTTGTGTTCCATGCAAATACCTTTTCATCTGCAGTCCAAGCTTATGAGAAAGGATGCTTCAAGGGCCCCTGGGGAGAGGAGGGGTCCTTTTGTTATACATGTCTGAAGAGAAAGGTCAATGTGTCTGTTAGACAAAGGGCTCTGAAACTATTCCATACACTTTCCCCATATAATCTCCACAGCACACATTCAGCAGAGTAAGGTTGTGTCTTCACACACACACACACAGAGAGAGAGAGAGAGACAGACAGACAGACAGACAGACAGACACCACTTCTCCAGCCTTCAGCCTGCACTGAGAGGCCCTATCCAAACTGCTGCCTCTGAGGATCAATGTTGAAAAATTCATGCAAAAAAAAAAGTATCACACCAGATCCCCAAACCAGAAAATTAGTGTTGCCAAAGGCCCTAACAGAGAAAAAGGGCGATTCGTTTGAGCATCCCATTTTTGTCTCGGCACTTAATTAAGGAACAAAAGTTCTGGGTTCTGTCTGCGCAGGTTCAAACAGGTACATGAGTTTGAATCTCAAGTTTTGAGGTTATCTGCACAGCCTCGAGGCCTGAGAACAAGAGAAGAAATAAATGATTGCTGTTTATGACCGCCCGAACCAGATCATCAATCATTTCCAAGCACATCAGACTCTGGCACTACGTGACCCTCACCTGCACAGTTGGGACTGAAGAGGTTCTGCCTTTGTGTCTGAAGCTAGCCCCTCTTCCGCATGAGCTTTTGTCCTAGAGGTTTAAACGTCGCCAACACAACAAGGAGTGAGTGTCACATCCTGAAGTAAAGGATCAAATTCCAAAGTTGGCTCACACATATACTTGAGTTGTCTCCTCTTAAGTCTCTTTCTCTGCAACTTATGAGCTCTCTGCTTGTTAAGCTCACTGACCAAGTCCCAAACCGAAATAGCTGTCAGGGACATCAGTAGTTAGCCATGCTACACCTTCCAAGCATCCCTATTTTCCAGGGACAGTCCCGGATTAACAGAAGCCACCCTGATTTGACCCTGGAATGTCCCTTTTTTCCTTAGGACATCCGTCTTTTCATCAGAGAAAGGTTGGAGGGGATGAAGTTATATGACCCCTGAGCCAACAAGATTGGTAACTATACACCCTTTAGAAAACATCAGAAGGCAGCCTTGAATAGGGAAGTTTTTTGAGGTTTAATGTTTTATTATGTTTTTATATATGTCGGAAGCCACCCAGAGTGGTTGGGGCAACCTAGTCAGATGGGTGCATGATGATGATGATGGACGTCCTTATTTTCATCAGAGGAATGCTGGAGGGTATGGCTTTCAAGTCCCAAACCAAAATGGCTGCCATGCACATCAGTGGTTGGCCAGGCTCATATTAAGGGAGTGGGGGGAGACACTATTGTTCAGGCAGAGTGAATTTGGCCTTCAACACCCACTAGAGGGTGACCAAGAACAATAACGATGTCCATTGCCACCAGCAGAGCAGCAAACTCTACCTGTGGCCTTGACATAGCATCACAACAGGAGAGCCAGTCTCTATTGTCTCATCACATTGTATGAAACAGAGTGGCAAGCTGGCAGCCCACCATGTAATCTTGGCTGGAGCCTGACCAGTAAGGAATATAGGAAGCTACCTTATACCAATCCAATACTAATCTAGCTTAGTATTCTCCACACAACTGGTAGCAGCTCGCCAGAGTTTCAGGCGGAACTTTCTCACCGGAGATGATGATGTTGTTGGTGGTGATGATGATGATATTTGTACCCCACCCATCGGATTCAGTTGCCCCAGTCACTCTGGACAGCTTCCAACATATATAAAAACATAACAAAACATTACACGTTAAAAAGCTTCCCTATACTTCGTTCCTATGTCTTATATGGTTATATGGTTACTCATCTCCTTGACATCTGACGGGAGGGCAGGTGCCACTACCAAGAAGGCCCTCTGTCAAGGATTGAACCGGGGATGTTATGCATGCATGACAGACACTTTGCGGCTGAGTTATGACCATTCCACGGTTGTGCCAACTTTTGATATTAAAAAATGTGGGCATCTCATTGCCCCCTTCTGCATAGAACTTGGAGTAGCAAAGGAGGCAGCAAAGCAGGTGTGAAAGCACTATGCACTCTGCCACAACATCACATTTATTTGTCTACACACACACACACACTTTCCTGGCTCGACAGAGCAGCCTATGGATGGCAGCTATGCAAGCAGCTCTTCCAGGCACGCTGCCAACTCACATGAGATTGCGTAAGAAACACAGCATTAGGGTTTCGTTCGGTAACATGGCATCTTAGTAGTGTGCAAGTATTGACTAAACAGCTTAACCAACTAAAAACAATCCTTTGGTTTAAACATTCTAGATTTACCCAACAAGAACTCTGGCAACCATGCCAAATGCCTGGTTTTTTTACCCTCCCCCTCCCTCCAATTCTGGTGGCTAGCTCTCACGCAGTGCTACAAAAACCAAATATTACACCCAGGCAGGTTTTGGTTTTTTTTTAAAGAACCTGACCAGCTGGAAATCTTAACAAATTTCACTCGAGATGAGCTCTTTTGAAAATTGCTCCCACTTCCATTCATAAGGAAAATGGTTTTCAAATGCTATGTGAGATAAAGAGATTCTGTACTTTAGCGTAACATCTCTCTGGCCTTTATTATAAAACCCAATCCCTCCCTAATAACAGAGCGACAAGAGGCAGGGTAGTATGACAACATACACATCCAGCCTATGGTCCATTGTTTAGAGAACGGGAAAGCCTTTGAGAATACAGAAATTAGCCAACCCTGGAATGAGTAAAGATGAAGCTTTAATAGTATGCCCCCCCCCCAAAGAGTTATTATGAGCCCCGGGCTCACATAATCACAACTTGGTGGCCGGTGATCCATAAGGCATGTTTACTCTGAATATAAAGAAGCCCATATACCCATGCTTCTCCGTATTGCGCAGCTTGCAAAGCTCCCTAAAACCTTTTAAATACTCACCCCCTGAAAAACCAATGGAATCTGAAGTCTCTATCCTTAAAAAATAACTCCAAAGCAGGCTGGCACAAGATTAAGCCTCATGGGCGATGAACCCTCCTTGACTAGCTTCAACTTCTTGGGGGAATACGAAGTATTCTTTTGTTTACAGACCATCTCCTTCCTCTTTGCGGGAACTTCTAATGCTCAAGCATCCCATCAAAGGCGAAGGTGGAGATGAGGGAATGCCAGAATCATCTTTATTGCTCATGCAGTCCTTGGATTCCCAGGTGTGTGCTGGAGTTGACATCAGTTTTTCCTGCTTGTTGCGCCAAGGCTGCTGGGCCCATGCTTTCCCCCTCTTGTGAATTGCAGGGAGGGAAAAGTGTGAAAGCCTTGTAAGTGTTTTTTTGCTGCTGAACTCAGCGAGAAGTGGCTGGGAGGAAAAGGTAGGAAGGAATTTTAAAGAGAGGTTGGAAGTGTGTGGTATCTGTGTATGAGAGAGAGTGGGGGAATTGTAAGAGATGGGGTTGCAGAGAAAACCACAGGGTGGAGTGGGAAGAGGGAGTTAACAGTATACAGATCTGTGGTGGTTCATAGGGAGGGAAAGTGTGTGTTTTTCTGTGTGTTATGGGGGGAGGGAGGAAGGATACCTGAGAGGAGTTTTCAGAGTGATGGGGGTACTATGTATGTGGCACAGAGTTAAAAGGGAGCTGACACAGAATGAGTTAAAGGCCAGCACTGATTCCCCCACAATTAACATAGCAATATGCGCCCCTCAGAATTATTTCAGATGCAAAAGTGGCTTTTCAAGAGTGATTTGACCCTGTTCCCAAGCCTATTCTGAGCAAGTCTGCTGAATATCCAGCAGAGGGCGTGCTTAGACTCTTGAAATACCGGAAGAGCCAAATATGGGGTGGAGGGGGGGCCCCTTGTTCCTTAGACAACCGATCCCCCATCCCACTCTCATGGAAAAAGGTCATTTGAAGCACCCTCGCACAGAAATCATTAACCAAAATGCCAAACAGCAGTTGGTGACATCAACTACCCAGTGGCTTTTGGTTACAGGCCCTGGCATGTAGTATCTGTGCGATGTGTACATAGATTTTGTTTTGGCCACTAGTGCCTCTATATCCCCATCTCATTCCTTTATAGCTTGGTTCTGCTACAGCATCCTTTAAGTCTGTGGTTTTGTGCCGACCAACTAGACTAACGTGATTGGCGGAGGGATGGAGGGATGAGGATTCCTCGCAGCTGCTGTTGAAACAAAACAGTTCTCCCCTTCTTTCAAAGTGGTGCTTCCTAGGCAGCCGCCTGGAGTCATTTAGTAGAAATGATGGCCTTGATGATGCTTGCTGAGAGTTGGCTGCTCGCAGGCAAAGGTCGCCTTCCATGGCAATTGTACTATAGGGAAGGTCTTCCGTGAGGACAGAGAGGTTCGTTTTTTCCTACAGATGCTCTTGCAGCTTTGCTCGGGCAGCGAGAAATCTAGAGCTGCAGAGAACCAGAACAAGGCATGGCTGACTGAAAGAGAAAAGGATATTTGTTTGCTTTATTATTTATTACTGAGGTATTTAACTAACCAGTCCTCGTAAGAGATCAGTGTGCCACGGTTTCCTACGTTGTGCTGCCTGTGTATGTCCAGTGGTCTTCCTGCAGCTTCCTGTCATGCTCAAAACTGCTCCTCAAATCCTACCTTCTTACATAAGTACAGAAGAAAAGTGTGACAATTGCTCATCTGCTTTTTGCCTTTGGCTTGGGGAGCCACCTGTTGCCATGCCAATCATGGGTTCCCAGCATCTGGGCACGTTATAAAATAGACATATATGTGATCTGCACATGCAAAGGTATCCATGATTATTCTTGTGAACATCCAAGCAGGAAAATTGTTATGTGTGAAACTGTCCTTTAAGTATAGGTACTAGAATCAGCGGCTGTTTCTTCTGCATTTATAGGAACCTGAATCTTGCAATTTGATGCCATGCGGCAGTTCCTGATGATTCGTGGTTATTTGTTTTCAATGTGGCTTTTGAGTCACAACAGTCCCATAGAACCCTGATGAAGCAGACTCCTTCCTCCCAGCATAAAAGATCTTGCAGAAGCAACGAAGAGTCCAAATGCATAAATGCTTCCTGGCCTTTTGGCTATGATCAAGTGTAGTACCTGTTAACATTTGTAAATGCAAAAGAAAGCAATTTATGCTCCTCTCCGTGAGCAGAAAATGCCCATCCATTGACCTGTGATAAAAAAAAATAAGTCAATAAAACTCATTTGGGGATTTTGCTGCTCAGGTTTTAGCATGAATTTTATTTATTTATAATAGTATTTGTACGGCAACCTCTTATGAAATATCAGGACATTACAAAAAACATAAAAAATAAAAGCAATACAGAACAATCATAGAAATGACTGACTACTCAAGGAAATTTTAAACAACTGCACAGGCTTGTTGGTGTAAAATGGCCTTCAAGAGACACCTACAAGTAAAAAGTGAGGCTGCCCACCACATCTCTGCTGGGAGAATGTTCCAAAGTACGGGACCAGGGATACTGAATGGCTGGCCTGATTGAGGCCAGTTGGGCCTCAGTTACACAGGGGACAACTGACAGTACTCCTTCAGTGGATCTCAGGGTTCAGGCTGGGATATAAGGCCTCAGGTTTCTTGGACCCAAGTTGTTCAAAGCTTTGTATATACACACAATAGCAGCAGCAGAAGTACCGGTAAACTGCAAAATGATAGATGAGAAAACAGCAGGGAGATAGAATGGCTTTTGTCGTAGCAGTCTACCATCCGAAGAAGTACAGAAGAGCCTCCAGGATCAAGTGGCCCATCTAGTCTAGCACCCAGGGGGGAATGTGCAATATGGGTGCAATGCCTGGGCGCAATACGAGTCTCCCTTCCTGTACCTGCCCTAGGGAATGCCCCCTATAGAAGGTGATGGTTGAAGCTGAATCTTCTTCATTGCATAGCTAGAGAGCTTTGGAAAGATCCAAGTGCCAGTGGAGAGGGAAGAACCGCTTCTACATCCAGTCAGAGCTAGCCATAAGGCTTCAGCTATAACACATTAGAGTTATCAGCTAACATGCAGGGCACGAAAGGGCTATCAGTTCTATGAAATCATACCAACGAAGCGTGATGAGCTACTTCAATTTTGGCAAAACACTGGGACAGGCACCTGTCAAGGCAAGTGCAACCTCTCCAGCTTTAGGGTGGGTTCTCAACTCCCCTGCCTGTCCATTTGCCATTCAAGGTCTTTCCTGGCTCAGAACAGCTTTTGTAACAACCTCCTAGTTTACAATGCATGGATTTCCTCCATCAGGGTCAAACCAAACCAAGTCTCAATTTATTGCCTTTTGCTCTCTTCCACCCTGCTGGCTGTGCAATCAGTCCACTGCAATTGCGCCTAACCCTTAACAAACAAAAACACTTCTTCTTCTTCTTCTTCTTCTTCTTCTTCTTCTTCTTCTTCTTCTTCTTCTTCTTCTTCTAAATCCTTCATCTATCTTTTGAGTGAGTCTGCTGTTTCAGAACCAGTGTGTGTGTTTCTTCCAAAGCAACTCAGGCGGGTTTTTCCGTCTCTCTTCTTTGTTACTGTTTCATATGTTTTGCTGGTCCCAGTTGTCCTGTCCCTGTTTCTGGCAAATCACTGTTCCTGTTTCGTCCCCCTTTTTTGTCTTTTGTCAGGCAGGGAGAGCTCTAGCAGAGTAGCAGAGAGCACATGCGTGGCATGCCGTGGGCCTCAGGTTCAGCGCTTGGCACCTCCAGTTAAAAGGATCCAGCGAGAAGGTTACAGGGATGGCCTCACCTCGAGGCTCCAGAGAGCTGTTTACCTGTCAGACTAGACAGTACAGAGCCAGGTGGACAAGAGGCAGACTTCCTATAAGAGAGCTTCCTGTGTTCCTTGTTAACGTTTCCTTAAGCTTGAGCCGCTGGGGTTGCCATGCCTCGGGATTCCGCTCTCAAAGGTGTGCATGGATGGTGCATTTAGCCTTTTGGGTACCTGGATGTTAATTATAGGCAACACCAGCGTGGCAGTGCTCTCCCCCTGCCCAAACTGCTGCAGTTCTGCACCCCTGTGTTGATTTGAAGGAAGCAATCCCCCCCCCCCATATACAATAATAAACCAAAACTTAAAAGCAGATAAATAAATGAGTAAGTTAAGTTAATTTGGATATGCAGAATAGATTAAATTTAAGGAACCGCAGAAAGAGGGGGAAGGAAGTCAAGTTTTAAAATGTCAAAATGATTGTAAAATCAAAGAAATGTATATACAGTGGAACCTCGGCTCGCGAACACCATGGGAGCTGAACGTTCTAGCTCCCGAACAAACGAAAACCAGAAATAATTGTTCCGGTTTTCGACATTCTTTGGAAGCCGAACGCCCGAATGCCCGGCTGCTGCAGCCAATCAGAAGCCGCGCCTTGGTTCCTGAACTGTTTCAGGAATCAAACAGACTCCTGGAACGGATTAAGTTCGGGAACCAAGGTTCCACAGCGGCAGCAGGAGGCCCCATTAGCTAAAGTGGTGCTTCAGGTTAAGAACAGTTTCAAGTTAAGAACGGACCTCCAGAACAAATTAAGTTCTTAACCTGAGGTCTCACTGTAATATGCTCAAATCGTCTGGTCCGGTGGGCAACCTGGCTGCTGCATTCTGCACTAGCTGAAGTTTGGTAACATAACGTAGCAGCAGATGCAGCTGAATTGTCAGACATGTGTAGCACTGTGTGCATGGAGAACTGTCTCAGCATCTTCTAGGAACTGGTGGGGGGAGACAGGAAGGAGTGGCAGGTTGCTCCCTGCTGTAGGAATGTGTGCATTGCTCAATCTGTAGCATGCATGTAGCATGTCAGTTCTATATATGTTCCTATCTCGTTGCCTGGGGCCCAGGAATTCTAATGGAAGTCTGATGTTTTCCTAAGTCTGCAGACAGCCTGCGATATCAGCTTGGAGAAATGTGATCAATGCATCAGCTTGAATCCGAGGCTGAGCCCTCTGGCCTTGGGGGTCTGGCTTTCTGTCTGTGGTGCCACCAAATGGGTTCTTCTTAGGTCACTTGTCTCTAAAGAAATGCAGATATCTGCCCTACAGATGCAGCTACATGTTGCTTGATAGGAGGAGATACTGTAGTATCTCTTTCACATTCTCTTTATCTCTTTCTCTCTCTTTCTCTGGCTTCTGGTAAACAGAACTGAGCCTGACACCATGCCTGCTTTCTTCCAGGATACATTCCTTCTGGCCAGAGCACACCCTTTTCCTGCAAAACCATATCCTTGTGAAACCATCTCTTCCTGCCTTGAAGCCGAATTCAAAAATGCCAAGCAAACTCCTCCAATAAGAGCCTTTAAGTTAACAAACTAAAATCCCAGGATATTCTACCTAACTCACTCACTATGTGGACATCGCAAAAGAAAAGCGATAGAAGAAACTTCTTACATTGTTTATTTCTCACTATGACTGGAAGATTACTCTCCCCACACCTAGTGCGTTTTTGTCGACCTGCTGTTATTGGTCCGGGGTGGCCTGGTTTGGAAGAAGCCTGGTCCTATGTATCCTTACTCAGAAGAAGTTATGTTCCACTGAGTGCAACAGGGTTTGCAGTCAGGCCAATGTGTTGCAGATTTCAGGCTTGGTATTCCAAAAGCCCAACACAGTGGTACCTTGGGTTACGTACTTAATTTGTTCCGGAGGTCCATTCTTAACCTGAAACTGTTCTTAACCTGCAGCACTACTTTAGCTAATGGGGCCTCCCACTGCCGCTGTGCGATTTCTGTTCTCATCCTGAAGCAAAGTTCTTAAACTGAGGTACTATTTCTGGGTTAGCGGAGTCTGTAACCTGAAGTGTATGTAACTCGAGGTACCACTGTATTATGCATGTCTATTTGGAATTCCCATTGAGTTCATTGGAATTTACTTCCTAGTAAGAACAGCAAGGAGTTCTGCCGCACCTTAAGGTTTAACAAAGCAACCCAAACACCTGGTCAGCAGTGCAGAAAGGGGTCTGGATGAGACAGAGGTGTCCCTCTGCCCAGTCCTCCCCAGATCCACTGCGGAAGCCGGTGTTGGGGTGCTGCTGTCAAGGAGCACCCCAAACAGCGGGTGGAAGTTACTGCTGGTGGCATCCTTTGCACTGGTACGCAGCAGCACCGGCATAGCAACCCCCATTGGTGCCTGGGGTGCAAAGATGGGTTAAAGTTGTTGAGCTTTGTTTGGAAGATGGGACCCAGGAGATGGACAGTGGCTCTGGGGCCCTGAAGCTCTTGTGTCACCCACAAGCCCCCATGCCACCCACAAGCCCCCATACCACCTGCCTTCCTGTGCTGCCACTGCTCAGCAGAAACTCCCAAAATGAGTCGTTTTGCAGGTGGGGCTGCATAAACACAAGATCCACAGAATCATGACCTGACTGTATGGCCAGCACATGACTTGGGAGTCCCCCCCGCATAGCACCAAGCCATGGATCAGGCTCAATTTGTGATGGGGGAGCCAGAATTCTTGGATGAGTCTGAGGAGATACTGTTCGCACCATGAAGGGGTTTGACTGCAGTTTGTCAAACAGGGGGAAAGTGGGTCACCTACAATTGTGTGTCACATGTACTTTTGCCTGAATAAGTAGGCCTTCAAGGCAGCTTGTAGCTGGCAGCGCAGGAAGAGATGCTTTCCTTAGGGAGGGAGGGAGGAAACACATGTATATCAGGGCTAGGTAGACAGCAGGGAAAGGACAGCCACTGGGCAGGAAGTTGTGCAAGCACTAGGCTACATGGAAGCCTCACCCCGTGGCCTTTGGGAGAAGCACTGTCCAGCCAGCTTCAGTTCCTGAGACTTCACTCGATTCAACACACTCGCAAAGTGACCACGGGGGCCAGAAACATGCTTTAAAATAAATAAAATTCTCCTTATGCCAATACTTCGATCAAATACTAATTCTGGCTTGCCAAATAGAATATACACAGCCCTGGCTGGAAACCTCCTGCATTTCTGTACCATTGAATTTTAGAAAGAGAGGAGGCTGAATCAAGCAGTATTCGATGGGACTTCTTATAGAGGCTGGGGAGGGTTAAATAAATAAATAAATTTTATTTATATCCTGCCCTCCTCAGCTGAAGCCGGGCTCAGGGCGGCTAACAACAATCAAATAATCAAATAATCAAATAATCCAACATTCTAATTAAAATCAAATTAATGGCAACCGTTAAGCAAAATTCTGTGCAGGTTGCCAGAGGAGGGAGTCAGGCTGGGCCCTGACCAAAGGCCTGGTGGAACAACTCTGTCTTGCAGGCCTTGCAGAAAGATGTCAGGTCCCACAGGGCCCTAGTCTCTTGTGACAGAGCGTTCCACCAGATTGGAGCCGCAGCCGAGAAAGCCCTGGCTCTAGTTGAGGCCAGCCTAACCTCTCTGAGGCCTGGGACCTTCAGAATGTTTTTATTTGCAGACTGTAGGTTCCTACCGTAGGTTGTAGTTTGTTCGGTGCCCTACTCCCTGCTGCCCCACTCTCACCTGCCATGAAGAAAAAGAAGAAGAGTTTGGATTTGATATCCCACTTTATCACTACCCTAGGGAGTCTCAAAGCAGCTAACAATCTCCTTTCCCTTCCTCCCCCACAACAAACACTCTGTGAGGTGAGTGGGGCTGAGAGACTTCAGAGAAGTGTGACTGACCCACGGTCACCCAGCAGCTGCATGTGGAGGAGCGGAGACGCGAACCCGGTTCCCCAGATTACAAGACTACAGCTCTTAACCACTACACAACACTGGTGGTTACAGACCTAGGGGATTATAATAACAGGAGCACCTATATCTCGGGGTCAGCTTTCATGTTCTATATGCTGAATGGCTATGTTTATAAACAATGTTCAATGTACGCATGTCAAATGTGCAAAACCCCATGCTTAAGGATCTAGATCTTGGGCTTCCAGATGTGGGTGTCATATCACACAGCAGGGATGGGGAATCACCAAATTTAAGAAGAGCCTGCTGGATCAGGTCAGTGGCATATCTAGTCCAGCATCCTGTTCACCAGATGCCTGTGGGAAAACCCAAAAACAGGACCCAACCACAGCAAGACTCTCCCCTCCTGTAGTTCCAGGAACTGGTATTCAGACTTATTACTGCCTGCAGGTCAAACAACCCCCTCATGGTTAGTAGCCATTGAATGTGGCTCAGCGGGGGTTCCAATTTGCCCCTCTAGACCAGGCACCCCCAAACTCAGCCCTCCAGATGTTTTGGGACTACAATTCCCATCATCCCTGACCACTGGTCCTGTTAGCTAGGGATCATGGGAGTTGTAGTCCTATAACATCTGGAGGGCCGAGTTTGGGGGTGCCTGCTCTAGACCATTTTTCTCCAAGCCACACCCAGATGCAACATTAGGTGGGGGGCAGGCAAAGGAGTGGCCTTCATTTGACGTGCACAGAATTGGTTTCCATTGAACAGCAAAGGGTCATTCAGGTATCACAAATGGGCCACCAGCAACAGGATAAATCCGGATTAAATAGAAGGGGGACGGCATAAGGGGTTGGCAGCTTGATGCCCACAATGTCATGTGAACAGTGTAAAAAAAGAAGTAAATCACGTATGTTAGGAGCAACTATCTCACAATAAAACCCCATCTGGAAGCACGCCTTGCAACCATTACTACGTGTTATAAAAGGCAACCCCAACCATTGGTTCTGAACATATGCTGCTTTTTGCTGTTGACTATGCCCCAGAGCAGATCTTTCCACTTTACTGTGAATCTCCTACCCCTCTCAGATCTGACACGGTGCCCTTGGGTGTGCCATCTGGCTCCTCCATCCCTGCTGACTAGTTGGAGATGGACAAGCAGAAGGAACTGGGCCTCAGAAGAACCCTCTCCAACCATGGGACAAGGAGGCGACCTGACCCCGCCACCACCTTCTGGTTCATTGTCCAGTGGGGTCAGGTCACTATTCCCCCCCAATGGGCATTGACCTCAGATCAGATTGGAACCTTTGACCTCAGAGAGTCATCTTTCCACCCATTGACAGATTTGCCTGAAGAACCGACTTCCGCTCTCTTTCCCCCCTTGGCTTTCTGCTCTAACACTGGTTTTACCTGTCTAAAAAAAGAGAGCAGGTCTCATTCAATTGTTCCTTGGGCTTCCCAGATGACAGGTGCTTCCCATACATCATCTGAGGGGGTCTCAGGCAACACATAGTTCCAGAGACAATTTATAGGGTGGGAGGGTTGTGCTGATTTGTGCCTGATTCTCCCCCTTCACTTCTTCGATCTCCCCTCCTCCCTCCACGGTGCTCCTGAGAAACACCTGAACAAGAGGCAACCTGCATTTGACACAGACACAAAAGGTGGTAGAAAGAATAGGAGGAGCAGGAGGGCAGGCTGCCTCCCTGACCATCTTTATTAGCAGCCAGACCATGACAGTTTCTTGCCTAGTCTTGCCGGGTCTGCTACCTGTGGAGGCGCCCAGATTTCTCTGATAACAGAGGACTGTCTCTCCCAGATGTCTCTCCATCTCTCTGTTACCATGTCATGAGCATGGAACTTGCACTTGATTTACAAGCCCTTCAATTAAAGGTTGGACAACTGTTTAGGAAGCAGCAAGGAGAGGTTTTTTTCTTTTCTTTTCTTTTTTTGGTCCTGGATCCTATGATAGGCCTGTGCTAACAGCTTGCAGCAAGGAGATGCTAGATTTGACAGAGAGAGGTAGCGGTCAACAACCTCAAATATGCAGATGACACAATGATGGCAGAAAGTAAGGAGGAATTAAATAACCTTTTAATGAGGGTGAAATAGGAGAGCGCAAAATATGGTCTGAAGCTCAACATCAAAAAAACTAAGATCATGGCCACTGGGCCCATCACCTCCTGGCAAAAAGAAGGGGAAGAAATGGAGGCAGTGAGAGATTTTACTTTCTTGGGCTCCATGATCACTGCAGATGGTGACAGCAGCCACGAAATTAAAAGATGCCTGCTTCTTGGGAGGAAAGCAAAGACAAACCTAGACAGCATCTTAAAAAGCAGAGACATCACCTTGCCAACAAAGGTCCGTATAGTTAAAGCTATGGTTTTCCCAGTAGTGATGTATGGAAGTGAGAGCTGGACCATAAATAAAGCTGATCACCGAAGAATTGATGCTTTTGAAT
This sequence comes from Podarcis tiliguerta, assembly GCF_965153285.1. Classification (NCBI taxonomy): domain Eukaryota; kingdom Metazoa; phylum Chordata; class Lepidosauria; order Squamata; family Lacertidae; genus Podarcis; species Podarcis tiliguerta. Next base: position 94,651,234 of record NC_139535.1, on the reverse strand, counting down.
TATGGTGCTGGAGGAGACTCTTGAGAGTCCCATGGACTGCAAGAAGATCAAACCTCTCCATTCTTAAGGAAATCAGCCCTGAGTGCTCACTGGAAGGACAGATCGTGAAGCTGAGGCTCCAATACTTTGGCCACCTCATGAGAAGAGAAGACTCCCTGGAAAAGACCCTGATGTTGGGAAAGATGGAGGGCACAAGGAGAAGGGGACGGCAGAGGACAAGATGGTTGGATAGTGTTCTCGAAGCTACCAGCTTGAGTTTGACTAAACTGAGAGACAGTGGAAGACAGGAGTGCCTGGCATGCTCTGGTCTATGGGGTCATGAAGAGTTGGACACTACTAAACAACAACAACAACAACAAAGTTTGTACTGCATCTATCACTCTATCCATTTAAAATGTTCAGGTTTCAGTAGAATTTAGCTGCTGAAGACAGGAGTGCTTGGCGTGCTCTGGTCCATGGGGTCACAAAGAGTCGGACACGACTAAACAACTAAACAACAACAACAAAGGCTCTGAAGGCTGCTGTCTGGAGGTTCTTGCAAACTTCAGCCACATCCACACTGTGTACATTTAAAGCACATGACTTCTCCCAAAGAAACCTGGGAACTATATTTTGTTAAGGGTGGTGGTACTCCGGTTCTTTCCAGAGACTAGCAGTTTTCTACCTAGCAGAATCTAGGAGGTTGACTAGGTTGGCCCCCACCAAGGGTGCAGGCCCAGGGGGCCCCCAAACTGTGCCTCTCCCTGTTGGGCTAGGAGCCCATCCACCTATGTGTGGCCCACGGCCCAAGACTGGCAAAGGGGCAGGAGGGATCCCAGCCGTGATTTAGAAAATCAATTCATTCAGCCACTTTTGGAGCTACCACTATGAGATTATCTAATCCTCCTCTGCCCGGCCCCCCAAAATAAGATTTATGTGTAGATTTAAATCCTTTACCTTCTACAGCCTGATGGCCAATAATTTCAAAATGAAGTAATGACAGAGGGCTTCTTTTCCCCCCTTTTGTTTTAGGAAGGAATGCATAATACTCAAGAGCTTAATAATCCTCCAGGGCAATGCTCAAGGGACACCTTAACAGAGATATCTCAAGTAAACATCCTCTTGTTTGAGGAATGAGAAGCTGCAAAGTGAGTATTATCAGAACCCCACCATTCAAATTCTGGCCACAATAAAAATTGCATTTTTATTTGGTCAGGCGTTTTACGGACAAGAGGAAGACTGGAGTCATTTTTCCTTATCTGCTGAAGATGTTTAGTTAGTAAATGTTGTTTGTATTGTCTACAACTGAAGCAGGAGCACCCTAAATAGTGGAGATGGGGGCTCCTCTGAGGCCTGCTGATGAGACATGTTGACTTCTGTGACCCTTGAGTTGCATTTACCATTGCTGGTGTTGCTGGAGTGCGATTTAAATGCAGTACTTTGAACTTCATATAGCCCAATGACTTTAAAAAGTTTGCCTCCTGCTTACTTGATAGCATTTTCTATGCATACCTCTGAAATGTCCTTCATTGTGTCAGATGTGTCAGGGCAAAAGCTCACCTGTTTTTCAGATACTCCAGACTATTAAGAGGTGTGAGAAGCCTTTTCAAAGAAGAAAGGAAGCTTTAAAACACAAAAAAGAAGAATGCAGGATGGATGTTCCTCACAACGGGTCACATTTCAATTTAAAATACATTCACCACAGGAAGCTAAACATATGTAAAAGGGAATTAAATCATGGAATGGCATTTGCCCATTTTATTCCCATTAGCATCTTTAAAAGGTTGGATGTTGTGTGTCTGCTGTACCTGGAAGAGAAGGCATAGCTGAGGCTGATCTAGTTATCCTAGATGGTTCTAGCTTTTCCTCAGCTCCTGCAGAAGGAAGGGGGAAGGGGCTTCTGGGAAACAGGTCTAGAGTTTTTCACCTGTACTTTGCACCATATTCTACTTCTGTATCTGACCAAACTGCGGGAGGCAGTGGAAGACAGGAGTGCCTGGCGTACTCTGGTCCATGGGTCACGAAGAGTCGGACACGACTAAACAACTAAACAACAACAACTACTTCTGTGAACTAGGCCCTTGAACCTGTAGCCAGAGTCAAATGTCTGCTCACTTCCATCTGGTCCGTTGCCCTCATTTGTCTCTGCCTTATTTGTCTCTGGTAGTTTGTTATGGGTGCTGGGAATTGTAGTTCTGCGAGGAGTAAACTATGGGTCCCAGGAGGGGGAGGAAAATGTGCTTTACGTGAATGGTGTGTATTCAACCCTGTTCTCACTTAACTCTGAACTGGGGTCCACTTCTCTCTACAGCTAATTCTGCAAAGGTTATTCACATATCAGTTCATTTCCCTGACATCTGGTCAGAAAATGTTTTGGATTGCTGTGTGTTTCTGCGTTTTTAAAATAACTTTAAAAAATAAGCCTGGATTCTTTTTTTTAATAAAAAAAATTAATAATGATAAAATATACACACAACAGGGGGAGATCAAAGGCAGCTGGGGGGGGGGATCCAAAACAGAAAAAAAACCCAGCTGCTTGAATTTGTTCTTTTATCCCCAATACGTTTTGATATATAATCTTTTTCTAAGGGTGGAGGAATTCTTATTCTTTCTTCTCCGAAAAAGAGGGGGCAGAATTCTTTATCCCTTCTTTTCCAAAGAGTCATCAGAAATAGATGCCTGGGAGTTAGTCGGCTGCAGCTATGAATATTTCTGAGCTGTTTCTTACCTTGTTTTACGAATAAATTACAACTAATTGGGGGAAGGGTTCCCTTGAAAAATAATATAGCAAAACACACCGAGAGCAAAAGAGCAATCCCGGCACCTGTTTTCTTTCTGTGTTGATCGTTCCAGCTCACACACCTCTTATGCCGTGTGCAATCACTCTGCAAATTCAGCAACTAAATTCTACCGAAACCTGAACATTTTAAAGGGATAGAGTGATAAATGCAGTACAAACTTACAACAAACCAAAGCCACAAAACCAAACCATAGCTGGGGTTAAAAAGGAATCCTTCAAAATTACAGCCGGGTCAGTTTGAAGAAAGACCATCATTTCTAAGGGCATCCATTCGATATACAACATTATTTGTTTGAATCATAGGATTGTAGAGCTGGAAGGACACCACGAGGATCATCTAGTCCAACCCCCTGCAATCCAGGAATATGCGACTGATCACACTTTCAGCCTTGGCATTATAAGCAGCAAGCTCTAGCCAGCTGAGCTATCCAGGCTGAAAATAACAAACAGGTGTTTGTTTGTTTTGTTTCAGGGACGCAGTATCATGAATCAAGCATTCTTCTCAGACTTTCCTTACGGTCTGATGATTAGCTGACATGAAGTCATTTCTTTTAGGAATTTGCACTTTGTGGTGGTTTCCCCTCTACTACTCTTCGACTGAACTCTCCTGGTGCAGGCAATAGCTATTTAATATGCTGCTGGGCCCGAAGTCAGTACCAAGCTATAGCAGTCTAGTGAGTAGTGTGTGCTAAGTTCAGATGTGCCAGTGATCCAGAGATGTGGCTGCTGTCAGTTTAGAGCCATGGGTGGCTAACCTGTGGCTCCTTCATATGTTGCAGGACTACAGTCCCCTTCGCCCCAGACCATTGGAGCCACTGCAGGGCCGGATTTAGGTTTGATGAGGCCCTAAGCTACTGAAGGTAATGGGGCCCTTTATATGTCCAGCTGTCCTTTGTCAACAAAGTGTTTTTTGTGTTGAATATATGGTAATTTATGAACCCTAATAGGTATCTAAAATGGGATGCGGGTGGCACTGTGGGTTAAACCACAGATCCTAGGACTTGCTGATCAGAAGGTCGGCGGTTCGAATCCCTGCGACCGGGTGAGCTCCCGTTGTTCGGTCCCTGCTCCTGCCAACCTAGCAGTTTGAAAGCACGTCAAAGTGCAAGTAGATAAATAGGTACCGCTCTGACGGGAAGGTAAACGGCGTTTCTGTGCGCTGCTTTGGTTCGCCATGCTGGCCACATGACCCGGAAGCTGTACACTGGCTCCCTCAGCCAATAAAGCGAGATGACTCTGAGGTTGCGGCGCTAATCTCACTTTATTGGCCGAGGGAGCCGGCATACAGCTTCCGAGTCATGTGGCCAGCATGACTAAGCCACTTCTGGTGAACCAGAGCAGCGCACGGAAATGCTGTTTACCTTCCCGCTGGAGCAGTACCTATTTACCTACTTGCACTTTGACGTGCTTTCGAACTGCTAGGTTGGCAGGAGCAGGGACCGAGCAATGGGAACTCACCCCGTCGCAGGGATTCGAACCACTGACCTTCTGATCGGCAAGTCCCAGGCTGTGTGGTTTAACCCACAGCGCTACGTAAATCCAGCACTGCGCCGCTGTCTGCCTGGGCTGGTAAAAGTCTGGGATAGTTCACTTGGCAGAGACTCTTAATCTTAGGCTCATGGGTTCAAATCCCACATTCTGCTGCCTGAGGCAGCTGCTTCACTTTGCCTCATGGGTGAGTCGGACCTGCATGCAAAGCAGATGGTCTACCCTTGAGCTATGATCTTTCCAAGTAGGGTGTTGGCCAGAGGTGGATTTAAAGAACGGTTCCAAGCCTTTAACGCCCACCCCCTTGCCCACAGCACAGGGGCCCAGGGATGGCGTCGTGGCGTAGCATGGGGGTGCAGGGGGGGCCGGCCGCACTGGGCGCAACATCGGGGGGGGGGGCGCGCTCGCACTCGCAGCTCTCTGCCCCTACCTGGCTCACTCACTCTAGGGGGCGTAAATTACTTGCCTTGCCCCGGGTGCTGACAACCCACGCTACACCACTGCTGGCGTCCAAATAGTGGACATTTGCCCAAGGATGCTATGTGTTGACACTGGATCTGCCACAACCCCACTTATACCTATGTTATTAAAAAAGTTCATACTGCTTTTCCCTGTTCTCCCTCCATGATAGTTTGTAAGGCAAACTTGATAAATATTCCCCACCCTTCTTCTCTCGTTTCTTTTTCAGTAATGTGGGGAAGGGGAGCCAAAATCCAGCCCCGCTTAGGAAAGAAGCAACTGTTCCAGTCCTGCTTGAAATTCCAGATTCTTTTTCGTTGGCTTCCGAGAGCTAAAGTGAATAAATATGCCCCAAAGTGATGCTAGGAGGTTGTAATTATTTTAATTAGAAAAGGTGGCCTCGGAGAGTCCCTGGGTCTCAGTCTATTTTATGAAAATGCAAGGGGGGGGGGAGGGAGAGAAAGGATAGGAAAGGAGGGGGGTAAGAACCACCAGGAGGTCTAGCACTTAATAAATGTGAACTGATTACAAATCTTCCTCCCGACAACTGTGCTTTTGTCTTAAACTGGCTTAATAGGGTTTTTGTGCATGGGCCCACGTGCGTTGTTTTTGTTTTTTAAAAAAGGCGATATAAAGGGGCATGACAGCTTAGGAAATAGAGGTGGATTTGGAATTTTAATTTGTAACACTGTTCCTGGGGAAAACAACTTGATTTGTGTTTGGCCTGGTGGAGCCCAATTGCAGGAGTTTGGGATTCATGTCCAGACCGGCCCTTGCAGCCAACAATTGATTTCATTCCCACGGCTGATATTTTTCACTCTAGGCATTCATCTTGTTGGCAGGTGGATGTCCAATAGCGAGTGAGCCCTCCCTCCCCCAAACTCAAATTTTAGAGGGTTTTTTTCCTTCTCCCCCAGACTCTCCTTGAGAAGCTCTGCTGAGGTCAGCAGCAGCAGCGAAGGATTTCGGAGGGTTTAAGAATTCCTGGTGGAGGTGCCTCTGCATGTGTGAGCTGTTTTTTGATGGGGAAAGGCTAGGGAGGGGGAACAACAACAACAACAACAACAACAACAACAACAACAACAACAACAACAACAACAGACTTGCCAAGTGTCCTTGTTTTCCAGGAACAGTCCTGGATTTGCAGAAGCTGTCCCGGTTTCTGATTTGATCCAGGAATGCCTTACTTTTCCTTAAAAGGTCCCTATTTTCACCAGAGAAAGGTTGGAGGGAATGGAGTTATGTGACCCCCCCAGCCGAAGAGAAAAGTTACCATACAAACGTTAGAAGACATTGAAGGCACTCCTGTACAGGGAGGATTTTTCTAAATGTTAAATGTTTTATTATGTTTATATAAAATATATATTTTATTATATTAATTTATTACATAATTCATTACTATTATATAATTATATGATTTATTATATAATTTATTATTATAGTAATTTATTAATATATAATATATATTTTATTATGTTTATATAGGGATGCGGGTGGCGCTGTGGGTTAAACCACAGAGCCTAGGACTTGCCGATCAAAAGGTCAGCAGTTTGAATCCCCGCGACGGGGTGAGCTCCCGTTGCTCGGTCCCTGCTCCTGCCAACCTAGCAGTTCGAAAGCATGCCAAAGTGCAAGTAGGTAAATAGGTACTGCTCCAGCGGGAAGGTAAACAGCATTTCCGTGCGCTGCTCTGGTTCACCAGAAGCGGCTTAGTCATGCTGGCCACATGACCCGGGAGCTGTACGCCGGCTCCCTCGGCCAATAAAGCGAGATGAGCACCACAAGCCAGAGTCGGCCACGACTGGACCTAATGGTCAGGGGTCCCTTTACCTTTACCTTTATGTTTATATATGTCAGAAGCCGCCCAGAGTGGTTGCAGCAACTCAGTCAGATGGGCAGGGTATAAATAATGAAATTATTATTATTATTATTATTATTATTATTATTATTATTATTATTATTGAAAAGGGTTTCCTATTTTCATCAGAGAAATGTTGGGGGGTATGCAACAACACACTTCCTTAGCACAGCATTGTGTGTGAATCCTACCAAGTTGGTAAGAAGTTGTTGGAGGAAAAAGCAAGACAGGAAGCTATCAGCCTACTAAAACATTCCAAGCAGAGACAAAAAAATATTGGACTGGCTTTCCCGCAGCAGCGTTAGAATGTGCCTGTTTGCTCCCAAACAAGGACCGTTTTTCTTGTGGTCATTCCAAGGGACTTCATTTCCCATTCTGTCCCCACTACAGCTAAGATATTCAGAAGCCTTTATGGTGTCGCATGGAATTTCTAGTCCAGATTTTTTATGAGGACACTGTCATAAGCGATGTTTAAATGGGTTTTCGAAAAAGCCTCCTGGCTAGCTTGAGGCAGGACAATAAAAATAGCCCTGCTTGATCGGCCCACAGTCCCATCTAGTCCAACACTCTGTTCTCAGAGCAAGAACTGAGCTCAACAGCCCTCTCCCCACTCTGTCCTGCTACCCTTCGGCAACTGGTATTTAGCAGTTCAGTTCTTCCAGATATGCAGTTTTTGCTATTTGCCATCCTGACTCGTGGCAAATGGATAAACTTGCCCTCCTCCGTGAATTTGCCTGATCCTCTTTTAAAGCCTTCTTCTTTTTATTAATGCATTTTATTTTAAGTGTTGTTAGGGGCAAAAGCCCTCCTAAAATGGCTTAATACAGTGGTACCTTGGGTTAAGTACTTAATTCATTCTGGAGGTCTGTTCTTAACCTGAAACTGTTTTTAACCTGAGGCACCACTTTAGCTAATGGGGCCTCCTGCTGCTGCTGTGCCGCCGCCCAATTTCTGTTCTTATCCTGAAGCAAAGTTCTTAACCTGAGGTAATATTTATGGGTTAGCGCAGTCTGCAACCCGAAGCGTATGTAACCTGAAGCGTATGTAACCCAAGGTACCACTGTATTTCAAATTATAATGCATCTGAGCTAGTGGCCAACACAACACTTTGTGGCGGCGAATTCTATTGCCAGTTCTTTTCCCCGAGTGACTGTGAGTTCTAGGATTATGGGAGAGTATGAATTTTTTTCCCCATTGGCCTTTCCTTCCCTTTCTTTCTACTCTCTTTCGCCCCATTATGGAAGCCTCTGTCGCCTGCTTTTCCCTCAGATCCCTGCTTCTCAGCAGATTGCTTATTCTGCAGCTGTTTTGCATCCAATGTCCTTGCCCCTCAAGCTTCTCATGCTTCTCAGAATCTCTCCCACTATTTCGCCTGCACTGCAAATCTGCTTTTGGCTCTAGGACAAATTTCCGTCCTCCCACAGAAGCTGAACTGCAAGCATTCAGACAGCTTTTTGCCCTGAGTAGCTGGAATGTTTGGGAGCATTCTATGTCACCACGTCAGCTCAGCTAATGAGTGTCAGAGACATCATCATTATCATCAGAACAACGCAATATAAGATAATCTAGAGTTTCTAGTGTGCCGCAAGCTTTGTATTAATACCGTATTTTTCGCTCTATAAGACGCACTTTTTCCCCTCCAAAAATTAAGGGGAAATGTGTGTGCGTCTTATGGAGCGAATGCAGGCTCCATGTCTTCAGCGATAGCAACGCGAAGCCTCCGAAGCACAGTGGGAGTGCTCCCGCTGCGCTCCAGAGGCTTCACGTTGCTTTTTCTGAAGCCTAGAGAGCATGAGGGGTCGGTGGGCACCGATCCTTCTTGCTCTCCTGGCTTTGCTTCGCTGGAGAGGCGCTGCGCAGCTTTCCCTCTCTGCGCAGCGCCCCTTCAGCGAAGCGGGAGGAGAAATGGAAGGGGCTCCGTTTCTCCTGCCGCTTCGCTGAAGGGGCGCTGCGCAGAGAGGGAGAGAATTTTTTTTCTTGTTCTCCCCCTGTAAAACAAGGTGCGTCCTATGGTTGGGTGTGTCCTATAGAGTGAAAAATACGGTATTTCAGTACCTTCTAATGTTTTGTTTATCATTATTATTTATTAAATTTCTATACCACCCTCTACCTGCAGGTCTCAGGGCGGTTCACAGGATAAAACCACAATATGAAAACACAAAATATAACCCAATATGACCCAAAAAGCAAGGAGGAAATGATACATTAATCTTATCCTTATAAAGACTGGATGGGCTTTAGGTTGAAGGAAAACCCTGTGTGTGAAGCCATCCTGTTGCATAGCAGGCAGCAGGCCTGGCAACAAGGACCAAAATATACTTTTAAAATCTGGAAAGGTGTGCCCAGATGTTGCCTGGCTGTCAGGACTCTTGAAAAAAAGCAGGCTGCATAGTAATGGTCCGACTGTCATGGTGATGTGAGGTAGAGGGCTTCTAAATAAACCTATGTCTGTATGCATAGGTGTCTGCAGCAATGTTTTGCAGGGTTTCCCCAAACTAGGGTCTCCAGCTGTTTTTGGACTACAATTCCCATCATCCCTGAACACTGCTAGCTAAGAATGATGGGAATTGTAGTTCAATTTATTTATTTTTTGGAAAACCTGTTTCAGGGGTGAGGAATAGTAGAACACCGAAAGGGAGGTGCAAGCTGGTTCTTCAGGAAAAAAAGAAAAGAATACATTGCCTGTACATTTCACCTCATATCTCAGGCTCTACGGATCCTAGAATCTTACTCCTTTTTGAAAATGGAATCTGGGGATTATGGTTCAGCTGCATGACCCCTGGCCACCACTCCCTGCAGACACTTATAAGGATTTGGCTACGAAACTGGTGCAAGCACTCCACGAGGGCATTTTCACACATTAGCACATCAGCTCTCAAATAGCTTCCATAATAGGCTAACTTATTCAGTGCTCAGTTGCTATAAAGAGAAGTGCCAGGGAGGCGAGCCTTTCCACAACTCTGAAGCCCTCTTGGGTTCATTCCAGATGGGTCCGAGCAGGCCACACAGGAAATTCCGTCCTGCATGTTTTCAGATGCGCTCCATTATTGCTTCATATATTCCCAGGGCATTCGGAGAACGTGGGTTGTGTTGCGTGGCTGACCCTGCCGAGCCCCTGCTTCAGGTAATATCAAGGGACAGAACAAGTTGGGATCGAACCAGATGTGGGAAGCTGTGTTTGAGACGGAGGACATGGGTGCAGACCCAGGCACTCCTTTTTGTGCCACCTGTCAATGTTGCGAAACGGGCCTCAGAAGCTCTCGCTTCCGGGGCTGGTTGTGCAACAGGATGAAAGAGTGGTACGCCGTGTTGCTGCCTCTGAGAACCGAAGCACGCTGCGTTTGAGGCCTTGTGCCTGAAGCGCTGCAAAATTGCCACACCGTCATCGGCCCAGCCTCCCAGCTGCTGTGCTTTGCCTCCAATGCTAATGGCTTTTTAGCCTCTCTCTCTCTCTCCCCCTGACTCCCTGCTCACCCCCAGCCCGCCCTGTTGGGCCTGATTAGTAATGAGAAGAGAGCCTGCCATGCTCTCCATCGCAATCACTCAAGCTTCCTTCTGGGAAAGTTCAGCAATTAACTTTGGGTGAAGATGCTTTTGAAGCGCACAAGGCATCTGAGAGCCAAAGGGGAGGAGGAGGAATGGAGTGGTGAACCCAGGGTTAGGGTGGGGTGAGGCACGCCGAACCCAAAGGCATTCCACAAATTGGAACAGGCTGGGGCTCCTGGGAAGGGAAAGGAGGGGGCCGTCCCATATGGCAACAACAGATGTTGCTTCCCTCCTCCGCCCACCCCCCTTTCTCCGTTGGACGCAGGGTCAGCCCAGTTCCAGAAGCACGAAGAAAAAGAAGACTACGCTCGCTAAAACCAGAACTCCAAGGGTCAGAGGCATAAGAGAACAGAGGTCTTTCATGCAGCCTTAAGGAACTAGATTAGAAAGGTCTATGGAGTTATATGGTGCTGCGGTGGGCTGGGTAATCTGTGGGTCCCACGAGAGCTGGGGTTAACCATCATGCGGAGTAAACCGTAGATTGCTCTTGCTGTTATTACTGGTAGAGGTGGGTTATTACTGGTAAAGGTAAAGGTAAAGGGACCCCTGACCATTAGGTCCAGTCATGGCCAACTCTGGGGTTGGGGCGCTCATCTCGCTTTATTGGCCGAGGGAGCCGGCGTACAGCTTCCAGGTCATGTGGCCAGCATGACTAAGCTGCTTCTGGCGAACCAGAGCAGCGCATGGAAACGCCGTTTCCCTTCTACTTATACCGGTGTGCTTTCGAACTGCTAGGTTGGCAGGAGCTGGGACCGAGCAACGGGAGCTCACCCCGTCGCGGGGATTTGAACCGCCGACCTTCTGATTGGCAAGCCCAAGAGGCTCAGTGGTTTAACCCACATCACCACCCGCGTCCCTTGTTATTACTGGTAGAGGCAGGCAAATGTCATGGCTATCTCCATTTGGTCATTAGCTTTCTGAGAAACATCTGGCCAGCCACTATTGGAGAGAGAGAGCTGGACTCAGCAGTACCAAGGAAAGCAGGGTGGCACAGGGGGTTGCAGGACGGCATGGGCGCCGCAGGGTGGTGGAGCCACTGTCCGTCCCTCAAAGAGCCTCCCCGCCTCCCCAAAAAAACACAACTCAATAAGTTTGGCTGATCTCTGTAAAAAAGCTCAACAACTTTGGCTGATCTCTCGCTGCTGGGACTCAGTCTGATTCAGCAGAGGCTGCTCTTATTTGTAGGAGAGCAAAACATGGGAGGCCCCTGCTGTGGTCTCCTTGTGTGGGAATTAGTTGGTCTGGAGAGCACACTTCTCCTTGTTGTATAATGTTTTCAGAACCCTCCACCGCTCAGAACTAGAGCAACTCTCCAGTGCTAGGCCCGGCTGTCAAGTCTAATGCTCACCGCTGGCTGGGTCCATTTGCTTGCTTTACTCTCACTCCTGCTGTAGTAAACAGGATCCCGGGTTTGCCCCAGGCAGCAAGACAGAAGAAACTTCTGCAAATGGAAGGCACATCCAAACCTGAAGGAGGGACAATCCCCAGCTGCATATTGCCTTGCTGCCCTGGAGCTCTTAGAGCTGGCAAGTAGAGTCTGGCAGCCCTAGACGCCATCACAAATTAGAGGAGCAGAAACCATTTTTCCAGGTGTGGGAAAATAGCAAAATTTGCCTGCCTGCTATAACAAAAAGAAAAAGACTGTCTGCACAGCTGATACATGCAGGAATAGGACAGAATGAGGATAGAGAAAAAATGTGTGTGTGTGTGTGTGTGTGTGTGTGTGTGCTGGTGCTGGTGGAAGAACAAGTGTCATTAATGGCATAGATGGGAGATATGTATTGCTGGCCACAGTATAAGTCAAGGCGGGGCCCTATTCTATTTCAGGCTGCAAACCTATACCCACTTCCCTGGGAGTAAGCCTCACTGAGTTTATTTCTCAGCATATGTGCATGGGATTTTTGCTGCTCATTTCCTTTTGGCTACACAGGAAACTGAAGGAGTTGTACTATTCTACTGTTTTTGCATCACCAAGGAATAGGGATGTTTCTGGTCTGTGTCTGGCTTACAAGTTTGTGTTCCTTCACAAGTCTGCTCTATCCAGTTTCCGTATCAATCTGCAATGCATGTTGTTGTTGTTAACCCTACAAAAATAGCCCTGTTGCCCTCACAGAAGTCTTTGCGTAGGTTGAACCTGGCACGATAGACTGACGTTTTCAAAATGTAAACAAGTTTGATACCCTCAAATACATCCGCATAAGAAGGGAAGGACCCTCACAGCTCAGCAACAGAACACATGCTTGGCATGAAGAAGGTCCCAATTGCAGCCTGCAGCCCTTCCAGTTAAATGACCAGGAATTTGGTGATGAGAAAGACCTCTGCTGGAGACCCTGAAGAGCTCTTGTTAGTCGGTGTAGGCTGTAATGCTGTACTAAAGGTAAAGGTATAGGGACCCCTGACAGATAAGTCCAGTTACAGACAACTCTGGGGTTGCGGCGCTCATCTTGCTTTACAGGCCGAAGGAACCGGCGTTTGCCCACAGACAGTTTTTCCGGGTCATGTGGCCAGCATGACTAAGCCACTTCTGGCAAAACCAGAGCAGCACACTGAAACGGCGTTTACCTTCCCGCCAGAGTGGTACCTATTTATCTACTTGCACTTTGACGTGCTTTCGAACTGCTAGGTTGGCAGGAGCAGGGACCGAGCAACGGGAGCTCACACCATCGCGGGGATTCGAACCGCCAACCTTCTGATCGGCAAGCCCAAGAGGCTCAGTCTTTTAGACCACAGCGCCACCCGTGTCCAGTGCTGGAATAGATGGGCCCAAATTCCTGATCTGAACTCAGCATCTTCCTAGGTTTGTAAGATCCATTTCCCAGCAGGACCCATTATAACTGTGCCAAACCAGTAGCTTCTGTATCAGACACATCAGCCCACGTCAGAGTGGGGGAAAACAGACACCATGATTATTAAACAGGTGCTCCGGGAAGGAATGTGCTGTGGCAGTTGAAACTTCAGAATCAAGCCAGGAGTTTTCTTGTTACTGAGCCGACGCGGAGCCAATTCTGTGATGTGGGAAAGCATCTCATGACTGAACGTTGTTGTTGTTTTCCTCCTCCTCCCCCTCCCTAAAGCTTATCTCCTGTACCAGCCTATATGAGCAGAGAGGGGTGGGGAAGATGCAGGCAAAGAACACAGCACATTGTATGCCAGCTGAGGACATATTAGCAATCAGCGTGTGAGGCTGTGCATGTAAGAAGCAGAGCAGTTAAGTAATGGAGCAGGCTGCTGTACTCTTGCAGCAAGCCGCATGGTGTCTTCGCAGGTACGTATTTTGTTGTACTTCATGAAAGGGAGTACTAACAAGAATTCTTTCAAAGCGTTAATTCTATCACGCAATAACAAGCTATCACTCGGCTTTGGAACACATTTCTAAAGGAAAAGCCTGGCTAGCTTTTCAGACACCTTTTAATTGAATAACTTTCTAAAGAAATGCCTGAAGTAACTGATATTATATTTAAAGTCTTGTTATATTTTACTCCCAGGAAGATACATTTATCCTAAATAAGGCAGACATTTTTAAATATGATCCCTTTGAGATCCCAAGATGAAATTTTGCAGGTAACTCTTAGAAATATTAAATAATCAATAGAAATTTTCTGGAAATTTTGAATCAGATTAATCTTTTTAAAATCACTTTTTTTAAAAAAATTGAAATTTTGTAACTTACGTTTAAACTTTAGAGCAAGTCCATCGTGTGACATATCATATTAAAGACCATGAAGTTCTGAAGAGACTGGTGTTTTTAGTTTTCATACGAGTCCACAATGTGATGCAGCAGCAAGCAAGCAAGCAAGCAAGCAAGCAAGCAAACAAACAAACAAAAGCTAATCTTATTCTAGGCTGCATCAACAGCAATATAGTGTCCTGATCAAGGGAAGCAATAGTACTGCTCTATTCTGCCTTGGTCAGACCGCACCTGGAGTTAAGAAAGTTATTGACAAGCTGGAACATGTGCAGAGGAAGGTGACCTAGATGATAATGGGTCTGGAACCAAGCATTAAGAGGACCACTTGAGGGAGTTGAGTATGTTTAGCCTGAAGACAACTGAGAGGTCACGTGGAAGATGGAACAAATTTGTGTTTTTTTGTTTTGCTGCTCCAGAGGGTAGGCTCTGAACTACAGGGTTCAAACTGCAAGAAAGGAAAGTCTGACTAAACATTAGGGATAACTTTATGATAGTAAGAGCTGTTTTACAGTGGAACGGACTGCCTTAGGAGGTGGTCGATAGACTCTCCTTCACTGGAGGTTTTTTAACAGCTGGTATGGTCATCTCTCTTAAGAAGGATGTGGGTGGCGCTGTGGTATAAACCACTGAGCCTCTTGGTCTTGCCGATCAGAAGGTTGGTGGTTCGAATCCCCACGACTGGGTGAGCTCCCGTTGCTTGGTCCCAGCTCCTGCCAACCTAGCAGTTCGAAAGCACGTCAAAGTGCAAGTAGATAAATAGGAACCGCTCCGGTGGGAAGGTCAACGGCATTTCAGCGCGCTGCTCTGGTTTCGCCAGAAGCAGTTTAGTCCTGCTGGCCACATGACCAAGAAAAACTGTCTGCGGACAAACGCCGGCTCCCTCGGCCTGTAAAGCGAGATGAGCACCGCAACCCTAGAATCGTCCGCAACTGGACTTAACTGTCAGGGGTCCTTTATCTCTCAGGGATCCTAGGCAACTAGGATGATGAAAGGTCTAGAAACCAAGCCTTATGAGGAATGGTTGAAGGAGCTGGGTATGTTTGGCCTGGAAAAGGGGAGACTGAGAGGAGCTATGATAGCCATCTTCAGATATCTAAAGGGCTGTCACATGGTGGGTGGAGCAAGCTTGTTGTCTCCTGCTCTGGAGGGTAGGACTCAAACCAATGGATTCAAGTTAGAAGAAAGGAGATTCCGACTACAGGAAGAACTTTCTGACAGTAAGAGCTGTTCAGCTGTGCAACGGTCTCCCCCAGGGGGTTGTGGACGTTCCTTCCTTGGAGCTTTTAAGCAGAGGTTGGATGGCCATCTGTCATGGATGCTTTAGCTGAGATTCCTGCATTGCACTAGACTAGACAACCCTTGGGATGGCTTCCAACTCTACAACTCTCCGATTCTACTGCTTCTAGGTTCCTTGGAGGAAGCCATGACTGTTTAAAGTGGCATCATAGACGTATGGAGCAAATGTGGCCTTGGCTAGACACACCTGTGCCCCTGTCACAATCACATGGGCCCTCTTAGCAGAATGGGCAAAAATGTTGTGTGGGTCCCTGCGGTGTGGCCCTTTGGTTCTCTGGGGCCCTGGCAAACCCCACTCCCAGAGGGCCACATGCAACACAATCATGGCCTTTCCTCCGCTTGCTGCCCTCTTCAAGCTCCCCTACAAACCGACCATAATTAGCCAGCGCTATTCAGGTCTAACGGTACAGAGTTTACCTCCTCCAACTAATGTGTGCATATCACTCCTAATCTGTCTCCATGACAACGTTGTTTGACATCTTGGCTAGCTAGCGTCGGTTTTATACATATATATCCAAATACACCCACTTCCACAACAGCTGGGTGGTTTTTTCGTTCTACAGCAGCTAATTCCCCCGTCTGTAATTAAGACAAGAGGCATTGCTCCAGAAGAACACAGCCTCAAGCCCAGTTCAGGTTCAGCCATTTTGG
The DNA here is from genome assembly GCF_965153285.1 of Podarcis tiliguerta. NCBI lineage: Eukaryota > Metazoa > Chordata > Lepidosauria > Squamata > Lacertidae > Podarcis > Podarcis tiliguerta. Next base: position 94,635,469 of record NC_139535.1, on the reverse strand, counting down.
GGTGTTTTTCGAGCATACTTAACTTGGAAGTAAGGTCCCATGAAAGAAGTGGGCTCCACAGATTTATTTAAGTATGTGACAGAGTAATCAGATTTTCTTGATGGTGTGAGCTGTTCAATAGTCAAACACTGCCATACAAACTGCATGATAATGTGCATTCATTGCTGGATGCAGGTGTCTTTTCATGGTGCTGTACATGCAACATTATTATTATTATTATTATTATTAGTAGTAGTAGTAGTAGTAGTAGTATACCCTGCCCATCTGACTGGGTCACCAAAGCCACTCTGGACAGCTTTCAGCATATGCAGAAGCATAATAAAACATCAAACATTAAAAACCTCCCTATACAGGGCTGCTGTCAGATATCTTCTAAAGGTTGTATAGTTACTTATCTCATCTGATGGGAGGGCGTTCCACAAGGCGGGTGCCACTACCGAGAAGGCCCTTTGCCTGGTTCCTTGTAACCTTACTTCTCGCAGTGAGGGAACTGCCAGAAGGCGCTCAGAGGTGGACCTCAGTGTCTGGGCTGAACGATGGGGGTGGAGACACTGTTAGAAAACACCCTGGGGTGGCCCTGCAGCCCCCGAACTCCAAGCGTCCCCCGGTATGCGCAGCTCTGGAAAAGGCATTTCCCTTCTTCTCCAGTGCACTTCAGTAACATATATCAAATGATATATGCACACTAATCTTCTAGCATGACACATCAAGAAGCATGAGACATCATAGAGCTAATCTACGTATTTATCTACACACTATGTACAGACAAAGGAGTCATGGTGTCCTCTCTCTCCAGCTCCGAGACAACAAGAACAAGTAAAAGCAAAAGTACAGTACAATAGTACATACAGTGGAAGAGATAAGACTGTCTTCCTTTCCCACACTCTTCCCAGACAGGCATGTGGTTTACACCAATCTCATCTGCAGCATCGGAGGTGTGAAATACTAACAGACACTCCTTCAGGTATACTGGGCGGTGGCCGTTTAGGGCTTTAAAGATCAGCACCAAAACTTTGAATTGTGCTCGGAAACACACTGGGAGCTAATATAGATCTTTTAGGACTGGTGTCCTGAAAGCCACATTCTGGTCCAGCTGCCACATTCTGGATGAGTTGTAGTTTCTGAGTCACCTTCAAAGCCATCCCCACATTGTCCTTGTCTCACACTATTGGTCAATCCAAAGTACATTCTGCTGGGACGGAGAATTGACTTTTCCAATATGCATGGGTACACATAGAGCACTTTTCCCAGGTCACCTCCTACTGGGGCCGACCTAGTGACATGGCAGGGCTGGGCCACTTGCCCTCACCATGTTTAACTTGCCTGCGAATGAAATAGGATGCACTGCAGTAACCGAGCCGCCTCCGTATACTGACATATATACCTACGGTATATCAGTACATCGACACACCAGTTTCCAGTCCCGCTCTTTCGAAAGACAGTGATAAATAATTTGTTTTTGTTTTTGTTTTGTTTTGTTTTTGTTAAAAAAGTCTGTGGAAATGCTAATTGAGGGGTGGGGAATAGAGAACACCACTGCTCACTAGTTCGAAACTGTGCCCACCTGTGTGTACGGACAACATGGATAGCAGCTTCCGCTTTGGATGACATTGTCACATGAAGGTGTGTACAATTGCAAACTGCTATGCACAAAAACGCACTGTGGAAAAGCGACCCCTCTTCACACAGCCTCGTAGGTTTTCAAGCAGAAAACCTATCAAGTGGGTCTCCTACATCCCAACTCACTGATTCCATTTAAGGATGCAACCTTCACATTTTTGGCTAGCATCCCCGCT